>NW_022107431.1:15679383-15680503 GCF_000313985.2 Echinops telfairi
TTTTCTCAATGTTCAATTGCTCTTGTGTATAAATATCTTTCTTATACACATGTGTGTATCCATGGATTTGTTTCTCTAGTCTACCCAGACTAACACACCCACTTGTACTGAAATAAGAAGGACCTTGGGAGTCACTTCCTAGTTCATACCCAAGAGTGAAGATCCACCAATTGTCATGCACAGCTGCCTTGATAGATCCACCATATAGCTTCAGTGTGACAGATTTTTACCAATGTCCTAAAACACAACTGCTAGGGAAAGACAAGCGTATTTGCTGATTTACTATGGGCACTAGGACTCTTCTTATACAAACATGTAACACACCATGGTGCATTGGAGTAAATCTTGCTATTCTTTACGATCTCCTGTCAATGCTGACTCACAGTGACCCTCCAGGACAGGGTAGAGCTGTCCCTTTGGGTTTCTGAGACTGTAACTCTTTACAGGAGTAGAACACCTCTTCTGTCTCCTGCAGAGTGGTCAATAGCTTTGTAAGTTAGCTGATCTTGTAAGTTAGCAATGCAATGTGCAGCCCATGCTATGAGTTGAAATTGATTTAATAGCATGAGTTTTGTTTGCTTGTTTGTTTGTTTTAGTTAAGGCAGAAGAGGGATGTTGGGGACCCATCAGCAATGATGTCTGAGAATAAGACTATTTAAGGTGAGTTTTGTTTGCTTGTTTGTTTGTTTTAGTTAAGGCAGAAGAGGGATGTTGGGGACCCATCAGCAATGATGTGTGAGAATAAGACTATTTAAGGTGAGAGAGTAGAAACAGAAGACACAGGAGGAGGGTAAAGGCCTTGGGATTGGTGAAAGAAGCTGTGTGTCAGCCCTGCAGTTATATTTTGCTGTTCTCAGGAACTGGTGTGCAGCCCCCACGACTCACTGCCATCAAGTCCATTTTGACTGACAGTGACCCCAGAGAGCAGGCTAGAACTGCCCTTGTGGTCTCTAAGACTGTAGCTTTTTAAAAATTTTAATTGGAAGTTAAAACATATATCATCCCATAGTTCAATCACATCAAGCAGTATTGTACAATTGCTACCACAATCAGTTTCTAAACATTCCTTTCCTTCCTGGACTCCTTGACATTGGCTCCCTTGCTCCCACCTCCCCCTCCC
>NW_022107431.1:15681961-15683346 GCF_000313985.2 Echinops telfairi
CAAGACATCCCTGAGGAGAAGCCACATGGACCCACCCCCATGCAGCCTTGGGTGCTGGAGCAGCCTTGTGGAGACTCTGCCAGTGCTAGGATGCATACACGCTCACTGACTCAGCTTTCCTTCTACAGTCGGCATCATAGTGTGTATTTTGTGAGGTGGAGGAGGACTTTGTGGATTAGTGTCGGACATATGGGCTAATGTTAGACTTGTGGGCTTGGACAGCACTGGGTTGGGATGTTTTCTTGATGTGCACTTAACCTTTATATAAAACTCTCTCTTATAGATGAGTTTCTGTGGATAGGAAAAATAATCTTGTGTTACAGTATGTGCAGGACAGATAGTTGTGCCGATTGAACATTCAAGGGAGTGATTACCACGATTAAGATTCCTGCAACATAACTTGCAATGACCGCAGCTGGAGTCATCTTTGTTGGACTTGAGTTTCATTATTGGAGAAGAGAGATGATGTTTGACTTTGCTTGGAAACCATAAAACCACAACAAAAATCACATCTCCCTAATGTTTCCAGGCAACACCAGCAAGAAGAGGGCTTTTGATTAAAGAATCCAATGACTCCCCCCAAAGGGCAGCAGGGGCCGGTTGTGTGACGAACCTACAAGTGCTGGCACCGCATAGTCTTAGAGAAATAGTCGCGAGTAAATAACAGTAAGTTGCCAAGTACCTTCTCAAGGAATCTAAGCTTGAAAAACCACCACTCACAAACTACACAAACAAAAAAATCCCTCCAATGCCTTGCCGGGTCTCCCGAAATCCAATCACTGACTACAGCTTTCCAGAGCCAGAGGCCAGCTGACAGGATCTTTGTGAAAGTGGATTAAAAGGGAGCTGGCGGAACGTCCTCAGCGAGTAGCAGCATCACTTCCTTCCTTGGACCATCAGGGAGCGTCCCCCGGCCGGTGCAGACGGCTCTGCTCCGCGAGCTACTCGCGCCGTGGAAGCCCGGGCGAAAGTTCGCGGCTGCTGCCGCGCATCTCTTCCAGGAGTGTGAGCGAGCAGGTCCCAGCGCCTGGAGACCTCCCTGAGCGCCTGGACCCCCGGAAAAGGGGGGCGAAGGAGTGTGTGTGTGTGTGTGTCACCGAGGACTTTGCAGCTGCGGAGACACGCCGCAGGGGAGAGGAGAAGCAGATCAGGGAGAAGAGGTAGGGGGACCCTGCTCTTGGCTTCCTGGTCCCCGCCCCCTGCTTCCAGAGACCCGCGCATCCCGGAGGAGGGGGGTGTGGCGAGGGCAGCGGGCGGGGCTGCGACCCTCACCAGAGGTGACCTTCCCCTGGCACCTCCCCACCAGGGGGAGGGGAGGGTTAGCTGCAGGGCGCGGGGGCAGGGCAGGCCTGCACCCCGAGGAGGCCCTGGTGGCGGGCGGGCGG
>NW_022107431.1:15683746-15686795 GCF_000313985.2 Echinops telfairi
TGTGTGTGTGTGTGTGTGTGTGTGTGTGTGTGTGTGTGTGTGTTCGCGTGTGAGGTTCATGGACATGGAGCTTAGGAGGCTGGGGGGACGTTCTGCTGGCTTGCACCGTGTACGTAGATCGCCCTATGAATGCCCCCCCTCCATGCCCACCCCCGCGCTTTGATAGTGGTTTCCGCGGGAAGCGCATCGCCTGAGCTCCAGCGATGCAGAAGCAAAGGTGGCCACCCCATGATGGTCGCTACTATCAGAAGGGAGATGCAGGGCGCTGACACATCAGAGCAGCTTCCCTGCCTCCACCCCTTCCACCCCCGACTATTTTAGGACTGGCTGGGGGAGGGAGATGGATGGAAGAACCCAGGGTAGGTAGCCCATGCAAGGGGTGTTTGGGGGCCGGGCAGACCCCGCTGCGCTGCCTGGAGTAGCTGCTTAGACCCACCCACTCCTGAGGGCCAGGGAACTTTCATCTGGCCATTCAGACTGAGATGCTGCAGAGCCTGGTGATAATGGTTCACCGCAGGCAGGTGCCTCCCCAAGGGGAGGAGAAGCGTGAAGAATATGTTAGCCCTCAGACCCAGGACCCCCCGGGGAGCGGTGTGCCCGCGGTGGCTAGACTAACCCCTGTCTGGTGCAGCAAGGAGAGTCGGGTCCAGCCCCCTGGGTGACATCTCAGATGTGAAAGTAGCCTTAGTGGCCTGAGGCGGTTCATTTCCCAGCTCCCCAGTCTGGGAAATCTGTGTGCTTGGGAACATGAAGAAAGTTGGAAATGAATTCCTTTCAAGAGGCCTACCTGCCTTCTTCTTAGAGCTAGTGGCATCAAGAAAGCGTTCCTACGTGATAGACTTTGCCAAGAGGAAGTGTAATCATTCTCAAGTTAGCGAAGGTTATTCCCAGGACTTGCTGCTGCCTAAAATGCTGACTCAAACCTAAGGCCTGAGGAGGTTTCTTTGAAAGGGATTTGATTCCCCAGGATGTCTGATTCTCCGGATGGATAAAAGGTTCCCCTAACAGGGAAATCAATATAGATGCTACACCCCGGCCCCTCGGATTCTTAAATCTGTTCATTACCTTGTGGCAGAGTAAGAACAAAATGTGCCAGGTCCATGCAAATGTAAAATGTTTCATGCTGGAGATAAAAGTAAATAAATCTTCAGGCTGACCCAGATAATAATATTGCCAGCCTTTGGAAATATTTTCCCAGCAATGACATGATATCCTCATGAAAGAGAAAGAAATGGTTCTCGCTCAAAGCTTCTGCCCAAAGCGATTTATGTCTGCCTTCATTGTCCCCAAAGAATTCATTTCAGTGGAGCCCTGTCTGCAGGGGCTGGGTGCTGGGGGGCTTGGGAAAAGGTAGTAAACGGACCATCTGCAATTTCCCAAACACTGCTGTGTGACACGTGCAGACGGCGCTCCACTGGGGCCTGTGCTCTGCTAATCATGCTGCAGCGCAGCTTCTTGGAATTGAAATGAGGTGCAACCGAAACAGGATGTCAGAAGCCCATGACTGGGCAAGGTTGGTGGCATTGTCACAGTTCCTGAGAATGCTCCTGCAGGCCACACCATGTGGCCTGAAACTGACAGGTCACAGCTTTTCTCTTCTTGTAGGTGCTCCGAGTACTTTCCTGTATCCCTTTGAACTGCTGTGTCACAACAGGTGCGCTCTATCCTCCAGCGGGGAGAAGGCTGCAGATGTCTTTGGGTGCGGCTGATACTCCAGGAGGACCTGCCCTCTAGCCCACCCAACAATCATAAGAATGGATTCAAGGCGCTTGCCGTTGTTCGTGCTGATCAGTTCCTTGCGTTGTCTTTTGATTGCTTGTTCATGTTCTTGTCCTTCCTTGGGAAGGACACGTTTTTCTTTCTTACCCTGTGTCATTCATCAGAGTGAATAACTAGCTGTGCCTTCCACGGATACTCCGTGCGTACCTTACTAGCATATTCATATTAATTCATGGGCTTACGCCTAGAAACACCTGTGAGGATGGCACAGGACTGGGCAGTGTTTTGTTCAGTTGTGCACACACTTGCCGTGGGTCAGAACTGACTCAATGGCACCTAACAACAAAAAATATTAACTCAAAAATGGCCTTGTTCTTCCAGACCTTTTAGCCTTCTGAAGACAATCCATGTGCACAGCCATTGAGTTGACTCTGGCTCATAGCAACGCATACAAGGCTCCCGGGGCTATCAGTCTTGACAGCTCAATAGAGAGAGCCTCATCTTTCTTCTGCAGAGTGACTGGGGGGTTTGAGTCACCTACCCTGTGCTTAGCACACCAATGCTCACCTGACAGTGCCACCGCACTCTTTTTAGCTATTTCTATTTAAAGACTCCTGGTGGCCTAGTGGGTTATGAGGTGAAGCGATGGCCTTGTTAACTGCAAAATCGGGAGTTCAAACCCACTAGCCCCTCCAAAGAAGAAAGATGAGACTGCTTGCTCCTGTAAAGAGTTCAGCCTCAGAAACCCAAAGGGGGAAGTTCTACTCCGTCCTACAGTCACTGAGAACTGGAATCCCCTCCATGGCAGTGAGTTTGTGTTTGTTTGCTTTGAGTATTTATTCTCTAGCTCCGTTACCAAGGAGTTGAATCGAGAAAAAGACAGCTCAGTGTGATGTCGTGAACTTATCCAACTTGGATTGAAAGGGGGTTGACATTTTGTCAAGTTTTTAATTTTTGTTCAGCAATGGATTTTATTATCAGTGCCATCCTTGTATGCATTGAGACATTAGATTGGGTCATAATTCACTTCGTATTTCTCTGACACTGTTCACAAGCATCTGGTCTTCCTGTTTTCCACTAGAAATGAGCCACATTGTCTCTGATTGTTGCTTGGAATTTTCCGTTGTCCTGTCTCAATACCTAACCCTAAGTTGGATTGCTTTCGGATCTCTTTGAGTGGCCTCAGTGTTTCTCCTAGTACATTTCTTTGAGTGGCACAAAGAAGAGATAAGTTTAGTTGTCCATTCTGCTTAGGGACTGAGCAAGTCCAGTTGTGATGAGTCACTGCTGTGTGTCCTCAGAAAAGCCCATCATTCCGTCCGGAAAATCC
>NW_022107431.1:15686895-15688136 GCF_000313985.2 Echinops telfairi
AGTTGTCCATTCTGCTTAGGGACTGAGCAAGTCCAGTTGTGATGAGTCACTGCTGTGTGTCCTCAGAAAAGCCCATCATTCCGTCCGGAAAATCCTGTGTTGCAGTGGGCTCATATTGCCTCTTGTGTTAGGCCAGATAGACTAGAGAAACCAATCCAATGACACTCGTATGTGTGTAAGAGAGAGATTTATATCACAGGGCAATTGTATATTGAGAAAACGTCCCAGCCCAGTCCTGACCAAGTCTGTAAGTCTGATATTAGCCCATATGTCTGTTACTAGTTCGTAAATTCCTCTTTAGAATCATACAGCACATGCAATGATGCCGAATGCAGAAAGATCACATGCTGGTGGGTGGAAAGTCTTTAGATCCAATGGCAGTGAAGGCATCTCAGCACTGGCACAGTTCTCCACGTGGCTTCTCCAACTTCAGGGCTATGGCTGCCATCAGCACAGCTCCATATGGCTTGTCAACAGGAATGTGTAGCAGAGAGACAGTGGGTCCAGCCTCCAGTGAACTTTTATCTCCATCATACCTCTAAATGAGGTCATCAAGCTGAGATCTGATTGGCAGGCTAAACTTCACCCCTTCACTCTGCATATCCTCAAATTGGCAGATCATGTAACCACCACACCTCTCTAGCCCATGGAGAAATGCAGCTGATGCTACGGAGTGTCTCCCAAAGCCTCTGAACTTCCCCATCAAATACCATTCTTTCCTGTAACACTATTTAGTGTTCACCTCCCACTCTATGAGCATTTACGTGTCTTGTTCATTGCTATCTACTCATTATTATTGTCCCTTAGAATAGTTGCCCAAGACATAGTAATTCACCTGCCATGTGAATTACTAGATGTGCTGTCTTACTTGTCTACTTGATATGGCTGTTAATGTTACTTGTTGCCATCCTGTCAGCTTAGAATAATGGTGACTTCATGTGGAAGAATGAAACATTACGCAGTCCTGTGCCATCTCCGTGATCATTGGTATAGTTGAGTCCATTGTGGAATTGGGCCAGTCCATCTCACTGAGGCTTTTCCTCATTTTTGCTTTGCTATGACTGTTGTCCTTTTCTAGGGACTGGTCTTGCCTGATGATGTGTCCAAATAAATGAGGCAACAGCTCGAAAGGGGATTCTTTTTTTTAAAAACATTTTATCAGGGGCTCATACAACTGTTATCGCAATCCATACACACATCAATTGTGTAAAGCGCATTTTTACATCATTCTCAAAACATTT
>NW_022107431.1:15688236-15709496 GCF_000313985.2 Echinops telfairi
TTCGGATCTCTTTGAGTGGCCTCAGTGTTTCTCCTAGTACATTTCTTTGAGTGGCACAAAGAAGAGATAAGTTTAGTTGTCCATTCTGCTTAGGGACTGAGCAAGTCCAGTTGTGATGAGTCACTGCTGTGTGTCCTCAGAAAAGCCCATCATTCCGTCCGGAAAATCCCGTGTTGCAGTGGGCTCATATTGCCTCTTGTGTTAGGCCAGATAGACTAGAGAAACCAATCCAAGGACACTCGTATGTGTGTAAGAGAGAGACTTATATCACAGGGCAATTGTATATTGAGAAAACGTCCCAGCCCAGTTCTGACCAAGTCCATAAGTCTGATATTAGCCCATATGTCTGTTACTAGTTCATAAATTCCTCTTTAGAATCATGCAGCACATGCAATGATGCCGAATGCAGAAAGATCACATGCTGGTGGGTGGAAAGTCTTTAGATCCAATGGCAGTGAAGGGATCTCAGGACTGGCACAGTTCTCCACGTGGCTTCTCCAGCTTCAGGGCTATGGCTGCCATCAGCACGGCTCCATGTGGCTTGTCAACAGGAATGTGTAGCAGAGAGAGAGTGGGTCCAGCCTCCAGTGAACTTTTATCTCCATCATACCTCTAAATGAGGTCATCAAGCTGAGATCTGATTGGCAGGCTAAACCTCACCCCTTCACTCTGCATATCCTCAAATTGGCAAATCATGTAACCACCACACCTCTCTAGCCCATGGAGAAATGCAGCTGATGCTTGGGAGTGTCTCCCAAAGCCTCTGAACTTCCCCATCAAATACCATTCTTTCCTGTAACACTATTTAGTGTTCGCCTCCCACTCTATGATCATTTACATGTCTTGTTCTTTGCTATCTACTCATTATTATTGTCCCCTAGAATAGTTGCCCAAGACATAGTAATTCACCTGAATTACTAGATGTGCTGTCTTACTTGTCTACTTGATATGGCTGTTAATGTTACTTGTTGCCATCCTGTCAGCTTAGAATGATGGTGACTTCATGTGGAAGAATGAAACATTACGCAGTCCTGTGCCATCTCCGTGATCATTGGTATAGTTGAGTCCATTGTGGGATTGGGCCAGTCCATCTCACTGAGGCTTTTCCTCATTTTTGCTTTGCTATGAATGCTGTCCTTTTCTAGGGACTGGTCTTGCCTGGTGATGTGTCCAAATAAATGAGGCAACAGCTCGAAGGGGGATTCTTTTAAAGACTTTTGTCTTCATTCTTTTGGAAATTCCAGACTCAGAGCAGTAGAATTCCCCTGGTGGGTTTCTGGGACAGCCTCATTTTTCTCCTATGAAGAGGCTAGTAGTTTTGAACTGCTGACCTTGTGGTAGCAGCCCCATATGTAACCCACTATACCACTAGGGCTTTGCCAACTCTGATAGATGTATTTAAAAACCAATATCTGCCAAGTGGACTCTAACTCGTTTTGACTTCATATCTGTCAGAGTTTTCAACAACTGCTGTTACAGAAGCAGATAAGCTTTTCTTATGAGATACCCCTGGATGGACTTGGACCTTCAACCTTTTGGTTTATAGCAGCTCTTATTAACCATGTATACTGCCCAGGGACTGTAGGTGTATTTACTGGTAACAAGGAAGTACCATGTTACCTCCTTGCCTTGGAAAGATTAGAGTTGGTATAGAGCAGTGGTTCTCAATCTATGGGTTGTGACCCCTTTGGGGGGGGGTCAAATGATCCTTTCACAGGGGTTGCCCGATTCATAACAGTAGCAAAATTAAAGTTATGAAGTAGCAAAGAAAAAATTTTTATTGTTGGGGTCACCACAACATGAGGAACTGTATTACAGGGTTGTCATTAGGAAGGTTGAGAACCACTGGTGTAGAGAGGTGTATTGGTGGGCATCCTATCTCTCAAAGGCTACCTAATATTCCCTTTCCATCCAATACCTACCCCACTGTGTTCCTCATTCCCACCTCCCTTTACCACATCTTGCAACTATAGAAAACTCTTTTAATTGTTATGGAAATAATGAGATCCCGGAATGTGTTGGCCCATCTTCGGGCTGTCTGGCTCAGCAGTCATGTCCTTAAGCAGGACACTTCTGTGTGATCAGTCAATTCAAGGAGTAATTGTCAAAATCTTAGGACCCTGTATCCGTATCTATTTTGACACCATCTGTGCTGAGAGCCTACTCAATAGCATCTATCAATTCTAGGCTCAGACCTCATGTTATGGATGGAGAACCTGGGGCCAAGGGAGGGAAAGGTGGAGACCTTTATGTACTGAATCCTCTCTATACCCAATCATTTGCTGGGAGCATTACATACTTATCTTTTTAGATTTAATTTAAGCAGGATCAAGTTAAACCTAATGTAGCATCAAATTACCTCATTTTAAAGATGAAAGAATGAGGTCGTGGAAAAGTTAATTGTTTTATGTTCTTGTGGAGAGGCAGAGACTAAATTAAGGTTTTAAGTCTTTCACGTATCCAACATCTGTGGACTCATGCACGGTTCCCACCCTCTGCAACCTGTGCTAGCTAAGCTAGTTGGAACAAAGCTGAAAATACAATTAATATCTTTTAATTCTGAGTGCCCTCTTATTATTATCTTTATTATGACATTCCCATAATTCTTATGACCCATCCAAATGATAGCATTAGTAAAAAGCAAGACATGTACAATTTACACAGTTGAAAATATATGTACACATAGGCGGTGGAAGCAAAATGTTTGATCTTAGATCTAAAAAAAGGAGATTGCATAAACTTCTGCAGCAGAGAGGAAGGGGTGCTCTGGGGGTTGTCTCAGAAAGGTGAAATATGATGAACTTGATTGACTGGAAAATTACATATTGAGAATCTAACATGTACTTGAGGATGTGCTTGGTGTCGGTGAGTGGGGTGTGAAAGCAGTTAGAGTCATAGTCTCCAGACCTGAGAAATGTTCCCAGGCGAGTCAGAATGAAGTATGACTCATGCTGGTGAATAATACAAGGCAGAATATATTGCTGTGTTTCATAATGTCGAGTATTAGTGCTGGAGTGTTGGAAGGAACATAAATGCTTTATATGTGCTTTGGTGTTTGGGCAAAGCTTCAAGTGGGATGTGGTCTGGGGCTAGGCATTTGGTGGCCCGTTGGATTGTTCAGCTGAGAGTGTTGCCCAGAGGGGTGAGACTATGGGGACAATGGCGGAGATGAGTATGGACTGTGGTTGGCCATTAAAAAGATTTTCATAAAGAATATGGAGGGAAGAGTGTTGAAAAATACAACACAGCCCCATATTGCTAAGCTCAAGTAATGGCACCATGACCAATCCATTCAGTCACACATCATCATACAAGTTACATAATCTCGTGTCAATTTAGGTATTGAGAGAATTAAGAATGAAGGGGTGGAGTCTAGTCTGTCAATCAAGTCATAGCCAATGAGGCCTCTGTGTGGGCATGGCCTTCTGAGGATTCTGGGAACTCTGGGATTTTTCTCCTTGGCAACCTCAGCAATGCCTTCTGACACTGAGAATGTGCTAGTTGTATTGTGGGCAATAGACTGGATACATAGACTGTTATTGGATGTGTCCAGATGAAATCCCACATTTAGTGTGGCATCAAAAAATAGACACTCTAGGATTTCTTTGTTGTGCAACATGTATGCGAACTGGACGAATGTCGAAGCACCAGGATCTGTTGTGAGATGACTGAGAGAAGTCACTTTTGGCTTTTTTCGTTTTTTTTAATTGTATATTTCTTGGTTGAAGACCAGGACCAGTGATGCGCAGGGTCTGGTAGGCAGGCGCTAGCTGAATTGAAGCGAATATCTTCCCTCTTCTCCAGTTAGGAGATAAGCAGATTGACAAAGGGATAGATGCATGCTTAGATAGGGAGATAGGAAGGTAGGGAGGTAGGGGCTGATGGATATATTTCAGAAAGTTACTTTTGGAGAACATGATTTTAATGCGGCTGAAGAACGTAGGAGGAAGAATGGACCGCCCACAGAACAAACATCTGCTTTGGACGAAGCGCAGCCACAACATTCCTTAGAGGCAAGGATGGGGAGACTTCACCTCACAGACTCTGGACGTGTGGTCAGGAGAGGCCAGTCCCTGGAGAAGGACATTGTGCTTGGTGAAGTAGAGAGGCAGTGATTGACACAGGGGCTTCCGTAATGAGCTAGCTCAAACCTAAGCACGGTTGTGAGGCTGGCCCATGACCGGACAGCGTGATGTTGTCTTTTACATCGGCGTACTATTAGTCGAAACCCACTTGACAGTACCTAAAAACAAATTTCCAACGACTGCAAGGTCCCTCAGGCACATCTAACTGTCTATTAGTCTTAGAAATTAAGGCAGCTTTTCTACACAGGCAGAGTGAATAGTGTTTCCACAGGAAATGTAGGCGACTAATGGGCACAAAATGCCCACAGGGCTATAGGTTTTGACGGTTGACAGCCCAGCCAGAAGTGATTATTTCTCCTCTGAGGCTCTCATGTGAGTGGGCAGAGTGCTGTTATATGGACAAGATCGCAACCAATGCCATGAACCAAACGTTGCCCAAGTCATTGAGTGGAAAATGAACATGCGCTTTAAACTTTCTGTAAAAACAAGAAGAAAAAGAAAGAATCCCTTGGAGAGCCCCTCAGAGAGGTACCTCTCTAGACGATATCAAGTATTGGCTTCAACTTCTTGTAACTATTCTTTCCAGGGACCACTGTAAGTCTGCTGAATGTTCTTTATGGCCCCACTGCCAGCTGCCTCACACAGAACCACATAATAGGGATATATCTATATATATATGCTCTAGTGCATGCTTCTGAGGATATTTATGCAAGCCCACAGCAGTGCACAGTGTTTCTCATCTAGTTTTTAAGGTGATAATCTAACCAGTCTATGCCCAGCGTTGCAGTCCATCTTGGTGCAGTGGTTATGTGTGGTGCTGCAATCCTCAAGGTCTGAAGTTTAAAAACTACCATGAGAAAGATGGGGCCTTTTTACCCCTGTCAACAATTACAGTCTCAGAAACTGGCAGGGGGATTCTACCCTAACCCATGGGGTCACTATGAGTCAGCTTTGACTAGATGGCAGTGAGTTTTCTGACCAGATGCCAATACAGACATTAACAATTCATTATGCCTTTTGGGAACACATTTTAAGTTGTGATTACGCTCCACTACTTAACCAATCTTTTATAAATAACACTACTAATGGATCATGCATACAGATTATAATATTTTTAGAGTGTTCCTACACTCTTATTTTCCTACTCCTTCCAGCAGGTGGACCATCCCAGATAATAGTATAGTGGCTGTGTTTTCTTCACAGGTTTGTTTTTCCCACTCTACCTCTTCCACCTCCTTCCTTCCCCGGGGGACCTGGTCCTCACAGCCCAGAGAGGGCAGGGGGAACTGTAATCAATTGTCATTCTCACAAGGGTCGTTTCCTGAGTCTGTTGGTTAAGGTCTTTCTCTGAGGCCATTTCCCATCCTTTCTCTTCTTTCTGTCATTCGTCTTTCTGTGCTTTGGCAAGACCTTCTCTTCAGCTTACTTGAGAGCTTAGGCGGCCAGAATGAGGAAATCCGGGTTCAAAGTGCATTTCACAATGTCAAGATTTCATCAACTATTCTACTCCCCAAGCTCACCTCCCTAGCCCAGAATGACCAATGAAACCTGGTAGAAGGAGAGTACTCAGGCAGAGCTCAGAAGGAAAATATCCTCTACCCCACTCCTATAACTTATCTTTAGAGGCTTTCGATATGGGGAGGAAAATGGTTCATTCCAACCCATTTTGACTTCTGAAAATAAAATAATAGAAATGCATGTTTTGGAAGGAAATTGGCTCCCATGTATATGGCCTTAATATTTGATCTCGTTCCTAGAAAGAATGTAGCAAAACAGAACAAAATAAGTATGAAAAGCAGGTTAAAGTAGATAAAATCACCAGTGAACATTGAGAAATAGAACTTGAACTTTGAAAAAGAAGTACTTTCACTTTTCTATATCCATGGAAGGAATCTAGAGTTTTTTTATTTAATCATTTTATTGGGGCTCATACAATTCAACACAATACATACATCAATTGTGTAAAGCACACCTATACATTTGTTGCCCTTATTATTCTCCAAATTCCTCAAAATTCCCAACACTTTCCTTTTGGGTTCCCGGAATCAGCTCATTTTCCTTTCCCTCACTCCCTCCCCCTCCCCGATGAACCCTTAATAATTTATAAATTATTATTATATCTTATCTTACACTGCCTGGCGTCTCCCTTCACCCACCCCTCTGCTGCCCATCTAGAGTTTAAGCTGAAAACGTGGAGTAAGACCAGCCCTCCTTCAAAGCTAAAGCAAAAATGTACTACATAGGTCATGTTTCTATTTTTTGCAAGTATCATAAGATTTCCTAATTTTACATAGCACTTGAACCTTTGTTGATTCTGTGGGTTACAGTGTTTTCTCACATAATTTCACTTGATAACAGATAATCTAGACAAGTAATATAGACCTGGCTTTTCTTTGAGTCAGCGGTGGCCTTTGTAGATTTCTTCGTCTTCTTTTTGTGTTTAAGTTTCCTTTTTTTCTCTCTTTCAGATCTCTAGCTTCATTAAGAGCACCGTCTTGAAGAAGAGGAAGCGGCTCTGCCCTCTGCAGGGCTGTATCCTGGGATTATTCGCTTGTGGCTCACTAGCACTGAAAGAGGTCAAGGATGTTTTCTAGAGCAGGGTAGGCTTGCCTGGCCACAGGTGAAGTTTCTCCTGGTGCGGGTTTCCTTCGACCCGAAGGATCATGGCAACCGCCAGAACGGTCTCACGATCTCGGGACATTGCCAATGTGATGCAAAGACTGCAAGGTAAGGAACGTGTCAATCCCAGCTGATTCCAGACATCTGGAAGTTTGCTCGCGTTTTCCTTCAATTCTGCGTAAGGGCAGCAAGGACTGGCAATTGTGTCTCTTATGCCAGTGCTTTCGCTAGGATGTGTTGTCACAAAATGCTATCAGTATGCGTGGAAATGAGACAGAGGCAGGGTCTCTCTTTCTCTCTGTGTGTGTGTGTGTGTGTGTGTGTGTGTGTGTATGAGAGAGCGAGAGAGCGTGAGAGCTATGCTATTAACCTGCCATAATCCCACTTTCTTTGATAATCATGTGTGTGATGCTCACAGCAGTCATTGGCTGGCAAGCACTCTTGACTTTCAAAATACAGACCCAGCCCTTCAAGCTGGACCTTGATGGCCCAGCACGTGCGACGAGCTGTAGAAAGCCAAGAGATCATAGAAACTGGATGTTTCTCCGACTGCCTTGGTGCCATTCATCTGTCTGAGTGCTCTTGTAGTCAAGCTGGTTCTGTCTGGGGCGGATCTGTGATGCTGCAGTGACCCAGGGTGAACGTCACATTTATGGTTAAACTATCCCACTCACCATGCCAGGGAGAACCTCATTAGATAAAACTGCAGATCCTTGCTACCTGTAGAGACACAGATCTCCTGCATAAGCTGGAAGATTCTCCGACTGATGATCCTAGGGCCAAGAAACTCTGGTTTAAAATGTGCATCTCACTAGGTTGATGGGACCCTGAAAGTGCAGTTCCATCCCTCTCCCTACGTCTGTCTTTACTGTTCGCCCTGAAGAAGTGACCCAACATTTTATGTCTCTGTGACATCATCGGCAATTCGGTGGACAGAAACCCTATGAATCCCTTAAGGGAAGGCGGGGGAGGTAAACTAGGCAAGAAAGCACATTTTCCTCTGGGCCGAGTTACTGTGGCAACGCTTCGGATGAGACACATGTTGATAGTAAAGAAAGAGTTGCAAAGAGCAAATCTCTGAAGACTCAGTCCGCACCAGATTCTGGCTCTGCAAGCGCAGCTTGTACGAGTGACCTTGATTGAGCTTGAATGGCAATCATGGTGTTACCTCGGTGGTTAGCGGGTGAGCGGACCGGGAGGGACACGGATGCCAGATGTTTTTGTGCTCAGCGATGGACATCTACATGACTCTTTCACAGAGGTGTCTGCAGAATGCGTGAAAGAACCAGAGCCCCTGATTCATGAACCCTTTGGCAGCGTACACCCTGTTTCATTTTGCATCCCTGTGCTCCGTGCCCCGTTGGAATGTGTGGAACACACACCTTGATCGGCCCTCTCAGGATGGTTGTGAAGCTCATTGAGGTGTGGTCGAAGCTATGAGCACTATGCTGCGGTGAGCTATTCCAACAGACACGCAAGAGAGGTGGAAGACAAGGCCAGGCCTGAATATATGGGTAGATTTGGGCGAATGCTATTGGTCTTCATGTAGATGGTGGTGTAGTGGTTATGCATTGGGCTGCGCAACCCACGTGATTGGCAGTTTGAAACCACCGGGAGTTCAGAGGGAGAAAGACTGGGCTTTCTACTCGTGTAAACAGTTACACTTTCGGAGGGTCGCTAGGATTCAGCATGGACTCGATGGCAGCAAGTGAGTTCTACATAGAAGTAGTGATGTTATGACCTAGTGAAGCGACGACACTTTCTGATTGTGATTGTTTTCCCTTCGTAATCAAAGAACGGAAAGGCATGCGCCCTGGTGGTGTCAGGGGGAAGCACTGAAATGCTAACTGAAAGGCCTGCTCTTGGAACCACGAGTGACTTACAGGAGAGAGCACTGATGACGAGGACAGATGTAACTGTCCACTTCCATCAACATTAGACACCCTGTGGGGCCCTTCTACTCTGCCCTTGTTATGTTTCCACTTGCTATGGCTCTGTAGAGACACATGTAACCATCTGGGTAAAATCTATGTGTTGTTATGCACTATCACAGATGCTGTCGAGGCTATTCATGGTGTCTCCATAAAGTCCATGGTGTCTCCATATAGTCTCCATATAGGCTACTCATGGTGTCTCCATAACAACCCTATGTCCAATAAAACGAGCAGAACAAAACACTGCTTTGTATGTATGCATGTATATACACACAATATATATCTATCACCAAATCTGTGGCTATTGAGCCAGTTCTACTCATGGTGACCCCATAAGTGGCAGAGTAGCAGTGCTCCATGGAGTTTTCTTAGCTTTCATCTTTACAGAAGCCAGTCAGCAGGACTTTATTCACACACACACACACACACTCACTCACTCATGCATATATTATTGATAGCTGTAAAATGCAAAATCTACTCTACAACAAATGCGTCAATGGAAGTCAAGGGAATTGACAGAAAGTGAACATAATGTGATGTTGGATCTGTGATCACACTGCTTTGCTGGTTCACTCACTGAGATGAGTGCCCTCCTTCCTCCGTTCCCTGAATGCTTTTGCCGCACACGAAGGCCAAGCTCACTGGAGAGAGGAGTCCCAGTCTTCTGTCAAGCACATACAGTCGTCCATTGTGCCTGTCTACTGGAACCTCCAAAGGAGTGACCTAGTAACATAAAGGACTGGCATTATGGTCTGATAACTCAAGCAAGTGCATCTATTTATCCTACTCTCTTAAATCAAATCAGATGGGCTATTTCTAATGTTCAAATTGATGGGATCATTCTTCTAGAACCTCTCTTTGCCTGCATAGATAATCCATCTCACTGTGGTATTGTTTCTATTTGGGCTTTGTTGTCTGAGCAGAACCAGCTATTGCTCCTAAAGAAGAGGATGCATCTTTGAATAACAGGCTCATTGTGTTGATTTGCTTAGTTTACAACCATAACTGTTGACTATTTTCCTGCTTTTAACTTTTATTTCTAGTGCTAGGAAATTAAAGCCTAACACAAACTGCTACATCATTTAGCTGGTACAGCAGCAGATCAATATTTAACCTTTGCCGATGTTGGTGCTTGCCTGAACAGAATGTTTCAGGCTGGGATCCTGAATTATGAATGAGCAGTCAGACTGCAATGCAGATTCTCATTTGCTCCTCAAAATGATGAATGTTCCCATAACTTTAATCAATTTAAATATAACAGCAAACACAGAACAACAGTACAATACAGAGGTATTCAAATTCTGAATACCCATAATTAGTACATATTTTCTGCTTTAAGGGATAAGGAAGGGGATCCATTTTAATACATGGCTTGTGGAATCTCTAAATTCACAGTCCTATTTGAAGGAACAAAAGGCTGTACTTTTCATATTACAAGTGCCTTTAATAGAATCTTTCATTGCTCTTGGTCCTTTTTCATAGTGTTTCTGCCTAGCTTTGGTGTAAAAAGTGTTCGTTCCGAGTGATCTTTACCAATAGCACTCCTCCCTTTGAAGATGATTTGTTCAGCTTTGTCGATGTGAAAATTGATGCACCAGGCTTCCTTAAGGTGAGACCAAGTGACATCACACTGTCCTGTAGAGCAAGTGTTCAAACGCCAGAAATGGTTCCACTGTGCCTGCTGGGGTGTCACATGGAGAGAGGCTAAATTTAAAAAAAGCTGGGGGGTGGGGGGAGCCCTGAAAGGTCAAACTTTGTCTTTGGCCTTGGAACCAAGTCAAAGAGAAGTCAAGGACCAAAGAGAAGAGCTTTCACCCTTGGAGAGAAAGATACCTGTGACATTTGCAAAGTGACCCCTGCCAATTAATTATGATCTCCCTGTAAAAAAACAAACAACTTTTAACAAGTCATTTTCAACATTTATTACATAAGTATAATCTTCCCTATGAATCCGTGACACCGTAAAAGAAAAACACAAAAGAATAGAAAAGTAGAACCAGGCAATCATGAAATAGCAATGAAATCAGGAGAGGGGACAGTGCCTTGGAACAGGAGTTACACGGGAGATGGAGAATTTGTAAAATCCTAAATATTTGTCGAATGTAAAACCAAAGTAATTTTCTGATGGCTTGAATGTGGTTGGCCACTTATCACTTTGAGAAATGCAAAGATTCCTAGGAGGAGGAAATGAAGAGTTTGGTGTGGGCATGTTACATTTTATCCTCCTAATAGACATCCACAAAGCAGTTGGAGATAAGACTAGATGAAGGAAAAGATACAGATGGAGTGGGGAAAAAAACTCTTGACATTATCAGCACATAGTTGGCCTCTCCCAGAAAGGGAGGCTAGAGAGCAAAGAGGTAAGGGTTGAGAACCAGGACACACAGCATCGGAAGAAGGGAAGTGGAGTGGAAGGTTACTACATATGAGACCGAGAAGTTACAGCCAGTGGTAGGAAGAGAGAATGAAAACCTGGAAAAGAAGTCAGGAAAATGATCAAGGAATGTGTGAGAAGTTCATTACTTTTGCTGGTGTATGTATGTGCAAGATCATTTGTAATATATAGGATGGTTATGTGTGTTTGACATGACTAGTACATACAAGCGCAAGTTTGTATAAAACCAACACCAAACCCATGGCCATGGAGCCAATTACTACTCATTGTGACCCTGTAGGATAGAGTAGAACTGATCACTGGGCTTCTGAGACTGAAAATTCCAGCTAGACCAGAGAACTTCATTTCCCTCCTGCAGAAGGGCTGGTGGGTTGAACCAATGACTTTGTGGTTTGTAGTCTAACACTTAACCCACTATGAGACCAAGGTTCCTTGCGAGTGAGTATAGTTAAGTATAATTTTTAGAAGAAGAAAAAAATGGCTGAGTTAGTTAGTTTATTGTGCCAACCTGGCCGATAAGCACATGTGGGATTAAATGAAAGGTGGAGGGATAAATGTCTCAGTGAGCCTCGCCTTTCTAGTTCTCTGGTCTCTTGCTTTGTGATGGTCGCACCAGAGTGCAGCTGCCTTAGCAGTTCCCTGCTTCAGCTTGCAGGGCAGACTTCCTGCAAGACATCCCCAAGGAGAAGCCACTTGGACCTACCCTGATGCAGCCCTGGGTGTTGGAGCAGCCATGTGGAGACCCCTGCAAACACTGAGATGCTTACACATTCACTGACTTGGCTTTCCTCCTGCAGTTGGCATCATTGCGTCTGTTTTGTGAGATGGAGGAGGACTTTGTGGATTGGTGTTGGACATATGGGTTAATGGGTTAATGTTGGACTTGTGGGCTTGGGCAGCATTGGGTTCAGATGTTTTCTTGATGCACACTTAATCTTTATATAAAACTCTCTTATACATGAGTTGCTGTGGATTTGTTTCTCTAAAGTACCTAGACTAATACAATGGCCCTTATGTATTGTTCCTAAAGGGTAGAGAGGCTCTTAAAAGTTAATTGCATAAAAAAATTCCTTAAAAGAGTATTAAGTATCATTTGGCATTGTAGATAGAGCTCAATCACAAATGTGCCCTAAGGATAAAAGTCTCTTAAATCAGGCACCAATCACTTCTTGTCGAGTTTGGAGTCCTGGTAGAACTGACAGATGGTCCCAGGGAGAGTCAGTGATGCTCCTGGTGGTTCCATTTGGGCATGTATGTGACTGTCCTCACTCAATGCCTTCCTGTTGTGTGCCTCTCCTTATCTCATCTCTCGCTCTTCCCACCCTCTCTGTTATTTTTCTACATTCTTTTCATATAGCATGACCAGCATCATTACTGCTCATGTGCAGAGAAGCTCACTGTAGAATCAGCAGCATCTATTTTGATTGTTTTGACTGTTGTTTTTTTAGCTCCTCTACTCTCCTGAAATACAGCCCTGGTAGTGTAGTGGTTATGTGTTGGGTTGCCATTTGCATAGTCAACAGTTCAAAACCTCCAGCAGCTCTGAGGGAGGAAGACTGGGCTTTCTATACCTGAAAACAGTTACAGTCTCAGAAACCTACAGGGGCCACTATGAGTCAGCATTGACTCAATAGCAATGAGTTCTGATTATTTTCTTGAAAAGAAAATATCCCACTACAGGTGTTTGGCTTATCTGAAACATCCTGAGGACCTGGGATTTATTTCTTTTCCATTGTGACTAAGCATTGCCGTTGTCAGTTGCCATAGGGTCACTTCCGATTCACGTCGGCAATGGCCTCCTGTGTGCAGACAGGATCTGTTCCATAGGGTTGTAAGGGTTGTGTCCTTTCTTCCAACTTGCAGTTAGATAGGTTCAAACTATTTGCACCACTCAGAAACACCTTCCCTTAGCCCCAAATACTATAACTGAATTTGAGAAAATTCCCATCAACCCCTATGGTGACAGTAGCAGCGTATCCCTTTCTAAAATTGTCAGTTCAGCTGCAGAAGGCTTACTGATCTGCGCTTGTAAAGATCACAGCCAAGGAAACCCGACAAAGCACAATTGCACCCAGTGACGCGAGTCTTCATCAAGTCTTAGTAAGAGGAATGAAGACCACTCAGGTGCCCATGAACAGTAATGTATTCTATTAATGTATCACTTGGTAAAACATACCTATAAAACAAAACACAATAGACTTTAAATTCCAGGTGATGACTTCCCTCAGATATCTTAAGAAACACCCCCAAAAATCACATATCATGTTATGTTAGTACTTTTAAAACAATTGAGACTTATGAAGATACTGCTTCCTTGTTGTACACGGTTCCGACTCATAGCAGCCCATGGACAACAGAACTAGACTTTGCCTCCTGTGCCATCTGGACCATGGTTGCTGTTTGAGCCGACTGCAGCCACTGGGTCAGTCTGTCTGGTTGAGGGTGTCCTACTTTTTCTTGACCCTTTACTTTATCAAGCAGGATGTCCTTCTCCAGAGACGGGTTCTTCCTGATAGCACGCTCAAAGCACGGGAGATGAATGCTCACGATCTTTCCTTGTAAAGAGCGTTCTCACTGTACTCTTCTAAGACATATTGATTTCTTTGTTCTTCTGGCAGTTCATGGTACATTCACTATAATCCAGAGTCATCGGTTCTTCTTTGGTTTTGCTTATTCATATTCCAGTTTTTACATGGACAATTAGCGATGGAAAATACCATGGCTTGAAGAAAATACCGTGGCTTGGGCCAGGTGCACTTTAGTCCTCAGATGGATATCTTTTGCTTTTCCAAACGGCACAGAGGTCCTTTTGTGGACCCGGGTAATATTCTGTTTGATTTCACGACTGCTGTTTTCATGGGCATTGGTTGTGGATCTAAGTAAAACAAAACCTTTGACAACTTCAGTCTTGTGTTGTCCGGGTGGACTAGAGAAACAAATACATAGACACAAAGTCCTCTTCGGACTCACGAAACACATGCAATGATGCTGAATGCAGGATGATCACAGGCCAGTGGGTAGAAAGTCTTGTGGATCCAGTGGTAGTGTAAACATCTCAGCGCTGGCTGTGGTCTTCACGTGGCTTTTCCAGCTCCGAGGCTCTGGCTGCCATCAGCCTGTCTCCATGTGGCTTTTCAACAAAAATGTCTCGCAGGGACTGACCATGTGTACATGCCTCCAATGAGCTATTTATCTCCTTAAAGCCTCCAAATGACGTCATCAAGGTGCAATCTGAGTGACAGGCTCCACCCCTTCACTCTTATTCCTCTCAAATTGACAACAGATTATATAACTACCACACGTCTTTTCTCCAACTATCATGATGATGCTTATTGGTCCAGTGGTGATTTTTGTTTACGTTGAGATTTATTCCACACTGAAGGCTATATTCCTTGATCCTCCTCAGTAAGTGCTTCAAGTCTTCTCAGCTTTCAGCAAGCAAGGTTTGGTTTTCTGTCTATGGCAGGTTGCTAATGGGTCTCCCTCCATTTCTGATGCCACATTCTTCTTCATACAGCCCAGCTTCTCACATGATTTGCTCAGCATGCAGACAGGGTACATATGCTATATAACCCTGAGGAATACCTTTTCTGATTTTCAAACAATGGTATCTTTTAGCTCTGTATGAATGACTGATGACCTCTTGAGCTATATATATAAATACACCTTATGAATCCAATTGAGCATTCCAGAATTCCCACATTTTTCATTGTTATCCACAATTTGTTATGATCTGCACATTCAAATGCCTTTGCGTACTCAATAAAACTCAGGTAAACATCTTTGTGGTACTCATACCTAAATACTTTTTAATGATCTTTTTTATCTTAGTTTGTAGTATATTTAGTAATTATTCATCATCGTTAAAGAATTTTGCCCTCATTTATTTAGAATTATTGAGAACTTACCGAGTAAGAATATCTTCAGCTATTTCACTATATACAGAACATTAGTCCATTGATAATTTTCTACTTACTATTTTCAAATAAAGAAATGTAAACATCGGACAGAAGATGTTGGTGGCTACCCCAAACAGGTTCAGGGTCAAATGGTTCACAAAAGATTTTTTTATGTGCTTGCATATAGTGTAGTTTGCTTCAGTAGTTTAAAAGTGGTTTCTGCAGTAATTTCTGTTCTTTCTTATTATTCTCTTCACAGTGACCTCTTGGATTCAAAACAAACACTTTCTTCCTCTTCTGATATTATTCTTTCATGTTTGGTGAACCTGGACCTCCACCCACCTTAAAAATTATTTACATTGAACAATGGAATTACTCTCAATGTTTTTGCTTCCTTTTTCCTCACACATGTTACACTGTCCTCACATTACTTTAAATCCTTTTAAAAAATCTGTTTATTCTTTATTATGCTGTTGACTTGGGAAGAATTTTCAAACCCTCAGTACTTGCCTTGTTGTTTTGTTTAATTATCGTTTTATGAGCTAGAGTGATCATTTTGCCAAGAATTTACACTCATTCACGTTCATGACATTCATGGTTCAGATCTTTTACTTTTTTGAGTGTTCTCACAGGTGATCTCATTTTTTCAAATTCGGTTAATAGGATCATTAATTGCTTTAACCGTCAATGGAAGAAATAGGACATTCTTACAGTCCACTCAGAACCCTGGGAGTCAAAGTAGATGGTACCCTTTCCACCATACCTGAAAAAGGATGTTTTAAAACCCGGCTCGGATTGTGTTCCTTTCCCTGTTGCAAAGTCTACAGTGACTCACCATCATCTCCAAGATAAATTCACTAGGTAGACAGAGATGCCCCTTATCTGGCTTTTAATGATTTTCATATCTTCTTTCCTGATCATCCTTCACAAATTATGGTGTTCCAACCACTCTGAGCCATTTCCAGCTCTCTTCAAGGGAACCGAGATAGGATCCTCTGGCTTTGTCGTTCTCTCCTTTTCTCCTTTCTCTTTTATTTTCCTGGGATCCTATTCAGGTTTCAAAACTCAATGAAAGCATCACTTCCTCTGTGGAACTTTTCCTAAAGCCACCCTTCTAGTGAGCAGATCCCTCCTGTATATTCTGTTCTGTGCTTGTTTTTATGACTTATGGATTGCATTGGTCCAATGGTTTCTTTCCTTCTCTGTGTGTTCAATCAGAAGATTAGATTCTCAAGGACAGGGGCTTTTTCCTCTTTAACTTTGGATATCCTGTTTGGGTTTTTAAAATCTGTTCATTCTTTATTATCCTTTGTATGAATACAAAACCTGACATTTAGTAGGTACTCAGTTTATTCAATCATATATCCGTACACTTAAATATATCTCTTCTAGGCATCTACAGATGGCGCCCTGATAGTAAACTGGGTTATGAATTGGGCGGCTAACATCCAAGTCATCCGCTCAAAATGACCATCTGCTCTATGTGACAAATACTAGGTTTCTATTCCCATAAAGAGTTACAATCTTGGAAACACATAGGGTTGCTCTGAGTCAACACTGACTCCAATGCAGGGAGTGTGAGTGAGGACAGCTACAGAGGAGCTCTGGGGCCTTTGTGCCTTCCACATTGATCTGATGACTGCAATGTAAGTGGTTCAAACTCAACAATTACTCTGAGGGAGAAAAATCAAGCTTTATGCTCCTGTAAAGATTTAAAGTCCCAGAAATCCATAGGGCTGGTTTAATCTGTCCTATAGGGTTGCTATGAGTCAGAAACAACTACTTGGCAGTGTGTTTGTTGTTGTTGTTTGGGTTTGGATCTCCACAGTGTTCTGAATACACATGTGAACGTGGTATAAAAACTTCCTGTCCTCTTGGAGCTTAGAATCTTTTGGAATGGTTGTGCCAAGTACCAAAGAATTTATAAACTGGGCAGTGACTGTCATTGATCGATAAGTGCATGTTTGATATATAAGTGAATGAATGATGGAATTTGCCACAAAACAGGGAGATACAACTAGGTAAATTGAACAGGGTTGGAGACGATTTTCATAATGACCCTGTAGGACCGGGTAGGACTCACTGGTCCTGTGAGTCTCTGAGACGCTAACTCTTTAAGGGAGAGGAAGCACCATCTTTCTGCAGCAGAGTGGCTGGTGGTTTTGAACCGATGACCTTGCGATTAGCAGCCCAACACGTAACCACTATGCCACCAGGGGTCCCACAAAGAGTTACAGTCTCAAAAACAGGGCAGTCTGCTCTGTCCTATGGGGTCACTGTGAGTTGGCATCGACTCGATGGCAGTGAGTTTGTTTTGGTGTTGAATTGACTGTAGGAGTCCCTAAGTTATTTTTATGTAGTCTCTTACTGAGTTGAAAAAGCACCTTACCTGACGTCACAAGTCCCTAGTTTTTGCTTTAAGTTGCTATAGGGTGTATCTGGGAGGCACAAATGGGTAATTGTTCTGCTACTTAGTGACAGGTTGGCAGTTCATTTGACTATTCTCTACCCAGAGGGACACTTTGGAAGAAGGCCTGCTGATCTACTCCCAGAGATCCCAACCATAGAAAACCTTGTGGAGCCCCATTCTACTCTGAGACACGTGGGACTCATCTTGAGTTACAGTGGACTCAATGTCAACTAACTGGTGGTGCCTGTTTAGACTGGAAGGGAATTTATAATTCATAGTTGGGTGATCTTATTTGCAAATGAAATAACAGTTGTCTAGCAATAAAGTACGACAACCAATGTCCTAAGTGACTTTCCGGGACTTCAAGTGAACTGAAGGACTGCTAGACCTTCACACATCAGCATAGATTCTTTTAAGCTTTCCCTCATAGTTGCTACTCATCATAGATAGGAGACCAAGCCAGCTAAAACATTTGCAGGGCTCAGTGCTATAGAAAATTGTGGGGCCCTTGTTCACAGCAGTTAGGAAGCAGAGCATTAAAGCATGCATGAGATCTGCTGAGAGCAGGACCCTGAGAGGCTGCACAACCCTATACCTACAAAGCCAGCCTCATAGGAGATCAGGCAAAAAGAGATGAAGACTGACGAGGCAAAGAAGAAAACATCCGGGGAACCCTTGGTGTTGTTGCTAGATACCATGGAGTCCGTTTGGACCAGTAGCGACCCCATGCACAACAGAAGGCACCACTGCCATCCTCACAACGGTTCCTGTGTCCGAGGGCCTTGTTAGCTACTGTGCCAATCCGTCTTGTTGACGGCCTGCCTCGTTTTCACTCCCCTTCTACGTTACCAAGCATGAGGTCCTTCTCCAGGGAACGATCTCTCCTGACAACCTGTCCAAAATATGTATGACCCAGGCTCACCATCCTTGCCGCTAAGGAGCACTCTGGCCTTACTTCTTCCAAACAGATCAGTTGGTTTTTTGGCAGTCCAAGATACCGTCAGCATTCTCCAGCACCACAATTCAAATGCACCCATCCTCCTTGGTCTCCCTTCTTCAACAGTCAGCTTTCGTGTGCATATCAGGCAATGGGAAGCACCACGGCTTGGGGCAGGCGCACCTTAGTCCTCTAACGTCTTTGCTTTTCCATACTGGAAAGAAGTCTTGTGAAGCAGCTCATCTTTTGATCACTTGATTGCTGCTTCCATGAGAATTGATTGTGGATCCAATCAAGACAAAATCCTGAACAACTTCACAGTTTCTTCCATTTTTCTGTCAGTGTGCTGTAATTCGGTGGCTTGTGTGTTGCTGACATGCTGGATGCTCCGTCACTGATATTTTAAATACCAGCATGGTCACCCAAAATGAACAGGTTTCAGTGGTGCTTCTGTACTAAGAACAGATAATGAAGAAGGCGTCTGCTGCCCACCTTGGAGTAAGTGGCTGCCCAAACCAGTAAGAGTACTCTTGGGTACTCCCAAATTTTGCCTGGAACCAATCTTGCCTACAAGGGAAATAGAGGAGAACTCGCGTGTTGCCTCTTTCTAGACCAGAACTCATGACCAATCCTGAAGCATTACTTTTCAACCTTTCTAGGCATTAAATCAACTGGAGTCATGAGAACCATATCATCCATTACTACCTTTTCTTCTAGGGCTCAGAAAAACAGAATAAAAATGAATCCATGACTATCTACTGAATGGAAACTTGCTTACCGATTTCTCAAACAGAACGATCATTTTGAAAATGATTTGATTTAATATTCAGTTTTCCACTAGAACATGTAGGTCATGCTGAATTATCAAGAAGAGAAATCAGTCCCTTCTCATTTCTGAATAGACTGTATCATGCTAATTATATCTCTTTATAATTAGTAGCACCCTAGCCAAATTTATCAGAAAGGTGGTATGTCATATATAAAAAGACCAGGTTATCATTTTTGCCTCTTAACTTTTTCTTATTCCAAGAAGTTGTGAAAAATCCCTCAAGGGTGCAATGCATTTGTGTTTACAAGTCAAAGGTGTGAAAATATTTAGTTGAGAAAAAATTGCCAAGTTCTGGAGTGAGAGTAAGATAGTCTGAGATCCCTTTGCATTCTGATTCCTTATTTACATGATGATTTTTAGGTAGAAAATACCTACACATAATTAATACTTTTAATAGCAAATGTATATCCAGCATGTTAAAATATTACTAGAAATATGTGTACACAAATAGCACTTCTAATGCTTTCAATTTGTGTTTATAATACGCTTGTTTTCTATGAAATACATGGGTCCCACCTCTTTTTATAAAATGACTCTTTTCCAAACTAATAATTTCTACTGCCACAATAACAATCAAGTAAACAATTAAGGAGTAATATTTCTTATCTGTTTTGATGCTTTGTGTTTTATCTTCCTTTGTTATTTTGTACAGTAGAAATTCATTGTTTCCTTACAACATTGAGTCTTAGAGATGTCTTTATGATTCAGTGTAATGATGGAATGGTTCCAAAAAGAACCCCCCAAACAACCCTGTATTAAATAGTTAAAAGTAATTGGGAGTTGGCTAGCTCTAGTAAAATCTAAGTTTGGCAATTGAAGGTTATGGATAAAAAGGTCAGCATGTTTATAGTTTCCTAGCTGACACTAAAAGAAAACTGTGAGCCCTGATGGCCTAGTGGGTTATGCATGGGGCTGCTAACTTCAAGGTTAGCAGTTCAAAATCACCAGCCTCTCTGAGAGGGAGAGGAGAGGCTGTCTGCTCTCACACATATTTAGTTTCAGAAACCCTATGCAAGTTGGGATTGACTGGATGGCGTTGGGTTTATTTACTTATTTTTTTTTAGACGACACATAATAGTTGAAATGCAAGTGATCTTGAAAGAGTTGTAAACCCCAAACAAAGAAAGAGACAAGAACAAAGCTCATTTGGGCCTGCGCCATCATAAACTCTAGCGATACTAAGTGTAGAACTACCACGCCAATTTTCCAAGACTGAAATCTCTATGCAAGCAGATTTCTGTCTGTCTTCCTCAGAGTAGTGGGTAGATTGGAACAGCTGACCCTTGGGTTAGCAGCCAAACATTTAACCAGTGCACTACCAGGATTCTTCAGAAGAATTATGGAATCCCATCAGTGTAGGAGAATAATCTTAAAGATCTTCTCGTGTAGCTCTGGTTGTTGAAAATAGGTTGAGAGTCCTGAAGATTAGGTTGCTTGTATCAGTCATGTGCTTAGTTCAGACGACAGAGGACTAGAACCTAGATTCACTGGCCCACTCCAGAATGGTGACAGTCTCTGTGCTAAAATATATCGTTTGTTAATAAGCATTGCTATTGTTTTGGTTCTGGTCTGAGCGGAAAAGCAAGACTGATATCTAGTGTGTACCGGTTTGCATAAAAGTACATCTTTACGATTTCTGTCTGATTAGAGCACTTAGCACAGAGAGTTGATGCGGTCATAGCCAGCCAACGTCCTTTTCAACGTGCGAACTACGGTTAAGTGCGCACTGTGTATGCTGACTGGACGTAAGATTCGTAAACTGACCTTCTCCACCCTGTGTGATCTTCACGTGAATCACTCCAGTGCTTAACTGGTGCTTCCATAGAGTGGTTGCAAATGTTTCCCGATGGTTCTGCTTATTTCCTGTGCTGACTTCCGCTAGTAAGGTGAGCAGACTACACATTTTAAAAGGTGTTGTTCTCAAGGACATTTCTTTTCTTTAGAAAACTGTCACTTGTCTAATGGGTTTCTTTGTATTTGTTTCTTTGTGTCTAATGGGTTTCTTTGGGTTTCTGTGTCTAATGGGTTTCTTTGATCTTTTGTTTGTGAAATGCAGAAGATGATAGATAGATAGATAGATAGATAGATAGATAGATAGATGATAGATAGATAGATAGATAGATAGATAGATAGATAGATAGATAGATAGATA
>NW_022107431.1:15709596-15732787 GCF_000313985.2 Echinops telfairi
ACAGACAGATAGGAAAATGAATAATACATAGCTGCGTCCAGCAGACTCCAACTCCCGGCAACCTTCTATACCACAGAATGAAGTGTTGTCTGGTTCTGCATCATGGACTTGCTTGCTGGCTTGTCTGAGTCCACCGTGGTGACTCTGATGCCAATCCATCCCACTGACGGTCTCCCTTACTGTGATGGCCCTTTGCCTCACCCATGATGTACTCCTCCAGCAAGTGCACCCTCCTCAGAAACCCACAGAGATAGCTCTACCCCATCCTGTAGGGCCACATTGTGGGCTGGAATCAACTGGCTGGCAGTGAGTTTGGTTTAAGGAGGTGACCACAGCAAGCGTGTTGTGAACCTTGTCTTCGTGTGATGCAGCAGGTTTTCCCTGGCTCACTTTTGAATAGACCACCAGGCCTGTTTTCAAGTCTGTCGGAGTCTGGACTCACTGCTGAAGCCTGTCCACCATGGATGGCCCACTGGCATTTGAAATATTGGTGGCATAGCTTCCAGCATCATAGCAACACACAAGCCACCGGTATGACAATCTGACAGATGGTGGGGCTGTAAAAATGAATTAATAAATGGCGGCTATTCTAATTCCTACCAAAAAATCTGAACTCAACCCCTCCCAGGAGCCCTGGAGTATTATTGGCTAAGTGTTGGATGGCTAATCATGAGGTTAATGGTTCAAACCCACTAGTCGATAGAGGGTTATTTTGAGTCCAATCAACCCAATGGCGGTGGCTGGGTAGGCTATGTTCCAGTTACCATATGAAGCATAAGGGCTCTAATTGAAACTGACAGCCAGGTCCTGGCCCCACAGGAGCTTCAAGCGACTAGCCAGGTTGTAATCAGGCTTTGCCCTGCCATCCTTGAAGCATTTGCTGTGGGTCACCTGTGCAGGCATCTGAGAACCCTTGGAAAGTTGATTGGATTCCTGTGTGCCACTGCTTGGCAGCACCAGTAGCCTCCCAGGCTACTGCTGAGCTTGTGTCCGGTTTACATACCGGCCTGTCCTCACACTCATTCTCATGCCAGGTTTTAGGAACTAGGCCACATTCTGACAGAACTGCCAATGAGCTCCCCTTTCTGCCACGCTCCAGATGGCCCACTGGGTGGTTGACTACAATTTGTGGGTCATTCTCTCCACGTATTGCCAAGTCACAGAGTATAAACACAGCTGAGATAGGGATGCTTGTGGACCTCCCCATGCCTGGTAATGGCACCTCGCTTTTCGTGACATATGGGGAAGTCAGCTTGTGTTCCATATCTGAAACCTTTAGGAATTCTCGTCGTCGTTAGGTGCTACCAGATCATAGCAGTGTTTTGATCTATTTTTACAGGGTTTCTGTGAGTCTAATGTTTGAGCCCATTGTTGTAGTCACTGAGTCAATTCATCTTATTGAGGCCTTTCCTCTCTTTTACTGCTCCTCTTTGTTATCAACCACGATGTCCTCCTCCAGGGACTGGTCTCTCCTGACCATGTTCAAGGTATCATTACTTTCCTGAACTTCTTGTTTTGACACGCTTTGGGCATGTACAGGATAGTTGAAGGGTATACTCTGCCCATTGACTTTAAAACCAAGCACTACTCTAATGAATGCCTATAGCCCCAAGAATAAGGGAGGGAGGAGGGAGATACTTTTTAAAATTAATAAAAGCCTCAAGATTTAATTATAGCTATGTTAAAAAAAAAACTTTAAACATCTGCGTATACAAAAGTAACATTGTTTCTGGGCTCCAATCTAGAAAGAGAGCCTTTCTGCCCAGAAAGTTATATGGAGTTTCAACCTGGAATTGGTTTTAATTGACTCAGTTATTGATGCTTCAAAGTGGAGTTTTCTAATGGAAATGTTTAATCAGCCTTCAGTGCACACCACCCACTGCAGGGCTGGCATGCTTTCTTCTCAAAGCTCTGCTTTGCAACCAGCGACCCATTAATGCAATCTTTGTATGAACTAAATGACTTCCTGTTATCCAAAATAGCCGCTCCTAAAGTGGGTCAGATTATTGATGCCGAACCCTGACCTCTCAAGGGTAGTCGGTGCTTTGAAGTACCAAGTGGACTTTGTTTCTAGTTTGAATGTGTAAGTCAGGAAGCAGGAGACCCTTTAAAATGTTTTTCATGCCTCCATTGCAAGCCTGCTATTTAATAATTTAATGTTGGAGATGTGGTGCCAAAGAAGACAGGGATTTCAATATGACTGCTTTAGAGGAGAGATGTCTGAATGGAAATCTATAGGCCACCCATATTTTAAGCAAATTATTTTTCATCAGCAAAGTGACTATTTTTTAAGCATTCTATTAGTGAGATGAACCAGAAAATAAGTTTCTTTCCTAAAATCAAAGAGAGAATATTCCCAAAGATAGGCAGGTAGGTGGATAGGTGGGTGACTAGACGGATGGATGAATCGGTTGGATGGATGGATGTGTGGGTGGACGGATAGATACATATGTACATACGTACATACCTACAAGTATTGCATTGGTTATCTTTCCTGGTATTTTTCAATGTGTGCACATACTCGTATAAATAAGAGAAAGAAAAGAGTTTAGACTATGGTGGATTTTTTATAATTTAATTTTGTTGTTGTTTTTATACACCAGTATATTGTCCCCACCTTCCACACAACAGTAAGTCTGCATTACTCTTGAGCGGTTGAACAGACTCAATTTTTCTCATTTACTTATATTTTTATTTTCTAAAACTTTTTGCTGTGAGTTGGGTGAAGGTTTACAGGACAGAGCCACAACTTTACATTCCAAAGTTCATGCACAGTTGGTGTCTTGTCATTAACTGCAATCCCTGCAATGTAACGTCACTGGTCCCACTTCCTGTGTTTTTCCTGTGTTGATTCCTCCCTCTTTCCTAATCCTTCCGACTGTTGTTCCTGGGCAAACACTGCCCTTTGGATCAAATGGCTGATTATTTTAAGCTGTGCATCCCTCCGTAGTGTTACTTTTCCCATTAGAGACCTATCCGTACGGTTTAGACTACCTGTCTCTTGTTTGACTGAAAATTGAACCACAGGGATGAGTTAGTTCATGTCTAGACCTGAAGCAGGGTGATCTAACCAGTAAGCCTGGGCTCTAAAAGGATGTTTCATTTTCTTCCATGTTTTTCCCTCGCTCTATCCAGAACCTTCTCATGCTATCCCCCTCAGAGTTGTCACCGGGCATCATGAAGAGGTTGCATTTTATGCAGGTATGCTGGGGTGCTGCTGTGTTAGTTCTGACCGACAGCAATGCAAGGTGACAGCAGAATGGCCTCATAGAGTGCCCCAGGTCCTAATATTTATGAACAAGATTAGCGAGGTCCTTTCTTGCCGGGAGTCATTGGATGGCTTTGAAGTTCCAGCCTTTCCTCTAGCAACTGACCGGGTAACCGTTGCAGGACCGGGAGTCCCTTCTTAGCAGGTATCACTGTCAATTGAATGAATCCCCTATTGTGTTTATATCGATCATCTCTCTACATAAGATGCTGTTATTTTTTCTGAGTGAAACTGTACCTTAAGAAACAAACGGGATGTAACAGAGCTGATGCCTTTTAAGGACCAGTTTTCTTATGACGTTCATTGACCAGTGTCCAAGAGAGAAAGAGACTAAGTAGTAATCATTATGATGAGAGACTTCAAAAGGGTGCGGTGCAGGGCTGATCCGGGATAGGGGTAGGGGTGGACTTGGCATACAATTCCCACTCCTATGGAATATGTTCAAGTAAAAACCTTTTCTTCTGGTGTTGTCACCTCACCCAGAAGCAGTCATCCCTCTTTCCCGCCCCACTGACAGGAAAGTAGGAAAGTTCTGGGAGGACCCAGAAGCCAGGCTGATGCTTTCTTTCCTTTGATGGTCCGGATTCCCAGGGAGCAAAGGGCAACGCTGCTGCTAGTATTTCATAGAAAATGCCAGAACCCCATGGCTGCGGGTAAGGAGGCCGAATCTACTCATCACACAGCAGAACGTAGCCTTAATATTTCACACGCTGGTCAAAATAAATAAATTGATGCACCCCCCCCATGCTCCCCAACTCCCTGATCGTACATGGAAAAGCAGGTGAAGCATTAGGAGATGTATTTGCCTTTTCCTTGAATCACCCAGAGGGATGCTTCTGTGCTTAGCTTCATTTGCTTGTGCTGAGATGCTGTGAAAATAAGTGATGCCAAGATGCTCCTGTCTGTCCCCCTAATGCCGGCAGGCATGGTGACACTGGCAGAGGACTTATTTTAGCCTGGGTGCCACCTCTGCATTCTGTCTGGGCTTCTGGTTACTCTCTTTTCAAGATTTTTCCTCCCCTCGTGGGTGGTGGCCTGCTTGGCTTTCCCTGGGAGCTTTCACTAAGGGCGCCTCCCCTTCCAAGCGAGCTGTCTCCCTGCTTCGCTGCTGTCTCAGAGAAGCAAGTCATCCAGCCTGCTTTTGCCTCCAGTGTCATCCCTGCTGTCTGTCTCTCCTTCGATCTCCTTCCCGGTTCTCCTCCCCCCCTTCTTTTCTTCTCTCTAAGAATAGTAACTACTTAAAATTCGACAGGTATTAAGCAAACCAAGAAACAGCTGTGGGCCTTGTTTCAGATCACAAGAAATCTTAATTTGTACTCATTCCAGAAAGAATTGACAATAGCAAAGAGAAATACAATAAGAGGCCCCTTGGATTTAAATGAGGATGTGGCAAGTACTCATTACTGTCTTCACACCAGCAGTGTGGACAGGCCCAAGTCTCTCCAGTGGAGGGCTGAGGGAGTTGGGATGTGGGGGAGTGGGGAATGGGGAACATCTACTCATGCATCTTCCTGTGGTTCAGCACCTGACCGAAATCGTGGGAATCTAGGAGCTGGAAAATTCAGGACAAGGAGGAGCCCACTGGGAACCTCGCTGAAGGAGGTCAGGTGGACATGGGAGATGAGTCTCCAAATGATGTGTAGCTTTTAATGCTCAGCCTGGGATGGGTGGTAAAGGAATCAACATGGAACCAGTTAGGGCTTCCCTCACGCTTCTTTCAGATGCTCTCCTGTTGCCTAAATTTGATCTCATTTCACGAACTAGTCTTCTCAATGCTGTTTAAATTCCATTCAAGGGGTCGCTCGAGTTTGAGTCCCATAGGAACGATGACTCAGTCACTCCCAAAGCACCTCCGATTACAGTGACCATGCCGCTGTGAATGTCATTTTTATCCTGTGGCTAGTCCAGCTGGGCCCTTCTTTGGGTTGATTTGCTCTGGGCATCAGAATTGGAGGAAAGAGCATTCACAACTGTGATGTGAAAAAGATACATCTTTGTTTGTCAGGAATGAAGATGTCTTGAAGCACTTAGGGGTCAAGGTGAAAGACCACTGCCTTCCCTATGGGTTACACCGGAGTGTAAAGAAAGCAAAATTCCCATAACTGGACCAGTAAACAACATCCTATACTTGACCAGCTCAATTTGTAATGATCTCATTCCACCTGGATCAACATCCGTGGAATGAATGAGTTCCATGCGGCAGTCCATAGAGCAATGTATCGCAATGGGACCATCTGCTAAAGGTATCTTTAACGTTTCACAAAGCAAAGATGTCACTTGGATGACTGAGGTGTGCCTGACCCAAGCCATGCTCCTTTTAGTCATTTCAAATGCGTGTGAGAGTTAGCCACTGAAAAAGGATGACAGAAGAAAGAGTTGATACATTCAAATTGTCCTGTTGGTGAAGAATATTGACTACACTGACCTTGCAGAAGAACGAACAAAACCAGTCCATCATGTTTGATGGACTAGGAATGCATACTAGGAAAACCTTCAGTGAGGTGGTTTACACAGCAGTCACAAGAATGGGCTCTAACATATCAATGATCATGAAGTTGACAAAGGAGTAGGTACATTTCTGTCTGTGATACGTAAGTCACTATGAGTCAGAGTTGAGGTGACAGAAACTAACAGCAGTGTATCCCGTGGGAAAGCTGTGTCCTTTGGAAAAGTCAAGGAATTTGTGTCCTTATCATGTGGCATTGTTTCCTCACTCAGCTTAAGCTGCTCTGAATGGTCTTCCACTTGTCTTTCTAGTGCCTACGAGAGTGTTCAATGGCACCAGTCCCGAAATTCTATTCCTAATCTAATGCTATTATTGGGGAGGGAATAGTCAAGTGAATCTCAGTTTTCTTTAATCAAATTAATCTTGTACCTCGCTAGCAAGGTCTGCTTTTGTAGTAGCTTTGACTACTGGCATTAACATTTCTAGTCGTTTTCTTTTTTTTTTTTTTTTTGGCATTAACATTTCTAAATGAATCGTAAATAAATAGTTATCAAATATTTATGGTCTTCTGTTTCCTAACCTTCAGTCTCTGCCTGTTGAACTTTTGCCTAGTGTCATGCTCCTGGTAGGCAGATTTTTGGCAGATTCAGTTGTGTCTTCTTTGTATGATTTTTCAGTACACACACATTTCTCCCACAAGGGAGAAATGTTATCATAGCTTTTGAGTGGTTATGCCTACCCCTGCAGTCCTACCTTATATTATCCATCCGAGACCAAGGAGAATACGTACATGGAGAAGAGGTATTTTGGTTTATTGTCTAGTGTTTATTTTCTTTGATGGGGGAGTGGGGTGGAGCAAGAATCACAATAAGCAGCATATCCTGGCCACCTAAGATAACTATTTTTAGTTCCATTGGACAGTTTGTACTCCTGTGCCAAAAAGCCCTGGTGACAGTGATTATGCATAGGACTGCTAGCCCCAAGGTCAGCAGTTCAAAACCACCAGCTGCTGCTCAAGAGAAAGATGAGGCTTTCTATTCCCATAAAGAGTCACACCGAAACGCACAGGGGCAGTTGACTGTATCCTATAGGGTCTCTGTAAGTTAGAATCCGATGCCATAGCAGTGGATGAGAGCATGCCCCAAAATTGCACCACCAGCCCCTTCTCACACATGTTGTTGGAGCAGTTCTTGGTAGCCTATTGTCCTCTGTGGTTAACCTGGTCACCACTATTACTATATGTTGTTTTCAGACTTACCAATTGCTACCTTTAACATAGTGGCCAGTCCTTGCTAACTATGGGTCTTTGTTGCATCTTCCTCTTAACATAAAGAGAATGATTGACCTATAATCCCCCACCCCTGCCCCTGAGGACGATGAACAAAAGAAACGTGGGTGAAGGGAGACTGCAAATTCCATAACTGGAATCTTTTCAAAGATCCCCATGATTTTCAGGTTCAATGCAGGTAGTTGTGCCTCTAATGACCTGACCTTCCATATCTGACTAATCATGCCATGCATTTAATACTAATCTCCTGACTGGTGGTGCCATTATCAGAATGGTTGGCTCTGACCTTCTATGCTGTAGGACAAGTACACACTGGAATGAGTGAGCACCCAGACTTCCTTGGAATAAGTGGACAATAGAAGACATAGTGGTGTCAATTAAATAATATATTTCAATATACTTGACACAAGTGAACCTGGCCAACCAGTCCAATGGCTTTTATTTTTGACCCTTGGCAGGCAGCGTCAATTTAATTAGGAAAAGTATCAGTTTCATAATCAGAAAATTTTGGAGTCTCCAAAGGTATAGACGAAAAGTCAGGAACATTTTTAGCTTATTCGCCTTTATCTGCAACTGAAGAGAGGCCCTCACTTATCTGGTCCAGGTACATAATGTCCCCAGCTCTAATTCCAAGAATTAACAATGTTCTGCTTGTCCTTATTCCTTGGGGAGCTAAAGACATTTTTAGTTCTTTGATCTGATAATGTAGCCTATGTCAGATTGCTTCGTTATTTCCAGGGAGGGAAGTGGGAGGGGTTCTGGAGAGCCAGATGGGTGGGTGATAACCTGATACTATCAGAGAAGTCGTTCCAAATAGGATTGCACAAGCGACATTCTTCCTGCGATCCGAGCACTTACTCTAGCAGCTCGTGTTGGTGTTTTTCTTGGCACGCTTGGGTAGCCACTATCAGCCAGTGGGCTCCCCAGTCGAAGATATGACTAGTCAAGGTCCCTCAAGAGCCGAGATCCCGCGCTTTCAGGAACTTTGGGACGGTAGGGTGTTTTTTTCCTCTGGTGGATTTTTATTATTGAAATCATTAAAGAAATCGTTTGCTTTGCTATGTTGTTGATTAATTTCATATGCGGGATGAAAATGAAATGTTTGTTCCCATTTTATTTCCTCATTGTGGAAGACTCGGAAGAGGCTTCCAATTTCTTTTTGTAAGTGGTTTTATTGACTCATACTTCACATAGAAGACAATCTCATCATTCAGGGATATTGGGAAGAGGTGTGCAATCATGACCCTAATCGATTTCAGGACATTGTCTTCTTGTCCTCCTGGTGGTTCACGCCCCGTGTCCTCCAGGCCTCCCCTGCCGTGCCCCTCGGTATTTAATACTCAAATTACTCTCTCTAGAGACTTACCTAGCCTTCATTTCATACACAACTCAAACAGGAAGCAATGACTAGACAATGACTAGACAAAACAGAAGAAAACCCCAATCAAAAAGAAAGCCCAAAACAGAAACAACAGAAACCCCTACAAAATGGATCGAAAGGAAGATCAGATGATAAGGTACTATTACCTTTTCATCTCACCCCATCTACCATCACCAACTTCATTATGAGACTTCCAATTTCTTATGAAAGAAGGCGGCATCCTGTGTATTTGCTAATTAATCCCTTTCCCAGTGCAGCGCAGACAAACAGCAGGAAAACATCCGGATTCGCTGGAAAGAACAGCTAGCTGGAACACAACACCATCTAATGTCTCGCAAAATGCTCTGGTTGGCCTTCCTTCTGTCGGCCGGCCGGATAAAGAGCAAAGGAAAATGTACGTGTATCTCGGACGGACGCTCCAGCCCACCTCAGTTTGCAAAGGAGCCAACTCACCACACTCTTAGAGGCTCTTCTTCGCGACCGACAATGACGAGTGATGACTGATACACACTGGTTCTTCTCTTGGGCTGCACGCCGCTGTAAGCTTTCTTTTACCTTTGCAAATGAAGACAACAGGGTATCTACCTGCTGCTAATTTGAACAGCCTGGAGTTGTTGCCAATTTGACAATGGGTGACACAGCTAAGAGACCATTGGGTTCCCCTTAAATGTGAGTTACTTAGTTTAACTAACAGAAGAGTGCTTTTCATCTGTGGGCTCAGTTACTTCATCTGAGCTTCCAAGCCTGAGTATTATTCCTGTCCAACCCCCCAGAAATACACACTTTCTCCTCCCCAGGGTATTAAGTGTAATAGAAGCCCGGTGTTTGTTACCACTCTGTCGAATCAATGTGTCTGTTACTAAATTCGAGGAACCTCATGAATCGCTTTCTAGAAATTAAATCATATGAACATATAGACACATACGTATATACGATTCACTATCATCTTTTTTTTTTTCCACTATCATCTTAAGAACAAATTATACTCAAAACCATTGTTGCCATAGACAAAGAAAAAGGGAAATATTTCCGGAGAGCAGGGAAAATTTCCACTCCATTGTAATGTATTAATGGAGGTTCCTAAAAGTTCACGGAACGCTTCCATTATCTTCCTATCCTGTTCTTCCACAGCTTTTTGAAGTCCCCTTGTACTACATGTTTTAGTTATTACTATGATATTCCCCGCCCCCCGCCCCTCCTCCACCGCTCTATGATCAGTTACAGCGGGAGAAAGACGTCCGTGGTGGGGCTGTTTTCTCATTAGAGGTATACAGTATGATACAGTCGTAGTCCATGTGGCCCCGGGAGTTTTCCCCCACTCATTCTGAGTACCAGAGGATTTTGAGAGACTGAAGAAATGCATTTCAACAGATATTTATGTTGTCCTCACTAAGCCATGTGACTTTCACAAGGTAGACAATGTCAGGTAGAGGGGAGGGGCGATGCTTTAGGAAACGGTGTATTACCTACCTCTCCCGAATGGGAGAGCATCAGATTATTGAAAATTCAGAACTTCTAATGATTTCCTGAAATAGCTCGAGCCTCCCAGGACAGTGTATGTAACAGAAATTCACTTGTAACGAAGAAGTCTTTAAGCAACACCTATGGTGTAAGAAGGGAGTAGTAAGACTGGTTTTATTGCATTTTGTTCTGTCTACCAGTTTGATGCTCACATTGTCTCCAAACACATTGAAATGCTCAAATTGCTGGCACCACAGATGAGCAGCTTTCCTGGAATGGGCTGCGCTTTTATAAAGAGCCAGGGTCTTCTGGGGGCGTGGGGGACAAACAACCCCCCAGATGCTCCAGTTAGAATGTCCACATCCCACAGTTACTTAAGGCTCTCACATTCATTAAGGGAGCCCTGGTGTCTTATAGTGGGTTGGTCACGTGTTGGGCTGCTGACGGCAAGCTCAGCGGTTTGAAACCACCTGCCCCGTGGAGGGAGAGAGGAGATTTTCTACTGTCATGAAGATTTGTTGTCTCCAAGCCCCACAGGGGCCATTCTACGCTGTATACCTTGTTTGAAATGAGTCAGGAGTGACTACAATGGCAGAGCTCTCAGAGTTTTGAGAGCATATTCATTAGGAATGGAAGATCTCTTTTATATGAATTAAAAAAATAACTTTATCTCATTTAACATGCTCTGCACAGAACTCAAACTCGGTCAAATCCACTGCCATCGAGTCTGTTCGAATCAGAGCTCTCCCATAGGACAGAGTAGCCTCTCTGGGTTTCTGAGGCTGTACATTTTTATGAGAGTGGAAAGCTTCACTTCTCTTAGGAGTTGCTGGTAGGTTTGAACTATGGACCTGTCGGTTAGTAATCCAATGTATAACTTGTCATGTTACAAGGGCCCTCTACATGAAAGAGCTTTATGAATATCTTATATCCGTTATCATTTCTGTTTACTCAGCTTACACAGAGCACTTACCTTTAGCATAACTAAACAGCTAACACTTCCAGTCACCATAGGTAGAGAGGAAGGCTTAAAAAAACAAGAATAGAAAAGGAATGAAGGTAAAGCTATACCCATAATAGCTTTTCAATTAGAAAAATAACTGAAAAAGGCACTACCATGAAAACTCCGTCCACATGTTGTTATTGGGTACTATGGAGTGAGTTTGGTTCCTGGCGACCCTAAGTAGAGCAGACTAAAGCCGTCCAGTCCTGCACCCTCTGCATGACCTTTGGTACGGCTGAGTCCATGGGGAAAGAAGCTTAAGCATCATGATGAAGCCTGTTCTGTTAGCGTCTATTCATGTGGCCTGGATCAACACAGCTGACATAGGATGCAGAGTTTGTGGGGGGAAAGGCCAGCCCTGTACAACTAATCACGAGCTCAGTAAACACAATTGTACGGTTAAGACACATAAAGATGATAATAAAGTCATAGAGAGTATGAGAGATAGAAGAGAGATTGAAATAATGGAGTCAGACACATTTCATGGTAGCATGCTCACCTCCTGGATGGCCATCATCTTCCCAGCCAGGTCCATGCACAGCATGGGCCGAGGGCAACTGAGCAAGGTGAGGTGTGTTGATTTATTGCTCCTAACACTTAGCTAACCCAGGCTTATATCTACTTAGGGGGCATGATTACAGGTAACCACACACGTCACAGGAAGGGGCTGTACCATAGGCAAAACAAGCAATAGGAGGGGGATATACAATGGGCATAGGTGTAACAGGAAGAGGATGAGCTAGGGGGTGTACACATGATGGGAAGGGGAAGGACCAAGGGTATACATGTGACAAGAAGGAAGGATCCCTAGACTCAGTATGGCAGCCTAACCTTGGTCACCCTTGAGTAGGCTTGACTTCCTTGGGTTCTCCTTCAGGGAAACAATTGATTACTATCCTTATTGGAAGGGAGTGGGTCCTACTTGTTGTGGGATAAACAGTGGTGACTACTTGCCCTGGATGGCTGATTACCTTTAGGGAGAATAACCCCTGACCTACTTCTGTTGCCCTCCAAGTGTGTAGTCATTCGCCACATGTAGCAAGCAGCTAAGTTTGGCGTATATTTGGGGGAGACAACTTGAGAGAAATCCTTCTGTTTCCCACAAGAGTTGGGACAGGACCAGAAAGAAGGTGGGCATAACTGCTATGTCTTAGGTGAGGCAATGGTGGCCCTGAAGTTGGCACTTTGTCTGAGGTCAGCACCTAGACACCAGGTTAGCTGCTGTACCTGCACCCACTTTGTAAAAGTTTTAGAGTTCCCAAAGGGCACATGGAGAGCCAACTGCATTCTCTTACAACAGCCCTGTTAACAGATTCCTCTTCCAATATTTCTAAAGAAAGGAAAGGGTACAGAGTCTTATTCCAAAGCATGGTGCAGTTGCTGGTGACAACACTTAAAACTCTATGGTAAAGGTGGAATCATTTATTCAGCCACCAACTGTGTAACCAACTCCTGCAGCAGGGTTGTCAGCCAAGGCATGAGCAAGAGATGACCGCTATCATGGATGACAGTCTATCACTTCAGGGGGAGAGTATCCCCGGCAGAGTGAACAGCAAATATAAAGCCAGCGTCTCAGAAGGTAAGGAGTGGAGACAAGTATTGTGCTTTAGAAATGCTCTCTTGGAGATGGTATTAGACAGCGAAGTAAGATGTTGAGGAAGCAGCTATAGGGAACAGATTGTAACTCAGTGAAGAATCTAGGCTGGGCTTAGCCAGTGTTTTGTGATTAGAAGCATCTCGAATGCACTTGTCTGAAGGACAGACACCATAGGGAAGGACATGACTATTGATCCCCTGAGGCTCCCCAGGATATGGGATTCAGCAAATGCAGAAGGAGACAACCATGCCAAATGAAGAGGAAGGGCAGCTGAATAAGGAAATTTATTTTTTTTAAAAAGTCTAAGCATGAGTCGGGGATGTGTTAGGCTGAGTTGTCTAGAGAGAGTGTAAAAGTGAAAATTGTATATATATAAGGAAGGACTTTATCTCAAGAAGTAATCTTACATCCAGAAGGCACCCCAACCCCAGTCCAACTCAAGTCCGTAAGTCCCTTGCTGACCGGGCTCTCTTCAGGCTCATGTAACTGCAGGCCGATGGAGCAGAAAGGGAAGTGAGAAGCAGGGAGATTACAGGCTGGTGTGTGCAAAGCCCTGTGCATCCAAGATCAGTGGAAACATGGCATGAGCTCTCAGGGTCATCAGGCAGCCTTGGAGGCAGACAGAGTCCCAGCGAGGATGAAGATGAAGGGCCAGAGAGAGAGGAAGGAAGGTCCTAGGTTATCTCTTATAAAAAGGCCACACCTCCCTGGGTGCATCACCCTGCTGTGACCTGATTGACAGGTTGGACTCCACCCCCTTCGCAAGTGTGAGTTGACGTAGGACCTAACTACCACAGAGGATGCTCTGCAATCCAAGTGGATAGGGTTGGAGAAGGAAGGAACCAGTCATTCTGCTTTGAGGGGCCTTGTAATATGAGACCTGGAAACGAAGCTTGGGATTTGCTAGGGTAAAACTGTGGCATTGACAAGAGTGTTTTCATTGAAATAAACCAAACCAAACTCACTGCCGTTGACTTGATGCCGACTCATAGTGACCCATTAGGACAGGGCAGAGCTGTGAGTTTAGGAGACTGTAGTTTTGGGGGAGTAGGAAGCCCCATCTTTCTCTCACGCGGTGGCTAGTGATTTTGAATGGCTAGTCTTGCAGTTAGCAGCCCAACCAGTAACCAGTATTCCAGTATTCCACCAGGGCTCTTCATTGAAAGAGTGAGGTTTAATGCTTGATCACAGTAGCGATAGGAAAGAAAAGGGCCATAAGTACAGATTACAGTACTAGAAATTCCTTTGCAAAGCTTTTCTATATAACAGGGTAGGGATCTGTAGAAAAAGATTATACAAGTCATTGTATCAGGCATACAGGGGTAGAGAGTTCTGAAGGAAGACATAAATAAGCTATCTGGCTTCTGGATTCATGTGTGGAACTGAGAAAGGCTTTACGACGAGGGGAGATTAAAGTATCAGCATGTTTGTCATGAATAAATTAAGCTGTGGATGCATCGGAAGGGTGAGTGAGTGAGTCAGAGAGTCCATTAAGAGGCAGGTTCCACATCTAGAACATAACATGGAGGGGAGATAAGAAGCCTGGTGTAAGTCAGGGGGGGTTTTGGTTTCACTGGGACAAAGGATGCATTTTGGAAAGCAATGATAGAGAAGTAGGGAAAGACAAGACCTTATTGAGAAAGGTCATGATTATGTATGATTTTGTACCTGATCATAGTGAGCTAGATGGATTGTTTGGAAAAGGAATTTTATCATTTCAAAGCACCTAAGAGTGAAGTAGGTTATCATATGTTTGGGACTACAGATTCAAGCTGGCAAAAAATAAACTTGCTGCTATGAGTGACTGCCAATTTATAGGTGCCTGGGTCATGCAGAGGAGCCCTGGTTACATGTTGGATCATGAATCATGAGGTTTGCAGTTCGAAACCACCAAACGCTCCGTGGAGAAATGATGAAGACTTCCTGTGCCTGTTAAGTCTTAGTCTTGGAAACCCACAGGGGCCGTTCTACCCTGTCCTTTAAGGTCGCCACGAGTCAGAATTGACTTGATGGCAGTGAGTGTTTTTGTTTTTGTTTTTTGAGGGGGAGCACAAGTGGTCCCAATTGAGTGCTAAACTATAAAAGCTGGTGGTTTGAACCCACCCCGCAGCCCTGCGGAGGAAAGGCCTCGCACACGGCTTCCTGAAACGTGTTCTAGTTGTTGTGTAGCCGATTCTGACACCGGCAGCGCCATGTTTTCAAGTAGAACCACAAGTCACAGGGTTTTCTGAGTGGTGACCTTCAAGGCGCAGATCACCTGAACTGTGTCTTGAGACACGTCTGGGGGGTTCGAACAACCAACCTTTTGGCTAGTCATTGAGTGTTGAAAGCTTCAGAGACCCCAGTTAAAGCTTACCAAAACCCCCCTGTGGAGTAGCTCCACCCAGTCACACACGGAGTTGCCAGGCAAAATACAGCCAAGAAAAATGTAAACTGATAGGAAGGCCTGTGTATAAGAAAAACAAATGGCTTCGACCAAGATTTGCTAAGAGCTTTGTTTTCCTTTGAGTGACTGTTTCAAGTAGAAAACTGTTATTAGTGTTTAATGAAGAGAGCCACCCAAGTCTTGAGGGCGGGCTCTTACAGGCTCCTGGGGGCCTCGGGTGGGTGCTCTGTGCATGTACTTCTTACTCGGCCCACAGCTGTCAAATATTAATGACAATAGGAATTGATGGATGGAATGTTGACTGCAGGTTGCTCAAAAAGTTCTATTTTTACACTTCTCAGAGTAGAGTTTATATCCCATCCATCTCTGTTCAGATCCATTTATTACTAAAATTCATTTTTGTGATTGATTTTCTGGTGAGAGGATGAAGAGTTTTCCTATTAATGGCTTTTTTTTTCAAAGCGACTCTAATGGACCAGACTTTGAAATATACTAGGTTTTAATGTTTTCTGGTAGAATATGGCTTTCTGGGATTAGTATTAGCCTTCTCAGATGATTAAAAGTATTAATAGAATATTTCTTTATTATGTCATTCCTCAATAATCCCATGAGTTGACTAACAATCTCTATTAAAAGAAGCATTGTGATACGAGCTTTGGAGAAACGGTTCTTCGCTGGCTTAATATTGCAGGGCTCTCAGCTGAGCCACCTTCATTTCCAGGTGGCTGTACAGGGATGAGACCCGCTGGCTCCGAAGCTTGTTAGCTCTGGGTTGCCTCCCAGGTTTGACCAGCTAGATGGATGTGAAACTTTCAGGGCAATGATCCCAATCATCCCTGTATGAGGGCAGGGGGCAAAATTCACCTAGGGAGCTGTGTTAGTCTGGGTAGACTAGAGAAACAAATCCACAGAAACTCATATGTATATGAGAGAGAGTTTTATATAAAGGGTGAGGTACTTTAAGAAAGCATCCCAACCCAGTGCTGTCCGAGCCCACGAGTCCAACATTAGCCCATATGTCCTATACCGATCTACAAAGTCCTCCTCAATCTCACAAAACACACAATGATGCCGACTGCAGGAGGAAAGTTGAATCAGTGAGCATGTAAGCATCTCAGCATTGACAGGGGTCTCCATGTGGCTGCACCAGCACCCAGGGCTGCATCGGGGTAGGTCCATGTGGCTTCTCAGGGATGTCTTGTAGGCAGTGAGCCTTGCCAGCTGAAGCAGGTAACTGGCTATGGCAGTTGCATCCTGATCCTACCATGAGAGAGCAAGAGACCTGAGAACCAGAAAAGTGAGGCTCACTGAGCCATTTTTCTCTCTGCCCTTCAATTAATCCCACATGTGTTTATTGGCCAGGTTGCACAATAAAACTTAACTATCTCAGGAGCCCCTTGGAAACATGTACCTCTTTCTTTCCCCATCCCATGTCTATCAGAACGTTAAGGGAAGGAATGCTAGGTTCATATGTTTCGAAAGAAATGATCTGGTAAGGCTGACATAACCCACTTCCTCCCCATCCCCTGCCACTCCCATCCATCATAGGGGCAGGTTGAACTTCTGGGAAAATCCTTTGTTCCTTGGTCAAGTCTACTCTTGACCTCCCTTGTTCTGGAAACCATTCAACCACTGCTCAGGCTTCTCATCTACCATGTGATTTGATCCACTAAAAAAGTGATGCCACCCACAAAAAATCTAGACCACAGAGTGAGGACGTCCTATCTTCCGGTGTGATATTGTATCACCAACTATTCTAATTTTTTAAATCTGGCATCCATGTCCAAGACAGGAGCCCCTGAGTAGTGCTGTTAGTTCCGTGCTCAACTACTAGCTGAAAGGTTGACAGTTCGAAGCCACACAGAGAAGCCTCAGAAGAAAGGGCTGGTGATCTGCTGCTCCAAGGACACAACCTTGACAACTCTACGGAGGAGGGCACTTCGACTCTGCCAGACAGGGGTCACCAGGAGGGGCAATCCATTGGATGGCAACTGGTTTGATTTTAGAGCCCTGATGATGTAGGGGTTAAGCACTGGGCTTAACCACAGGGTCAGCAGTTCAAAACCACCAGCAGCTCTGCAGGAGAAAGACTGGGCTTTCTACTCCCGGAAGCAGCCACGGATGCAGAAACCCACAGGGGGTCACTAGGAGTCATTGACTCAGTGGCAGTGATGAGAGAGAGAGAGAGAGGTTTGTTTTTATATCCAAGATAGGTTCTAAGTCCACGTCAATTTTACCTTTCCTTTATTGCAGCCACTCAGACCTCGATTTACATCCTCTGGGTAAGGGGTCTGCAGCGGGTTTAAGGCTGTGAGCCTTCTCTCTCTCTCTTTTAAAAATTAATTTTATTTATTTATTTAGGTTTTTAAAGAAAAACATATTCTGTGTAGCAACACAGCCCATCTCATCCAATCAAACAGTAATAAATAGTATCCTGTCAAGCCCCGCATAAGTGTGTTTCTCTTTGTTTTCCCTTGCCTTGCATCCTTCCTCCCTCCATTTCCTGTTCCTCCCCTTTTATACCCTCCCCTGGCCCCCACCCATCCCTGGCCTCCTCTTGTTCACAGTTAAATCCTTTGTTGTGGAAACCTCTTTTTTTATGATGTCATTAAATATTTGTCTTTTTGAGTTGGACTAACTTTGCAACACATACTGTTCTCTAGCTTTGTCTACATCTTGCTGTGCTTATTCTTGATTTTTAACAGTTTAATTGACATAGAATTCACATGTGGTCCAATTTAGTAGTTCAATATATTAAAATGAATTGTGCTATTATCACCACAATTAATTTTAGCCCTATAACACCTGAATTTTTAATTTCAGGGAAAAATTTTTTGTATTTATTCTTTACTTTCATAGTTATCTATCTATATTAATATATACACTTAATTAAATGTTATGAAAACGTCACACGTTATAGGGTTAGAACACTTTCTTCTTGCTGGTACTCATTGTTATTAGCTCTCCACGTTCCTCCAGCCTCTCCTGCCATACCCCTAAGAAACTATTAATCTAGTTACTATCTTTATAGATTTACCTATCCTGGATTCATGTGCAGAAAAACAAAGAAAAACAAACAAACCAAAAAACCAAACAACAATTACAAAAGAAAACAGAGAAAAACCTCAATAGAAAGAAAGCAGAAATATTACAAACCAGACCAAATTTAAAATGTGTCTACCTTACAAATCCCGCTAGACCAGAGCCATGTACATTGGTACAGATAAGATCTCTGGACAAGGAATCCAGGACAGATAAACCCCCCAGGAACAATAATGGGAGTAGCGATACCATGAGGGTAGGGGGAAGGTGGGGGGAGAAAGGGTAAACTGATCACAATGATTGACATATAACTCTCCCCCCCACCCCACCCAAGGTGATGAACAACAGAAACATGGGTGAAGGGAGACAGCCGAAGATGTGAGATATGATAATAATAATAATTTATAATTTATCAAGGGTTCAGGAGGGTGGGATGGTTAGGGGAGGGAGGAAACTATGAGGAGCTGATACCAAGGGTGCAGGTGGAAAGAATATATTTTGAAAAGGATGATAGTAACATATGTATAAATATGCTTGACACAATGATTCTATGGATTGTTATAAGTTCTGTAAGACACCCCCCCATAAAATGATTAAATAAATAAATTAAATGTGTCAACAAAGAGATTAAATGTCAAGGTGTTAAGTTTTAACCTAACTACACAAGGAATACAGTAATCTGCTTTATGATATAATGCACTCTGTCTTTTTAGCAAGGCCATCCACATCCCTGGTCTCTAGTCACTAGAGGTTTAATCCACGTGGAGAGCCTGTAAATGGATCTTGGACTTTCATGCTCATCCACGGCCTCTGTAACCTGGCTGCTCAGAATTTAAGCTCTCATACATACCCTCCTCTGATCTTAGATTTTGTTAAGAACAATGAAAGAGGTACACAAAACTAGATTATGTCATAAGAATCTTAAAATATTAATGAAAAATATTAAATAATATCCTAAAGAACAATAAAACTGCTATTGCTTACTCTTTTTTGACATTCATCTGTGCAAGTGTATGCCCAGTGCCCACAGTAATGTTCATTGTGTCTGTAGGTATGAAACATTAGATAGAACCACGCTTATAATATTTATTTGTTTTATAAGGCTATTATGCTTTCAATGAAATATTACCCTTTCCCTACATGGCGTTCGTTACTACGGTAAGCAAACAGCTAACATAATGAGAAAACAACGCCAAGCAACCCTAATATGCTGCCGTGTGCTTCCGCCTTGTGTGACATCCCAAGCTCCCACCAGATACTCTGAGTGAATGATGCAATTCCTGGAAGTGTTCTAAAAGATAAATATTCTGTCAGAACAATTGCTGTAAGTTCTGCAGAAAGGGGTTTTTCAAAGATGAATATAATATGTTCAGAGAAGCAAAATCTGTTTCTAATATACCAAAGACAGTGACCGTTGTCTAACGGCCTCCCTCGAAAGGAACGGGAGCCTACTCCGACAGTGAAAATGTGGGTAAGGAGAAGTCACACGTGGGCAGTGATGTTTGGAAAGAAGTGAGAATATTGTCATCGAGGATGCCAATCAAGAACGATATGGAAATATCTTAAAGAAGTTTTATTGTTTGATGTCAGATAGTTAATATTTTTTCATTAATAGTTTTAAAACTTGTATCACATAATCTTGTTCTGCGTACTTCTTTTATTGTTCTTATTTAAGTATTAACTGTATGAGCAAATAAGCTACCTTTTGGTATGTTGTGCTTTAAATACTGAACTTGGTCATTAGGGCAGCGAACCAGTTGTTACATTATTTGAATCCCACTTGTTGGTAGGGTGTCTCAAGTCAGTTCCCATTCATAGGAACGTTATATGGAATAGAACAGAATGGAACCAAATCAGATACTAGCCTCAGAATGATCATTCGTGTTAATTGAGTTCCAAGAGGCAGAAAAGACCCAGAGATGAGAAAAGTAATACAATGTTCCTGACGAGTCTAATCCAACCACCTTTCCCTACAAAAAAGGTACTGTGCTCACTCGTGGAAAACCTGCCTTTTCAAATAAGGAAGCATGAAAGACAAAGGAAACAGGAAGCTGCCTGTTATCAAGTCCCAGCTTTGCACCTTCCACCCCAAGGAAGAGAGCCCTTCTAATCGCTTGTAACGTTGTCACAATAGATCCTGTCTGCAGGAGGATGTGGGGCAGGAAAAGAGAAGAGGATATTAAATAAGAGGAACTTGCTAAAGAGATGAAGTTCTCTTTACACCCCTTTCCATCTGAATGGCTCACCTTATTTAAAAAGTACTAATTGGTATTTTTGTTTTGTTTAGTGTAGTAAAGACCTCTTAACTTTTCTGCTAGCCATCGTTTTTACATGATGGAGATCGATTTTTTCCCCATCACATTTCTTTAAAACTCTTTCTCTTTTCAGTTATGTCTATCTCAGTGTTTGGGAAATTTGGAACAGCATTTAAAATGAAGTAAACTAAGTCATGCCATTCAATGGAATGGGCAGCTTTGAGGATAATGGTTCAAGATTATCGTTAAAAATGGTAAGAGGGTTGAGTTTATTACTCATCGTGAGACTTACCAAAAACAAACAAGAGAAAAAGAACAGAAAACAAGAGGAAAAATCAAACAAACGCCCAGCGTTAGTACACTTGGAAACAACCAATATCCAGACCCAAAGAATGAGGTCAAATAAAACATTTGGATCAGCCATGGACCTCGGGAATGTAAGGGCATCTCTAAATGTAGACATCATGGGCCTGAAGTAACATTTGCAGAGACCCTAGGGCCTGGGACAGGAACAGCTGTTGGAGATATGAAGAGCACTCATTTCCAGATCCATTTCCTCACTGAAGAACATCAGAGAATTAAAGTTGAAGAAGAAAACAGATTTTAAAAAAAGGTGTCACTGATCTACCATAATCACCTATATAGACTTACTAAAAATGTTCTAAGAAGCACAATTTGTATGAAGAGAGAAATGCCAGAAAATAATATCTGAAGCTACAAAAGGAAAAAGAAAACAAATAAAGAAAAAACAACACAATTCTTATACAAGTCAAGATAGAAATGAATCTATGGCTTGAGAAAGCTTAACCTCTGTGCATTTTCCCAGTGTGGTCAATTCTTAGCTCAGTGTAACCGTTACTGCGTCCCGCAACTTGTCTGCTCTGCTGGCAAGGCTCATTCGAGTCTCCCACAAAAATGTATGTTCACGTCAGTTTTACATGTTGTTGATTATATAAATGGAAACACAAGGGAGCGAATCAATATTACATATAAAATCTTCAAGACACTCTTAAAGCTAACCCTAATGAAAAGTCCAATATTTGACCCCATACATAACTGAAAGGAAAAAAAGAATAAACATAAATAAAGCATTAGCAAAATTTAAAAAATTTAGAGAAGATTGAATAATACGCATAAGGAAAAGAGATCAAATGAATTAATGAGTGCGAAACATATGAACAAGGAAACACGTAAATAAGAAATAGGTGCACAGTGGGAAAGCAAAACAAAAGCCAGTAAGTAATTATGAATTGGTTTTTAATTGCTACTGTAAAGCAGCATCACAAATATGGTGGCTTAAAACAATGTAAGTTTATTGTCTTACAGTTTTATTGGTTAGAAGTCTGACCCAAGTCCAACTGGACTAAAATTAAGGTGTAAGTACTTCCTGGAGGTTCTAGGGGAGAATCAGCTTCCTAGTCTTTTCCAGGTATCCAAGGCAACCTGCAAGACGTGGCTGATGGTCCCTCCTACCAGTTACACAGCCGGCATTAGATCAAATTCTTTGCACATCACATCACGCTCACCTTTCCTGTCATCCTGTCTCCCTCTGGTTCTCTTTTCTGCCCTCCTCTCCCACCTGGAATGACAGTGCATTATATTGAGTCCATGTGATCCCGCCAGACGGTTGTTGTTGTTATTGGTATTATTGAGTTGGCTCCCACACATGGCAACCCTCTGTGCAACCCAACAAAACACTGCCTGTTCCTGCAGCATCCTCAAAATCGTTATGTTGACTTTGTTGTTGCAGCCACCATGTCAGCCTATCTCCTCAAGGTCTTCCTCTTGTTCGAAGACCTTCTATTTCACTAAGTCCGATGTCCTTCTCCAGGGACTGGTCTCTCCTGATAATGTGACCTAAATACACAAGAGGAAGTACTTATCGCCCTGAGATAATCTTTCAGACTTAAACCAAAAATTTCCCCTGAAGTCATCTTAAAATTAAACAATAGTTTAGCTTAATCAGCTAAAAAAAAATGAACAAACAAACACTCGGGCATTATGCTCTTTTAAGAACTTTTGAATGTGGAGGAACAAATAAAATTTAAAGAAAAGAAAGATCAGGTTAAAGGCACTACTGAATCTCTGGCTATTTCCACAAGGTGGATGCTACTAGGAGATTTGAAGTAAAAGGATTCTTGGTACTTATGAAAACAAATATGGGGCGTACCTCTTCCTCTGTGTTTTCTGATAAAGACTTACAAACAACATATTTGATTGCTATCGTAAAATTGCCTTTAGGTACTTATTATGATGCTGCATGATCCTTTCAGTAACTTTAGAATGGTGACAGCGCTACTATTTTTACCACCACGCTACGGATGAAGACCTGGAGAGGAGTGTGGCGTCGGAATTGGAGGAAGGCTTAGGAACACCCCGATATATGAGGAGGACACCCCCTTCCTTGTCAAAAGTGAGGAGACTTGAGCACTTGCTGATGAAGATCAAGGACTGCATCCTTCAGTGTGCATGTGAACTCAGTGCAAAGAAAATAGAATTCCTTATAACCAGACCAGTAGGTATCATCATGATCAATGGAGAAAAGATCGAAGTTGTTAATGATTTCGTTTTGCTTGGATCCATCACAATCCATGCGCATCAAAGCAGCAGTTAAGAGATCAAATGGCGTATGACATTGAGTAAATCTGCTGCACAAGACCTCTTTACGGTGTTGCAAAGCAGTGTGACTTTAAGGACTCAGATGCACCTGACCTCAGCCGTGATATTTTCAGTTACCTCATATGCTTGTAAAAGTAGGACATTGAAGGGAGCCCTGATAGTGTAATGGTTACTCATTGGCCTGTGATCCACAAGCTCAGCAGTTCAAAACCACCAGCTGCTCTTCAGAAAAATGAAGGGGTTTTCTACCCCTGTAAAGGGTTGCAGTCTCAGAAACTCACAGGGGCAATTCTACCCTGTCTATGGGTAGGGTCACTATGAGTTGGCATTGAGTAAATGTCAGTCTGTTTGGTTTGCGTTTATTAAAGTAGCAGAAGGACATTGGGCCTCCACTCAAGTACTCCCTCAACACAAGAATACTTTCTTCTAGTAAATTGGCATTCTA
>NW_022107431.1:15732887-15742721 GCF_000313985.2 Echinops telfairi
GAAACATATGAACAAGGAAACACGTAAATAAGAAATAGGTGCACAGTGGGAAAGCAAAACAAAAGCCAGTAAGTAATTATGAATTGGTTTTTAATTGCTACTGTAAAGCAGCATCACAAATATGGTGGCTTAAAACAATGTAAGTTTATTGTCTTACAGTTTTATTGGTTAGAAGTCTGACCCAAGTCCAACTGGACTAAAATTAAGGTGTAAGTACTTCCTGGAGGTTCTAGGGGAGAATCAGCTTCCTAGTCTTTTCCAGGTATCCAAGGCAACCTGCAAGACGTGGCTGATGGTCCCTCCTACCAGTTACACAGCCGGCATTAGATCAAATTCTTTGCACATCACATCACGCTCACCTTTCCTGTCATCCTGTCTCCCTCTGGTTCTCTTTTCTGCCCTCCTCTCCCACCTGGAATGACAGTGCATTATATTGAGTCCATGTGATCCCGCCAGACGGTTGTTGTTGTTATTGGTATTATTGAGTTGGCTCCCACACATGGCAACCCTCTGTGCAACCCAACAAAACACTGCCTGTTCCTGCAGCATCCTCAAAATCGTTATGTTGACTTTGTTGTTGCAGCCACCATGTCAGCCTATCTCCTCAAGGTCTTCCTCTTGTTCGAAGACCTTCTATTTCACTAAGTCCGATGTCCTTCTCCAGGGACTGGTCTCTCCTGATAATGTGACCTAAATACACAAGAGGAAGTACTTATCGCCCTGAGATAATCTTTCAGACTTAAACCAAAAATTTCCCCTGAAGTCATCTTAAAATTAAACAATAGTTTAGCTTAATCAGCTAAAAAAAATGAACAAACAAACACTCGGGCATTATGCTCTTTTAAGAACTTTTGAATGTGGAGGAACAAATAAAATTTAAAGAAAAGAAAGATCAGGTTAAAGGCACTACTGAATCTCTGGCTATTTCCACAAGGTGGATGCTACTAGGAGATTTGAAGTAAAAGGATTCTTGGTACTTATGAAAACAAATATGGGGCGTACCTCTTCCTCTGTGTTTTCTGATAAAGACTTACAAACAACATATTTGATTGCTATCGTAAAATTGCCTTTAGGTACTTATTATGATGCTGCATGATCCTTTCAGTAACTTTAGAATGGTGACAGCGCTACTATTTTTACCACCACGCTACGGATGAAGACCTGGAGAGGAGTGTGGCGTCGGAATTGGAGGAAGGCTTAGGAACACCCCGATATATGAGGAGGACACCCCCTTCCTTGTCAAAAGTGAGGAGACTTGAGCACTTGCTGATGAAGATCAAGGACTGCATCCTTCAGTGTGCATGTGAACTCAGTGCAAAGAAAATAGAATTCCTTATAACCAGACCAGTAGGTATCATCATGATCAATGGAGAAAAGATCGAAGTTGTTAATGATTTCGTTTTGCTTGGATCCATCACAATCCATGCGCATCAAAGCAGCAGTTAAGAGATCAAATGGCGTATGACATTGAGTAAATCTGCTGCACAAGACCTCTTTACGGTGTTGCAAAGCAGTGTGACTTTAAGGACTCAGATGCACCTGACCTCAGCCATGATATTTTCAGTTACCTCATATGCTTGTGAAAGTAGGACATTGAATAAGGAGGACTGAAGAATAATCGATGTTTGGATGATGGTGTTGGCAAAGAATATTGAAAGTTCCAGAAGAGCCAACAGACTTGTCTTGGAAGAAGTACAGCCAGAATGATCCTTAGAGACAAGGATGGCCAGACGCCATCTCATATACTTGGAACACGTCATTAGGAAAGACCAGTCCCTGAGGAAGGACATCCTGCTTGGTAGAGGGCAGTGACCAAGAAGAAGAAGAAGAAGCAGGCTCTTGACAAGGTGAAGTGACACAGTGACTGCAACACTTGTGAAGGTGGCACAGGGTGGGGCAGTTTGGGTTGCTAGGAGTCTGGACCAACTTTTCAGCACTTAGCAGCAGCATCAAATGAAGACAGGGAGGTTTAGAGACGTGACGTAACTTGTTTTAGGCTACCCAGCTGCTGATAGTGGAGGTATCTTAGGGAACTATCTCTGGGGATGTGTGTGAAAAGGGAGTGTGTTGACCAAGATCGTCCTAAAGGCCCTGCCTTCCTTTCTGAGAAATATGGTAACAACATGACACAAACTTTGAAGAACTAGAACACAGTGGCTCCCAGTTCCATAGGCCAAGGTGTCAGCTGTCTTGTTTTCATCTGAGACCCCGAGGGAGAGTCTGTTTCTTGCCTCTCTGACAGCTTCTGGTAGCTCCAGTTATTCATAGGCTTGGAGCTGCAACATCACGTGGCATCCTTCCTCTGTCTCTATGTGTATCATGTACCTTCTCTTTGATAAGAACATACATCCTACAGGAAGTAGATCCACCCCCTTCCTGAATGACCTCATATTGACCTCACTGATACCGTCTTCAAGGATCCTATTTCCAAACAAGGACACATTCTCAGGTCCAAGGTCTAGGATGCTAATGTAGATTCTCAGGTGTAACACAATTTAATCTGCCCCGAGCGTCTTTGATTTTAGAATATGACCCGCGAGGCCAGGGTATATTCTAAATTCTGGCACACGTGGCCACTCAATGGGGATCTTGGATTTAGAATTTGAGTCGAGATAATTAATAATGTACATCAATGTATTCTTTTTAGGTGCAACATAACTTTAGATTTCTTAGGAAATCTATAGCTAAGCGGTAGTTTATACATTGTGCTTTATGAATAAAGCAATTACAAACCAGTGGGTAGGATTTATAGCACTTCAAAAGTACTCCACTCTAATAAAAGTCTTACTTTAATTCTAATAGTCTCCCATGATTTTGTCCAGTTGTGGCCAAGCAAGTACTTAATATAACCTTCTGAGAAAACACCAAGAGTGGGTGTAAATGATTGCAACTCCCCAGAGAGTGGTTACAAACAGCGAAGTAAAACACCCCTTATGTAGGGTCCTTCTCATGATTGACTGATGATGCGGCATGAAACTCCCCTTCCATTGAGTCATGTGTAATATGTTTTCCTTGCTGAATTCTGGACACTCGCAAAAGGAGGAGAGATCACGGTACTGAGTAGTCCATATAGGGTTTGAAATGTGGGTAACTGATTGGAGAAAGGTTGTGGGGGCTGCAGGGTCTGGCTTCCTCCAGCTTCAATAGGGAGCATGAGAATCCAAATCTATAGCAACCCAAGGTTGATTGCAGACCCTTTGTCCTTCTTTACTCTGTTCTGACACCAACTATCCCTCCCACAGTAATCTGCTTCTCTGCTGGGTTTGATCATCCATTGCAATGGCCACACATATGTCCCCACCCTCCCTCAAATACTCACAATTATGGGATTTATTCAGTCACACGATATTAAGGATGCAGTTCCTTTGTCCACAATGCCTCTTCTCAGTTATGGCGGCAGGCATGTTTCTTGTTGGTTCTCAGCCTCTTAGCCACGTTCTGGGGGCCTGTTAGTCTGCTGGGCGGCAGGGTTTCAGCACGCTCCTCTGCTCAGTCTCACGGTCTTGGTGCAGCAGCCTCTGCCGCCTCTGCCACTTTAGACAGGGATCTAGCCTGTGCTCTGTCGGTGGCTCTTTCTCAATGGTCGTCGGATTCCTCTGCTTCTGAGATGACTCCCTCGTCTATACCCAGTGGGATGGCAAAGCTGATCAACCCCCACTATTAGTGTTTTGCACAGCTCGTTTGCACGGTTCCACACAATCGTTTGGTGGGAGTTACAAAGACACGGATAGAAAAGCCATTCCAAATACTATCATGTCACCACACCAATATAACACTGTTATGCCAACAAGAAAATATAATCTTTATATTTTGGGCTATTAACAATTACACCAATAGTGAGTCATCATTGATGTTGCCCAAAAAGAAGCCATCGAATTTTCTAGAAATTATTATTATTGTTTAAGCCACCTCCGTTTCATACTGGAGGGATTTCAACTTTAAAATATATTTTGTGCTACTTGTGAATCAAAGTATCCATTTGTATTCCAAACGTCCTTGGAAACTAGAGGTACAGAGGAACAAATTATCATAAGGCGAGACCACATGATTTTCTTCTAGATTTCCTGCTGGGATAACTGCATTTGCAGCTTATTCAGAACTTCAGCAAATTGTGGTGTTTTTTTTTAACTTATCTCAGTGTGTGTGTATAATTCTAAGCATGTTTACTTTTCCTAGGGTGAGCAGGGATAGCTCTGTGGATGATACAAGTAAATATGATGGCACTAGTTCAAAGTAGTCAAGAGAGATGCTATAAACATGTAAGACCAAGTGATACCAATTTTGAGAGCCTGTAAACAACCTCCAGACATGATACCCTGGATAATCTCATTCTTAAGCAAGGCTTCCAGGCAGAGAATTTCACCAGGAGCAGCTGAGGGGCTGAAGGTATTTAAAGTGGCAGGACCAGCTTGAGGAAAGGTGAATGAGGCCAGGCACTGGCCAGCCTGGCCCATGTTGGGAAATGTGGAGTACAGATTGGCAGAAGGAGGGATTTGCTTTCTTTGCTTGCTTTTAAAGAAGCATAGATATTGACACAGCCCATCTCAAGAAATGAAACCAACCATATCCCGTTAAACCCTCCATATACGTGGTTCTCTTTCTTCCCCCTCCCGCAGTGATGTTTTCATAACTCAAAATCCCTAAATAATGCCACTTGTAGAACCCATTGTCTTCCTGGATCTAGGTGACATATCTTGACCAGTAGCAGAATGGGCAACCTCTTGCAAAATATGTGGGGTTTCTCAGTTTGCAGAAGACTATAGATGACAGTGGAAGCCCCAAATCCATTTGCAGGGTCCCCACATGGATTAAGCCTATGGAGATTCGCCATGGACCATAGCCCAGGGGTGTGAATAGCCTTGCCATCGGACTGAGAGTATTATAAAGTTGATTGTGGCAGATGGGGTCAGGATAAATAATTACACCTAATCATTTGAGCTCCCTTTTGACTCATTTTAAAACTTTCCGTTTTTAATATCACCTACTGTCTTTACTATTAAGGTTTTTTTTCCTCTGGTTCTGTCACAACAAAGGTTTTTTGCTTTGTTTTGTTTCTTGATTTTATTTTATTTTTTATGTTTTGTTTGTTTCTTGATTTTGTTGAGATGAGGAGTTTATGTGAATAAAGTCCAACTATAAGATGTAATCCATGAGTTGTTTATTTGTACAGATTGAATTCTGAAATGTTTGAGCTGTGTTTACATTGAGCATAGGGGTTGGTGCTAGTGGAAAATGTTCTGTAACAAGGGCAGATCCTTGCCTATCAGACTAATACGTGTCATATTAATGCCAGGGAGCATTGGGATCCTAACTATATGGTGGTTTTGGCTCCCCTTTCATTGGACAGTCACTAAACCAGGGGTCCCACCCAAGGACCAATGATTGCCATATCCACAGCCTTGGGGTGTTCATCATTTGATTTCTCTCCTATAAGGGAATTTCAGTCCTAAGTCCAAGGGCTACAGGTGGTTTCGAGGCAGGACACAAGTCCTCAGTCTGGCTTCCATGTAAGCCCTTCTTGTGTGGTTCTTGGGGATACCATGTTCCCTATAAGGCCAGTGCCTAAGGTCCCCATAGTACTTAGTTCATGGTGTGGTTCACCAAAGGTTGGGTAGAAGCATATTAAAAAAATGCCTCCTCAGGAACATAGGACAGAGTTTATTCTCTCCTTAGGTTCCCATTGATTACTGTTTAGCCTCTCTTCCTGATGTGATGTTGGTCCTCCCATTTACCCACCATACCCACCAAGAGAAATATCAGTGCCTCCTTGGAAATGTAGATGCTCTCCTCTTCTGGTCTTAATTGGATTTTCCAGGAAGGTTCTCCTCCCATTCCTGTGGAGGGTCTGTTGAGCTGTTGCAGCCTTGTCTCAATGTTATATAGCAGGGGTCCTCAAACTTTTTAAACAGGGGGCCAGTTCACTGTCCCTCGGACCATTAGAGGGCCGGACTATAGCTTATAAAAAACAAACTATGAACAAATTCCTATGCACACTGCACATACCTTATTTTGAAGTAAAAAACAAAAGGGGGTAAAAACACCCAGCAGGCCAGATAAATGTCCTTGGCAGGCTGCATCTGGCCTGCGGGCCATAGTTTGAGGACCCCTGCCTATAGCATCAAGTGGATGGTCTTCTCCCTCTTCCCCCTTCTTAAAGGAGTGACCCCAGCCGATGTGAGGTGCTTTCTTTCAAGGTGGGCTTTATGCAATGCACATAAAGAAGTGGCGTATGCTTCATGGTCAGCAGGCAGACTTTCTATTCCTTTGTTTGGGAACTGGTCTCTAAGATTTAGTTAATTGGCATTTCTCTTTATAGTAGTGGACTCATACTATATTGCTCCTTTTGTGATTGATTGAATTCACTCAGCATCATGGTTTCCAGGTCCTTCCAAGTCCTGTGCTGTTTCATGCTTTCAGCACTGTTTTTAGGGGTGCGTAGTATTCCACTGGGTGTATGCACCATAGTTTCTTGATACGTTCTTCCACTGTTTGGCATTTGGGCTGCTTCCAGTTTCTTGTTTTATATATATAGCTATAGTTATTTATTGCTATATCTATTTCTAGCTATAGCTACTGTGGTGCTATAAACATGGGAAAGGATGCATCCACTTGTGTTGTGTTTATTATCTCTTTGGGGTATATGCCTAACAGTGGTATTGCTGGATCACATGGAATTTCAGTTTCCAGACACTTTAAGTATTACCGTATCGCTTTCAGGTGGTGATTTTGAACTGCTGGCCTTGACCACTGGGGCACTAGGTCTCCTCTATTCCTCTTCAGTGTCTATCATTATAACTATCTTATCCTCAAATGAAAAAGCCCTGGTGATGTAGTGTCTATTGATTAAGCCTCAATCCTCAAGGTCAGTAGTTCAAAACTACCAGCTGCTGCTTGGGAGAAAGATGGGGCTTTCGACTCCTGTAAAGAGTTACCATCTTGTAAACTGATAGGGGCAGTTCTGTCCTGTCCTATAAGATCACTGTAAGTGGGCATTGAGTTTGTTTTTTATCCTCAAAGAAAGGGCAGTTCCTTCTTCTTTCTGATGAAACCCGTTGGTGAAGTCCGTCTGCTGTGTTTCTAAGTTGTTCTCCTTTGTCATTGGAACATCTTATTTGCATTTTAGACTCTTACTTTGTTCTTGCATGGTATCCTATAATTCTTTTACCTCTTTGTCCTTGTTTTCTCTTCGCTCCGGAACGATGCTGCCTGTTGCTGTATTGTAATCCTACCTTTTACACATGACTTGGTCATCTCTAGCTGTGTTTTCACTTCCTTAGTTAATTAAGTTCATTTGGATTGGCCGTTGTTTCTCTGTTGTTTGTGTGTCTTATGTGGGGCATGGGGGGTCGGGTAGGGGGTGCAGGGCCTGGAGTTTTAAAGGGCATTGACTTTCTGTTTTCCCCAGTATTTGATGTTTCTGGCTGCACTGCTTTCGGCAAGAAAACCCTCAGATGGGCAGAGCTTTCAGCGTTAGCTGACGGATCCTCTCCCTCTGTGTGTCAGCTCCTCTGCCTCTCTGGTTTCGCTGGAATTTCCAAAGCTTCAGATCTCATTTGGCAACTTCCAGTTTCTCCCAAACACATGAGCGACCACTGTGTGATCTGTTTTCTCTATCAGCGGGCACTACCCCTCAGGCCAGCTCCTGTGTACTAACCCACGTGTTCACCAGGGCAGCGCAGTCCACTCTCCGGTTATCACTCGCCCAGTCTGTGTCTGCAATTACAGGTGCCATCAGGAAACCCCCCACCTAGAAAATTCCACTTTGGAGTGGAGTGTTGTCCTCTGATTTTGCTAATATCGGAGTTGGCCTTCAGGGGAAGGACAACATCACTAGACTCTCCTTTATGTCATGAGGTGAGGTGGAGGGAATGGCAGTCCCCAGAACAGCCCCTGAAAAATCTGTCTTGTTGGATTCAGGGTGCCAATGCCCTTCTGAGTTGGAAAAGCAGATTCCAGTTAGGTGATCTGACTCCTAATTCCACTGTAGGGAACCTTCTCTAGGAGTTTATATCAGTTTGGAACCTGGCAGGTACCAATTGGATAGGAATGGGGTAGGTAGTCATCCTCCAAATGGACTCCTAGGGAGGTTTGTCTGATTGGTATCAGAGATGCTGTGTGTGTAGCCTCCACTCAAGATGCCTGCTTCTTAGTGCCCAGCTGCCCCACTCAGTAGCCCTCAGTGCCCGCTGTAAGGGAGAGCAGAGAGACTGGAACCAACCCCCATGCCGGGCTCTCCTGTTGGGTTCAGAGTTCTGAACAATGGCAGACACATCAGGCCAAGTAGCAGGCTGACTATGGGGGGCAGAAGCCCCTGTGGGTCCCTTCTGTAGAAATTTCCACAGCCTGGAAGCCAACAATTATCCTTAGTGAAAGGGATGTCACGCTCTGGTCATGGCCAGATCTCTGCGGAGGTCTGCCTCGTTGTTATTGGAGTCCCCAAGTAGATCATGGCTCTAAGTGCAGGATGTACTTAAGACATCTGCTTCCTAGCACACAGTAGCCATGGTGAGCAGTCTTCAAGAGTCACGGGAAGTACGGCAGAGTAGCCCAAATGGACCCCCAGGGAGGTGAACTTGGGAGAGTGCTGATTATGGAAGTCACCTCCACCAAAGGCACACCCCCTGTAGCCTTTCACATCAGGCTGCTGGTCATAGTGGCTCGTGAGAGAGGGGTTTTCAGGCCAATGGAGGGCTGCTGTGTTGACATCAGACACCCATGGAATGTTTGGGTGTAGACACCTCTCTAGATGCCTCCTTTCTAGCCCACAACAGCCCCAGGCAGCAGTCCTCAAGAGAACAGGCTATAGACAGACTCCAAATGACCCCATGGTCAGTCTGCCTATTGAGTGCAGAGGCTAGAGTTGTGGGGTGCACAGGAAGGCAGGTAGGGTGTGGACTGTGAGCGCTGGCTGCACTTCAGAGGCCTTCTGTAGGAACTTTTCAATAAGCAGGCTTGCATCCAGCAGTGACCTGGTGCCGGTGTTGGCGCACTTTCAGCGGAACCCCAGAGAAGACTCCCAGGTTGAATTTAGAGCAGAAACATAGTCTTGTCTTTGTACAGGCAGGGGGTGTGGTGGTGAGTGAAGCATGCCCCTTTGCTAGAGCGCTTCCCTGGATCGCTACACCTGCATTCCGGTGTATCTGCGGGAGGGGCAGGGATAGAGGGAGAAGAATTGTCCTACCATATGCGATTCACTGTTGATTGGTCGATTCTTGCCTGTCTGCAGCACCCTGCTGCTTTTCTCTGCTCCCCATCCAGAATTCCTTCAAGATGATCACCATCTCCTTCTTGTATTTGGGGGGAAAGGGTGGCCAGGATGATGCTTCTCTACCCTGCCTTTTCCCCAGGCGTGTCCGTCCTCCCAATTGATTCCAGAGAGGCACTTACAGGAGAGTGTGAGATAATGCCTGCACGCCTTCCAGTTCATTTTAATAGGAATGTCCAGAAGCTGGCTACCTAGCCTCATGCGTGCTGTGACCCAATATTTCTTGCCAAGCCTTTCAAATCCCCTAGTCTGTGTGTCATCGGGGCTGTTATACTGGGGGCTTTTAGGGTGAGCTGAATTTTGTCGTAATGGTTCTTCAGCTATTTTCCCCTGATGGATTTAGAGGGGTGTACCTTAAACTTTAATTTCATCTTAAAAGTTAAAATGACTCAGTGTAGAAAAGTAGACATGCTGCCACCGAGTCGATTCCAACTCATCGCAGCCCTCTAGGACAGAGTAGAATCATCCCCTTAGGGTCTCTGTGACTGTCAGTCTTTACAGCTGTGGTTCCCAACCTTCCTAATGCTGTGACCCTTAATACAGTTCCTCATGTTGTGGTGACCCCCCCC
>NW_022107431.1:15742821-15746100 GCF_000313985.2 Echinops telfairi
GGGGTAAGAGCTTACTGTACCTGGAAAAGGGCCTGCTTTCTTCTTCAGGTGTAGATCGAGGTTTGCCTTTCTGGGATGTGTGCTGTTTTAGACTAGCGAGGTGCTTTGGCCATCTGAACCAGAGCCTGTTTTTGAAATGATTGGCCTGACTCCGCGTCGGGATCAGGATGCAGGAGAACATAGACACTCCTAGGAAAGGGAAACTGTCAGGTAACGAGGGCACCAAGGAGACACTAAGCATTTGGGGAAGATGAGTTCTGAAGGCTTCTTGAACACGGTGGGGGTGGGGGTACAGGGGGGTGGGCATCCAAAGTCGTCTCTCATCTCATGTTGTGGTGACCCCCCCCAACCATAAAATTATTTTCGTTGCTACTTCATCACTGTAATACTGTTATGTAGCAATACTGTTATGAATTGGGTGACCCAAAGGGGTCGCGACCCACAGGTTGAGAACTGCTGCTTTATAGGCACAGACAGCCCCATGTGGCTCCCTGTAGAAGAACTCCCTGAATTACAAAGGATTAAGTCATGGAGAGCCTTGGGGACAGTGTCCTACGGGAAATGACGAGATGGAGACAAGTGAAAACAACGCCATAGGATTCTGTGAGGGTGTTGTAGAAGGTGCAGAGTATGGCTCCAAAAGTCAAGATGATTGTTGTTCGTTGTCAGGCACCAGCGGGTCAGTTCTGACCCACAGCGACCCTACGCACAACAGAAGGAAACGCTCCCTGATCCTGCGCCATCCCCACAATGGTTCCTGTGCCTGAGCCCACTGTTACAGCCATGGTGTCCATCCATCTCATTGAAGGCCTTCCTCTTCACTCTTCCTCCACCTCACCAAGCATGATGAGAAGGACCAGAGGTCTGAGTATTTCTGCCAGAATCGCCCACCAGTCATGTCTTCCTGTGTCTCTGTGGGCTGTGCCCTTGCATTACTCAGGCATCACTCCGCCTCACCCGGAGGACAAATGCACCATGACTGACCAAGGTCATCGAGGAACTGCTTATGCAAAACAGTTTTATTTATTTTGGATATAACCTATAGAAATTGAATGTGAACGTATACAAATAGCTACAGGAAGCAAACAGCTAATGCGGATTAGATTCAGCATTAGTAAAGAGAGATGGGTTGGAACCTATTCAAAGCACCACAGTGGGAACCATTGAATAGCTGATTGAATGACTCCCAGAGAGACATGCTTGGGCTTGCTTGCTGATTTAGCCAAGGTCCACTTCGTTCTACTGGCATGTTATGCAAGGGTCTTTTCCCAGAAAGTGGTAACGCTTCAAGAATTACAAGAGAAACTTTGCTTAAGTGGAATATTTTAAGATAAACAGTATTCACATCAAGTTGCTCAGTGGAAGGGAATCATGCTGATAACATTTACCCTGGATGAAGGGCCTGGTATGTTGCAGGCACCCTGTGGTATGTTAGGATCACAATTGGCTCCCTGATCGCCCAGCAACTCTGGGAGGTAGCTATTGTTGTGGCTGGTAGTGTTTGTTCTAGCTCTTAGGGACCCTCTACAGTGAAAGGACACATTGCCCGGTCTGGGCCGTCCTCATGCTCCTTCTTATGTTTGAGCCCATTGTTCCCGCCAGGATGCCATTCCATCTCCCGGAGAGCTTTCCTCTTCTTGCTGGATCCTCTGTGCTACTGAGCACGATGCCCTTTCCCAGGCACTAGTGGCTCCTGCTAACAGGTTTCAAGGACGTGAGATGAAGTCTGGCTTCCAAGGAGCCTTCAGGCACTTCTCCCCAAGACAGATGTTTGTTCTTCTGACAGTTCATGACATTTCCAATATTCTTCATCAACACCATCATCCAAACGCATAATGTCTTCCGATTATTAGTGTCCCTGTTTGAGAGGCTAGGACAATAGAGCCCAAGTCGGTTGAGAAGCTTTTGCCATAAGTAGTGAACACCAAGGTCATCATCCTGACTCCAAAGGTCATGCTCTTCCCTGGAACACCACACTCTATAAATGGGAAGACATGCTATTTGGTTACTAAACTGTAAGGAAACCCAGTAGCCCTGCTTTCTTACCAATTCTTCCTCTATCTCGAAGCTTAAATCATAATTACTAACTGGCATCAGGGTTCGCATCTCTCTGGAATCCAGAGAGCCCTGAAGTCCCAGGTCTCCTCATCATGTGTTCTTGAGATGCTGTAGGTCCCTGGGTGTTGGGGGTGATTCGAGCTCATCAGCTAACCTAAAGGGTGATGGTTCAAATCCAACCAGTGATGCCATGTGAGAAAACCCCGGCAATCTACCGTCCTAAGGATGCAAAACCAAACCAACAAAGGAATGAACACAAAGCCCAGAAAGCTCACTGCCCTGGAGTCAATGCTGAGTCATGTCCACCCTTCAGGACAAGGGAGAGCTGCCGCCATGAGTTTCTGAGATGGAGACTTCACAGGAGTAGAGGCCCCACGTTCTCCCTCATGAAGACCAGGTCTGCCGTGAAACATGTGAGACCAATGTTTGCCGGAAAAGACTCGAAGGCAGGGGGTTGACTAGGAAGAGAAGACTCGGAGCTTTCTGTACATTTCTAGTGATTTGAAAAAAGTTTTCGGTAGTTAAAAATTGTGTTCTGTGGCTCTCACAGGTTAAAAAAAGAAAAAGAAAAGGTTTTCCAAACCAAGCTCCCCGCCATTGAGTCAATTCTGACTCCGGATGACCCCAAAAGACAAAGTAGGACACGTTCGTTAGAAAGGCTCATCTTTCTCCTGTGGAGCAGCTGGTGTTTCAAGAGGCAGACCTTGCAGTGAGCAGCAGCCCAGGGCATGACCCAGCTCACCACCCGGGCTGCTTGGAAGACCCAGGGGTAAGAGCTTACTGTACCTGGAAAAGGGCCTGCTTTCTTCTTCAGGTGTAGATCGAGGTTTGCCTTTCTGGGATGTGTGCTGTTTTAGACTAGCGAGGTGCTTTGGCCATCTGAACCAGAGCCTGTTTTTGAAATGATTGGCCTGACTCCGCGTCGGGATCAGGATGCAGGAGAACATAGACACTCCTAGGAAAGGGAAACTGTCAGGTAACGAGGGCACCAAGGAGACACTAAGCATTTGGGGAAGATGAGTTCTGAAGGCTTCTTGAACACGGTGGGGGTGGGGGTACAGGGGGGTGGGCATCCAAAGTCGTCTCTCATCTCATGTTGTGGTGACCCCCCCCAACCATAAAATTATTTTCGTTGCTACTTCATCACTGTAATACTGTTATGTAGCAATACTGTTATGAATTGGGTGACCCAAAGGGGTCGCGACCCACAGGTTGAGAACT
>NW_022107431.1:15746471-15762555 GCF_000313985.2 Echinops telfairi
AACTTTCCTCTGGTTCTTCTATCATGATCCCAATTCTACCTTACAAATCCGGCTAGACCAGAGGATGTACACTGGTACAGATCAGAGCTGGAAACACAGGGAATTCGGGACTGATAAATCCCCCAGCACCAATAATGAGAGTAGGGATACCAGGAGGGGAAGAGGAAGGTGGGGGAGAAAGGGGAACAGATCACAATGATCTACATATAATCCCCTCTCTGGGGGACGGACAACAGAAAAGTGGGTGAAGGGAGACAACAGACAATGTAAGACATGAAAATATAATAATAATTTATAAATTATCAAGGGTCCATGAGGGAGGGAAACAATGAGGAGCTGATACCAAAGGCTCAAGTAGAAAGCAAATGTTTTGAGAATGATGAGGGAAACAAATGTACAGATGTGCTTGACACAATGCATGTATGTATGGATTGTGATAGGAGTTGTATGAACCCCCAATAAAATGATTTTTTTAATTAGCATACATAAATAAATCGTAGATATTTAGAAAAATAGAAACAAACAACCAACAGCAAAACACTGCCATCAAATTTCCAAAACTGTAACTGTTTACTTACACGAGTGGACCTAGTTAACAACCCAGGGGAGCACAATCCTCTCTGGCATAGACCAGGGGGTGTCGTGTTTAAGCACTGGCCTTTGATCCTCAAGGTGACCAGTTCAAAACCTTTAGCAGCTTCGAGGGAGAGACACTGGGCTTTCTACTCCCGTCAACAGTTACAGTCCCGGAAACCCAAGGCGGTCACTCTGAGTCAGCACTGACTCCTGGCAGGGAGTGTGTTGGCTGTTTAACACATGGGACTGCCGTGACTCAGCACCCACGAGATGGCAGCTGGTTGGTTAGTCAGGAGAATTGTGAGAAAGGAAACCCAACCTCTTTTTTCCGCCTTTCGCTCCCGTTTCTCTCACAGCGCTGTCCAAGCTGTGACCTTTCGGAAGCAGATCTCCAGGTGAGCCCGAACCTCTAACCTTTCCATGAGTTGTCAAGGGAACACAGGGAAAGACAACACAAGGACCCAGGCTGAATCAAGTCTCCACCTCTTACACTTTCACTCTCTTTCCCCACCCACTATTTTAATTGCCCCAGGCAATTTCACAAGGTGTTGGCTCATTAACACAATTGACAGTCAGGTGTGAATGACACCGGGGCCTGCCCTGCCGGCAGTGGTCACATTTCTGAAAGGTTTACTAGACTGAGGGCAACTCCCTGTACTGGCATGTGAGGGCTGAGCTCGGTTGTAAGACAAGGCCTTCCCTGCTAACCTCAGTGAGGCCATGGGCCAGGAAAACACCGGCACCCAGCACCCATGTAACACATAACACCAGGGTGCAGAGGGTGTATTTGATTGTTTGGGCAGGACATTAATTCTTTCTCTTTATATCTCTTTTCACTGAGCTTCAGTGACTCTTCCTCTTCCAATGTCAGCAGTCCTAGTGGCAAAGTGGTTAAGTGTTGCGCTGCTAACCTCGAGGTCAGCGGTTCCAAAGCACCAGCTGCTCCACAGGGGAAAGATGAGACTTTCTTCTCCTGTGAAGAGTTTCAATATCTGGGAAACCCACAGAAGGGCACTTCTTCCGCATCTGAGAGGGTCACTATGAGTGTGAATCTGCTTGATGGCAGTGAGTTTTCCACTTGCAGTAGAAATTAGAGTCGTCCTCCAGGTAGACAGTTTGTAGCTCATCTTTCCTGCTCCAGAGGAAAGAGCTTCAGCTCGCCTGACTAATGAATGGCGAGGTGACCTTGAGAAGGTCCCAGCTGGAGATTGCTTCTCAATTCCTAGAAGTGCTCTCATTCGGTGGTTGATGCCTTGGGCTGGGTTGGGCCCTGTGCACAACAGAAGGAAACATTGCCCGGTCACTATCGTTCCAGTGTCAAACCTTCACACTGAGAGCTTTCCTTTTTCATTGCTCCTCCACTAAGCACAGCGTCCTACTCCAGGGACTGGTCTCTCCCGACAACATGTTCTGACAAAATGTTCAAAGATTCTCATGCTAGAGTCTCATTATTCTGGGAGTCCTCTTGCTTTGTGTATGTATTGGGAAGGCTTTCCAAAGTGATTCGTGACTTCCTCAAAGCATATGAAGTGAGAACTTCTTTAATAGGCTAGACATCTAAGACTGGATTAGATAGTTTTAACAGCCAAATATGTTCTTGTGCCTTGGGGCTAGGCCAAAACTCAAACCAATCGTATTGAATCTAATTCCAACTCACAGTCACCCTATAGGACAGAGTCGAACTGCCTAGGTCATCATCTCAAGGATAGGGTGTATACCTGACCTCCTCTGGCTTCCCTGTGGCCACAAAGGACAGGTCAGACATGCTTCTCCTCTCAATCCCTCTTCACCTACTCTGATACCAATCGTTTCTCCCAGTCCACTCTGCTAGCATAGTAGGTTGAGCTAGGTCAGCAGTTCAAGCCCCCCAGCTGCTCCTTGGGAGAAAGTTGAGGCTTTCTGCTCCCATAAGGAGCCACAACCTTGGAAACTCATAGGAACTTCTTGTTCTGTAGGGTTGTTATTGACTTGATGGAAGTGAGTTAGGATATATTTTTTAGAACATCATCTATGCTGGATTCAATAACTCCTTGCAATGGTTTTCACAGACAATATTCACAACCATGGAGGTTTATTAGGGAAATAAACTTCAGAAAAGTCAAACTCAATGCCATTGAGTCAATGCTGACTCATTGCACTCCCCTCTGGGTTTCAGAGACTGTAGCTGTTTATGGGAGCAGAAAGCCTAGTCTTTCTCCTGGGCAGTTGCTGGTGGTTTCAAACTGCTGACCATGTGGATTGCAACCCAACACATAGCCACCACACCACCAGGGCTTCTTTACCACAAGTCACAATCAGTCAATAGTAAGGTTACTCTTATTGGTACACAGTAACATCTCTCCTCAGCCAACAGTCAAGTCTCATTCCTATCCTCAGTCTCTGAGCCAAGTGGTCCCTTAGCTTCTGCCTCAGTGGACCAGGAAGTCAGTCTGCCTTCACTCTGTCTCACAGTCCCTTAGTCACAGGCTAGGTGAGAAGGTACCCCACGGTCTCGGGGTTGCTCATCTGAGCATCTGCCTCTCTGACACAGATTGAAAGCAGGAACGTGCTCTCATGATGACCCTGGGCTTTTCCTTTATGTCTTAGATGGCTCTTATATATATGTATCTTAGACATCACCAGAAAATGGCTTTGGTGGACATTTGGCTTTGTCTTTTAGCATATCATTCCCCCAAGAAAAACCAAAGGTGGTGACTTAAGCCATCCCTCTAGTAGAGTCTAAAGATACCCAAACAAACAAACAAACAAACAAACAAACAAAAAGCCAGCTCACTGCCATCCAGTTGATGCTGATTCATAGTGATCCTATAGGACAGGATAGAACTGCCCCTGTGGTTTTCTGAGACTGTTTGCAGGCATAGAAGTTTCCTGTCTTTCTCCCAAGGAGCAGCTGGTGGTTTTGAACTGCCCACCTGTCTGCTTGGAGTCCAACTCATAATCTTGACAATCCACCTTAATCCTGTAACAGTGAACGCTCTCCAAAATGGGACTGTAGCCACAAGCATCAACCCCAGAATTATAATCCGTCATATAAGGAAGTATGGCTAGAAGGGCCATATTAATTAATGGCATTTCACAGAGCTTTGAACCAGTTAATTTCAGTTCAACCCCCTTCTGAGAAATTGCATTTCTATCTCTCATCATCCTCTTGCTCTTCTGAGTCATAGCAACCCTGTAGGACAGAGTAGAACTGGCCACAGGGTTTCCAAGGCTGTCAATCTCCACAGAAGCTGACTGACTGGCTTATGTTTTTCTTTTACCCCCTTCACCCCATTGTGTCTGGCTAATAAAAATATAATGTACTGATTTCCAGCCTCCTTCTGAACTGCTTAAGGTACGAGACCAGGCCAAGATCACGGTTGTGAAGCTATTTTGTTGTCTTTTGTCCATATTCAGGAAGATACTAGCACATTTGGGTCGTTATACCAATGAAAGTGATCATCTCTGGGCCGGGGCATTTTGAAAACGTATTCTGCTGTACATAGTCATGTTAAAAGTTTGACAGGCCATCTAAAAACAACTGGGTGGTTGCATGTAGTATGGTGGACAAGGGCTTGCCTGCTAACTGAAGGTGGATGGTTCGTGCTCACCAGAATCTCTTGGGAGAAATGGCCTGATTATCTGCTCTTACAGAGATTTCAGTCTCAGAAGCTCCGTGGGTCAGTTCTACTCTGTGCTCTAGAGTTGCTGTGGGGAATAATTGATTTGGGGGTGATAAAATCATGTTGGTTCTCGGGGAACTTGGATTTCTGGACCCAGGGACTTGGGGTGACCCACCGAGACCATCTGCCCTGAGGCATCCTTTTCAATCTTGAAGGAACTGGTTTCCTGGATTTACCTTCAGATCAAATAACAGTGTAGTAAAAAAAAAAAATAAATAACAGTGTAGTAAGCAATTTAGTAGAGACGTGTGGCCGTAGGCACTGGGTCCCTTTAAGAAACCATGTGTAGGCAGCGTCGATAAACAGGAACTCCGGAGTTGGATGAGATGTTGTGTTTTAGGATGTGTCCTTGGTGATTCGGTTTCTTTAACCTTGAAACCTTGCTCCCGTTTGGTCTCATCTCAGAAATCAACATAGCAATGACCTCTCTACCCCATTTTCCCTTGTCACCGCTTCACAGTGCCTTTCTGATACTCAGGTCTGAACAGTTTTGTACTCAAAATAAATCTATTCTGCTACACTGAATTGTGGTGATTCTCTGTGCGTTTAGTTTTTTGACAACAGCATTGAACATAATCTTTCCTAGAACTGATCACCGGGTCTGTTCTCCTGCAGAGCTGCTGGGTAGGTTTGAACTGCTGACCTTTAGGTTAACTGCCACATGTTTAACCATTGTGTCACCTGGGTAAAAAATGTTCCCCCTGTAGCAGGGACAAAAGGCCTTGTGTGAATGCAATCCTCTAACTCTCGTGGGATGCAAGGCTTATATTTGTGTCTATAGTCTCAGTTTCTTAAGAAATTGCATGTCTTTGTTTTGTTTGTTTGTTTCTGTTCATCATCATTTTTTAGCTCCTCTTGATTTTCCTTTTCTGAAGACCCAGGCTGAAGAAAAGGACCATTTTACAGCCAAGATCATGGCCGAGGCTGTTATTTAAAAAGCAAGGCTTGTAATGGATACTTTGAGATTGCCTGTTTTTAAAAGCAATCTCTTAAGAGAAGAAAACAGTAGGGAACATTTCCATTAAAGTGCCCCCTTGTAAGGTCATTGTTTTATTGGTTGGATATATAGTAACAGGGTCTCTGAGCTAGATACTTGTCAGGTGAGAAATTATCCTTATTCTTCCATGTACCATTGAGAAAAGTGTTTTTTGTGTGTGGGGGGGCTCACATCCTACTCCTCCGGCTACACAAAGGATGAAACTCTAACTCCACTAGCCTTTACTAGCCTTAGTTGAATAGCGCAAAGCAGAGGTCAGACTGACCACTTTCCAACCTTCTTTACTCTCTTCTGACAGCAATTGTTCTTCCCATTTGTGTTCATCTGAGTAGACTAGAGAAACAAATTCATAGACACTTATACGTGTATAAGAAAGAACTTTATATACAAGAGCAATCAAATAGTGAGAAAATGTCCCAGCCCAGCCCAGGTCAAGTCCATAATTCTGATAGTAGCCCATATGTCTGATACCAATCTATAAAATTATCTTCGGACTCACGGAGCACATGCAATGATGCCAAATTGAGGAAGATCACAGACCAGTGGGTGGTGGATCCAGTGTGGGTAGAGCCATCTCAGCGCTGGTAAGAGTCTCCACTTGGTTCCTCCAGCTCAGGGTGCTAGTGTGGTTCCATGTGTCTTGTCATCTGCAAGGTCTCTCTGGGAATTAACTGAGAGAGAGTGTCTCTCGCCTCCAAGGAGGAAATACAGGAATTCCCAGAATCCTCAGGAGAAGGCCATGCCCACACAGAGGCCTCATTGGCTATATCAAGATGGACAGGCTAGACTCCATCCCTTCACTCTTTTGTGTGTGTGTGTGTGTTTGTGTGTGTGTGTGTGTGTATAAGAAAGAGCTTTATATGAAGAGTAATTGTATATTAAGAAAACATCCTAGCCCAGTCCAAATCAACTCCATAAGTCCGATATTAGCCCATATGTCTGATACCAGTCTATAAATTCCTCTTCAGACTCATGCAACTCATGCAATGACATCGAATGCAGGAAGATCCCAGGCCAGTCGGTAGAAAGTCTTGTGGATCCAGTGGTGGCCAAAGCATCTCAGCGCTGGCAGAGGTCTCCACATGGCTCCTCCAGCTCCAGGGCTCTGGCTCCATCAGCGTAGCTCCAGGTGGCTTGTCAACTGGAATGTCCTTAGCCCCGCTTGTGGTCCTCTTGGGGGGAACCCGGCCATGAGAGCAGGAGCAGCCTCTGGGACCAAGAACCAGGGATCCTTTTGGCAGGAGAGCCAGAGAGGGCCCCAGGAAGCCAGGACCGGGGAGAGCTCCCCTGGGCTCCGAGAGTTAGAGAGAGCCTCTTCCTTATTGCTAACCAAGCATTATCCATTCCTTCACTCTTAAGCCTCAAATTGACACCAGATTATGTAAGTACCTCACCATTGCACTCTTCTCTGCTGGGCTTGATAAGTTGCTACAGTGGTCACACAGAGCTCACAGACCATACTCACAGCCCTGGGGAAGCCATTGTGTTACAAAATGTTAAGGCTACAGCTCTTTTGCTTGAAGTAATGTTTCTCAGTCAAGCTGGCCAGTGTATCTGTCTTTGGTCTTTGGCCTTCTGCCTTCTCCCATTCTGCCTTCAGGTCTTGGGGGTGGCTCTTCTGCTCTGTCTCGTGATCTTGGTGCTGTGGACTTTGGTGCCTCTGCTGCTTTGTCCACTTCAAACATGTTTTCTATTGGTGGTTCTTCTTGCTTGATGCTTGTGGGTTCCTGCTTCTGAAATTGCTCTTTTATATATCCAGTGAAATAGCAAAACTGACCAATCTTCAGGTGATGGTCAGATTTTATGTCAACTTGATGTACCTATGTGAAAGTAGGAGTGGAGTCTAACTTCTCAGTCAAGTTACGACTGGTGACATGACCTTGGGAATGTGGCCTTGTTATGGCCAACTTTTCTAGCTTGTTGGCCTCTCTTTCCTACTTGACCTTGTCAAGTGCCTCATGGCTGGGTCTGGTGGCCCATGTGACCTGCTAAGTCAGGGAGTGTCAGTACCCTGCCATGTCCCTGTGGACCTTGGGTCTACATGGCTTTATACACACTGGAATGTGATCTCCCAGTGTCCCTCTCTGTCTTCCAACTTCATCTTCCAGTAGCTAGACCAACTCAAGTCCATGGGTCAGTCTGGAGAGCTAAAAACTAGCACCTGACTGAAGGTCAGGCCAAGGCGAGCCAAATGCAAGGTCTAGAGCCAGAAGCCAAAAGTGTTCCAAAGTCATAGCAGGTTTTCTGGCTTCTACCAAAGCTCAGCCAGGAAACAAGGGTCTGGCTTTCCAGGTGAGCCAATGTGTGCTACAACCAGCAGCATCCTGCAAAGGGTGGTGTTTTACAGCCATACCCTCTACCAAGTTAGAGTGAATGATGCCCCCAAGGAAACAAAAGTGTGACTCCATCCACACACTCCATCAAGGTCAGGTCTCCATCCCACCCCACCTCTGTCCATTGGCAGAGTAGTGAGTGCCCTCCAAAATGGGCTCATAGCTACAGGTGTATAAAGTTCAGAGCCATAATGTATTGTATAAGAAACCACGACTTTTCAAAACCAAATTCACTGCCATGGAGTGAATAGCGACTCTCTGTGGGTTTCTAAGACTCTTTCTTAAAAAAAAAAAAAAAATTAAAAAATAAAAAGACCCTTTCTTCCGAGGAGCTACTGGTGGTTTTGAACTGTTGATCATGCCGATCACAGCCCACTGGGTAACCACTACACCACCAGGTCCTCTCAGAAGGTGATGATGCTCATTTTCTGGAATTCCAGAAGGAGCATCATGATGGATTTTCAACAAAGATGTGAGATGCTTGTGGAAGCGTCTAAGGAAGAAATTTTAAGAAACTGGAAAACTGTGTCGGTGACAAAAAGGCTAGAAAAGTTGTGCTGAGGACATTTTTACCATTTCAAACATGAATCTGCTGGCTGCTTGCAGATAGCAACAATCTGTCTTAGGAGCATTTTGTTGGGAAGCCTTACTCCATCTACTAGACAGCCCCAATTTGCCCTGATGCAGACTTCTTTTTGGTTCCCCAAACTCACAGGACATTGGAGCCAAAGCTGCCCAAAGTCCCATTTTGACATCATGTAAATGGCAGTGTGTGAAGCTCTCAGAAAAGGGTGGAGAGATGGAAATACCACCTTCAGAAGGGTATAGACCTAGAGGGAGGATATGTTGAGAAACAATAGCTTCCCATCTTTATGTTTCTGTTTAACAAAGAATTTTCTGATTTGGTAGCAATACTCCTGACTTACAGCCCTAACTTTGGCATTGAGACAGCAGGAGAGATGCAGCTAAAGCCATTCGGACAGATGAGAACATAGTCATTCTTTCATTACCCTCTCTTGTTTCCGCTTCATCACATGGTAGAAGGAGTCAATGGTAAATATGTTGTTATTAAGTGCCACCCAGTTGGCTCCAATCCACATCGGCCCTATGCAGAATGAAAAAGCGTGTGGTCCTGTACCATCCTCACAATTGTTCCTGTGCCTGAGCCCACTGATGCAGTCACTGTGTCCATCCAGCTCCTTGAGGATCTTCCTCTTCTTTGTCATCTTTTCACTATACCAAACGTGATGTCCTTTTCCAGGGACTGGCCTCTCTTGACAATATATGCAAAGTATGTAAGATGAAGTCTTGCCATCCTTGCTTCTATCGACCACTCTGGCCTTACTTCCTGGAATAGAGACTTGTTTGTCCTTTTAGCAGCCCATGTTCCTGAATTCCCATTCTTCCCAAGGTCGCCACAGTGCGTGATGGTCCACACAGTCCAATGCCTTGGCCGAGTCCATGAAGCACCAGCAAATATCTTTGTGGTACTTTCTGCTTTGAGCCAAGCTCCATCTGACATCACCGATGATAGCTTTTGTTCCACAACCGCTTCTGAATCTGTCCTAAACTCCTGGCAGTTCCCTGTCAATGTACCACGGCAACCATTGTTGGATGATCTTAAGCAAATTTTACTTGTGTGCAATATCAATGGTTTTCTATAGTTTCAGCATTCTGCGGGGTCACCTTTCTTTGGAATGAGCACAGATATGGATCTCTTCCAGTTAGTTGGCCAAGTAGCTGTCTTCCAAATTTCCTGGTGGAGACCAGTGAGTGCTTCCAGCGCTGCTTCAGCTTTCTGAAACACTTCAATGGGTGTTCTGTCAATTCTCGGAGCCTCATTCCTGGCTAATGCATTCAGTGCAGTTTGAACTTCTTGCTTCAGCACCATTGGTTCGTGTTCACATGCTGCCTCCGGAAACGGTGACTGTTGACTAATTCTTTGTGGCACAGTGACTCTGTGTCTTCTTTCTCTCGTCTCTTGACGCCTGCGGCATCGTTCAGCATTTTGCCTATGGAATCTTTCAGAATAGCAATCCGAGGATTAAATGTCCTCTTGAGTTCTTTCAGCTTTAGCGATCCTGGGTTTGTTCTCCCTTTTAATTTCCTAAGTCCAAGTCCTTGAACATTTCATTATCATATTTGGCTTTCTCTTCTTGAACTTTTCTACGCAGTTCTCTGATTTCATCCTTTCTTCCATTTGCTTTAGCTACTCCACGATTAATATTAAGTTGCAGAATCGCCTCTGACATTCACTGGTAAGAGTAGAGGCAAATCATTCATTAGATGCATCTGTCTCTTCCATTGAGGAGCCCTAGTGGCACATTCCTTAAATGCACCCCTGCTAACAGAAAGTTTACTAGTTTAAAGCTACCCAATGGCTCTTCTGGAGAAGGCTGGTGGTAGGTTTCCATTAGGATTCAAACTCCCTGTCATCGAGTCATTTCTGACTCATAGCGACCCTATAGGTCAGGTAGAACTGCCCCTGTGGATTCCTGCAGCTAGAGCTCTTGACCAGAGTAGAAAGCCTTATGTTCTCCCAGGGAGTTACTTGTGGTTTTGAACCAATAACCTCCAGTTACTCTCCCAAATGTGTAACCACTGTGCCACCAAGCTTATCATCAAGCGAACCTTGTGCGGTAGTCCCAGTTGGGCACACGGGGTTGCTACAACTTAGAATCTACTCAAAGGCACCACCACAGGAATGCAGGCTGGCCGAGGCACCCACTGCTAAAAGATCTTTGCTGGGGAAGAAAAATAGAACCGTGGAGGCCAGGAAAGCAAAAGCATGCACATTGTCTTCTAAGGCGAGGAAAAAGCCGTGTCATTGCTGACAAGTTGGCGCAATTGGTTAACGTTTAAAATTATACAGAAAGAAAGTTGTTTCACAATGCCACAGCAACTGAGAGACAGGCTTCTTTTTCTCTTCTTGAGACAACACGCGGCCGTGGTGAGGGTCACTTTTTTCACTGCACTTGTCGGTGCCCTAAATATGTGAGGGAAGCCAAGTGAAGTGGGGGCTAATCCTACCAAGACACCTCGCTGAAAGTGACCCTGCAGTTTCCCTTCCTGCCTTCTGTCCATTTGGCATCCACAGGGTTGTGATAATTCCTTTATACCTCATCCTAGAGCCCCGTGAAATTGAGATTTAGTGCCAACAATGCCATTTAACGCAGCTTTTAATTGTATTTGAAAGGCACAGTATTAGATCTTGAATGATAAATATCTATCTGTATGACTGCCCTAGCATCTCCCTGTGTTCCCTCCTCACCTTCTCCTATCACACTTTGTCCTTGCTATTTTTTTAATGCGGATATTATTTCTTGAGGTTGATGTTTTTCTTCCTGAAAAGATACAGTATTACCCTTGACATTGTAAGCAGAAAATTGAGTGGAAAGTCATGAAGGTTGCTAACTCCACCTAGTTCCTCATCGGACCCAACACCGCTCCTTTTGCTCCCCCTTGCCTCTCATCCCCACATGTATAGGCGCTAGACTTTCAGTTTCACTATAGGGGAGAAAAGAGGCTTTACATTCAAATATAATTTATAGATATTTTTAATACGTCTTATACACAGGACAAAAAACAAGACAAAGAAAAAGACAAATCCTGGGATGAGGGAAGCCACTCGCACGGTGCCATCATGGGGTCTGAGGACTCACAGAAATGAGGCCACTTAAATAGGACACGGAGAACAAAAGATATTCTCACCAAATCATGACTGTCAGCAGGTGCAGGTGCAGGTAGAGCTGCAGCATGGGGTAAGGGCCAGGATTAGCATAGGTACACTATTGCAGATTGAAACATTTACAAAATCAACTCTGGGCCCTCTGACCAAGGAAGTTAGGGTATGACTCATGGGTCGGCAACCCTAGTGCCCACATTTTCATCAAAGCCTTTCCTAGGCAAGTCCTGGGCTAGCTAGGGGAGAGGTAGGGATCCATTGCTCTGCTTGAGGGCAAAGCTTTTCACAGAGCTGGTCAGGGATCAGAAAGAACTCAATGGAGGCTGAATCTCCATGGACACTCAGAATGGATTTAGGCCTTTCGCCGTAAACATAGCCTTCTGAAATCCTAGTGCTGTGAAATGACGCTTGGACACAGCTCCCATGAGCACCATCCGCCCCATTTTCCAGGGTGGTTGTTAGGCGCCATCGAGCCGGCTCCAACCCATAGAGACGCTGTGCACAACAGAACAAAACTGTGCGCCTTCCTCACAACTGGTTGTGTCTGAGCTCCCTGATACAGTCACTGTGCCAGTCCAGCTCCTTGAAAGCCTTCCCATTTTTCACCATCCCTCCTCTTTCAAACATGTTGCCCTGCTCCAGGGTGCCGTTTCTCTCGACAATACATCTGCAGTCTGCAAGCCCTCTCAATCAGAAAGAAAGACGAGAGCACCTTACTAATTTTGTTGGTCTGGTTCCTAGTTTGCCTTGACATCCCAGGTTCAGGAGCGATCTTATTCTCTGGCTGGAGCGGCCTGCCAATTGGTAAAGGCTGAGCGCTCAGGGATCTAGTCTGAGATAATCTTTGCGGCAGATGGAGGAGCCTTCCAAATACTCAGTGTGTGTTCATGTGCTGCCTCGATTTGTTTGTTGATTGCACAGCTGTGTCTTTAACTGATACTTTAGGGAGTCCGGGTATCGTGGTTATGCACTGGACAGCAATCCTGCAAGTCAGCAGTTCAAAACCACCAGCCAGTTTTTGGGAGAAAGACGGGGCTTGCTATTCCTGTAAACCAGCGGTTCTCAATGACCCTTTCACAGGGGTTGACTGATTCATAACAGTAGCAAAATTACAGTTATGAAGTAGCAACGAAAATAATTCTATGGTCACCACAACATGAGGAACTGTATTACAGGGTCACGGCATTAGGAGGCTTTCTACTCCCATAAACAGTTACAGTATTGGAAACTCACAATGCGGTTCTTTCCGGTCCAATCAGGTCACTGTGAGTTGGCAACAACTCGATGGCAGTGAATTGAGTTTTATGCAATTGTATCATGCAAACGCACTCCAATACTACTTTCATATTAAAATCAACTCACCCCCAAATAAAAACCCCACCCGTGATGCCCTGGACAACATCCTGTGCTATGTATTCCTATATAGGAATTCTAAGTTTTAAAGTATGCCACAGTATTAGATATTATCACATTTTTTTCCTAAGGGAAAAATGTCCAGGAAGTTCAAAGGAGAAGTTGAAATAAGAAAAATGCAAATATGAGGAATTAGAAACCATTGTAATAAGGGTCTACCCAAGATTCATTTCTTCTTTCCCCCCAATTCTAAAGTGAAAACTTCAGACATATTTATCAGGTAACAACTATGAGACATTTTCATAAGTTGAGTGATTTTAAAAATTCATATAAAAGAGCCCTTCAGTTATGAAGACATTACCCCAAACCAAGCTCAATACCATTGAGTCAAGGCTGACTCTTAGTGACAACCCCCCATCCCCCATGGGTTTCCGAGACTGTAACTGTTTATGGGAGTAGAAAGCCCGGTCTTCATCCTGTGGAGCTCCTGGTGGCTTTGAACGTCCAACCAAGTGAATCGCAGCCCAACACGTAACCACCATGCCACCAGGCCTCCCTTAGCATTATAAAAATACTTGCATCCTTACAGAGGGATAGAAAAACGTGCCCTTGATTTTTGGGTCTCTTTCCTCCTCCCCTGAAAATGCATCTGAAGCAATTTTTATAAATCGATTGAAAACTGTCTCTGCAGACAGGCTGGCATTCTCCCGCAGTGCCTGTGGTCAATTACCAGGAGGCGAGGAGGCTAAAGAATGAGAGAAAAAATAGTAGGCTCTTATCGAGGGGTTGCTATAGTGATGCTACAGGATAATGCTGCAAGGAGGACTGGAGTTTCCCTGGGCGAAAGCTGTGTTTGGTTTGGATGCTGATTGAATTTGGATGACTTACCAAGGTCCCCATAATCGGTGGGGCATGATCAAAGCAAACAGCAGGACTCCTGGTGAGATAAAAGGTACCTTCCTCTTATTGTCAGTGTATGTGTGTGTGTGTGTGCTTATCTTTTTATTCTTGGTAATCCCAGTCTGGATATAAGTTCTGAAAAAAACTAAAAACAAATGATGATGTGGAGTGCACTTAAAGAAGGGGAAAAAACCCTCTAAACAGTTCACCTCTTTCTTTGTGAAGCTAAAACTCATCATTGCCGTGAAAGCAATGGCTTTGACCTATACTCCCAAATTTGGAAAACAGTCCAAAGAATGAAAACTCGAGTAGTGGAAATGCTGAGATGAAGGCAAAATCTGGAAACAGAAAGTTAGGAGACTGGTGTTTATATGTTTTTAGGAAACGGTACCTAAAACGTATAATGCCAGTGTCTAAGTGTCTGCCGTATGTGATGGATGGAACCGAACATCTCTCAAATAAATAAGCAAAAATGTACCTGGAACCCTGGCTGACTCTCAGGTCAGCAAGGCATCATCATCTGTGAGCCAGCTAGTTTTCTTTTCTACTTCCAGGATTACTGTTTTCAAATATTTCTGTTGTGAAGGCCATTGTTCGACTTCAGAACTTTACAGCAATATCATGTAAAAATTGTTTTTGTTGTGAATGCGAATTGTTTTAAAATATTTTAAAAGATGTGAAGGAGACTCAGTATTTCGCCTCCTCACTACTGTGTCCCGCTGGTGGGTGGTAGGCAGAGGTGCTAGAGCACTAGGTTGCTTTGGGCCTCTCGACAGACTTGATTTGGTGGTCTGTGTCTGAGCGTGGGTTAGGCACTGGGCTCCTAACCATAAGTGCGGCAGTTCTTTTTGGTTTGGGTTTGCTTCAATCTTTTATTGTGCATTGAGTGAACATTTACAGAGCCAAAAATCTTCCCACAGAGCTCATGCACATGTTTTCTCATTTCCCACAGAATTCATACACATTTTAGAACTACACTGCTTTCAGTCCCCACAATGTAACATCTTTCCTGTTTCCTTTCTATTCCTTCTTTCCTACCCTTTCCTGAACTCTGAGCTTTGACCCTGGGTAAACCTTTGACTCTCAAATGGTAGTCGAGCAGTTCTAATCAACCAGCCACTCTGGGGTAGAGAGATGAGGCTTTCTGCTCCCCGAATGATTGACAGCCTTGGAAACCCCATGGAGCATTTCTCCTCTGCCTTATAGGGTCACCGTGAGCCAGAATCAACACCACAGCATTGAACTTGGTTCTTGGTTGACGTGTATGTGTGCATGATTATAAGGAGTCTTGGAGGCGAGATGGGTTACGTTTTGGGCCGCTACAGGTGGGTGGTTCAAAGTCAACAGGCTGCAAGGAGGGAGCCACATGATGTGCCTACTTCCCTCATGGCAAGAGTCTCAGAAGCCCTAGGGAGCAGTTCAACTCTGTCCAAAGAGGGTTGCGTTGAGTCAGGACTGACTCAGTGGAAGTGGGTTTGGTTGGGTCTTTGGGGGCATAATTAGAGAAGCCTCTAATGAGCTGAAGCACTTTCCTTGCTAGGGAAGAGCTATGGATAGGCTGGTCTTGTGCTGGTGTTTACCACATGCCATCTACCGACCGTACCTTGCTGTTGGTAGGGATTTTCGTGATTTCTCAAGTTTTACATCGAATGTACCATGCCTTGTTATAATGGATTGTAAGCTGGAATCTGACTGTACAGTTATCAAGATCTTATATTCATAGAGATGCTTACCAAACTTCCTGTGTCTTCATTATTTAGATCTTACATTATTGTAAGGGTTTTCTTTCCCCCCTCTGGTTCTGATTGTCGTGTATGCTCAGGAAATTATTCATGTCCACGAGGTAATGTACTGAACTAAATTGATACTCAGTTACCACTTGCGGGGGGAGTGGGAAGGTCGAATGGCGAAGAGGAAAGTCTCCCTGGTTTCCCCTCAAACTGTAATGAAGGTGGCCAGAGCCAAAGTTGGAGTCATGTTTCCAAGGTGGAAGAATCTCGACTCTTCCTCTTTGCTTCTCCCTAAAATGTCTCATTGCCATCCCTTCTTCATCGGGGCATTAGGGGGAGCCACATCTGCTTCATTGTAGAGGACTCCAACTCTGTTTCCTTCAGGTGACGTGAACAGCACCTGGTTTAAAACAAGTCTGGGGGAAACTTGGACAGGTTCTGCAACCCCAAAAGATGCAAGTTACAAAGTTTTCTTAGATCAGTGCTCACCGGAAGAAAATACCTGTTGGGTCCTGATGCTCATTTGTAAGGATCCCTGGTGGCACCCTGGGTAAAGTGCTTTACTGCAAAGTTTGGTGGTTTGAACCCACCAGCTATTCCACAGAGCTGCAGTCTCAGAGACCCACAGGAGCAGTTCTACCCTGTCTTAGGGGGTCGCCATGACTCAATGGTAGTGAGTTTATTTTTCCAACCCACCCTCCCTCTACACTCCCAGTATCACCACTCACACCACTGGTCCTGAAGGGATCATCTGTCTTGGATTCCCTGTGTTTCCAGTTCCTATCTGCACCAGTGTACATCCTCTGGTCTAGCCAGACTTGCAAGGTAGAGTTAGGATCATGATAGTG
>NW_022107431.1:15763268-15768666 GCF_000313985.2 Echinops telfairi
TTTAATAGAAGAAAGTACTCTTGCACTGAGGGAGTACTTGAGTGCTCCATCAGGTTTTTAATGGACCAGAACTCGACGATCCAGTCTGTCTTCCATGGTGCCTCTGAGCGGACTCGAACCTCCAACCTTTCAGTTAGCAGGGGGCATGGTAACCATGTGCATCTCCCAGAGAGTCCAAACTCTAACTGGATGACCATGAAAATAAATACTCTGAAAATAAACTTTGAAACAATACAGTGCTTTAGCAATGACCTTGAACCGTTGGTTGAGTTGGCCCCCTAGAAAATCCTTGTGTGGCATTCAGTGGTTACTTTCTCATATTGAAGCATCTGCTCCTTCACTCACTGACCGCCACTAATGGCCCTTCTGCTCTGAGGAAGGTCACACATGTCACGGCCTTCCAGAAGCAGCTGTGTGCTGCGGCACCATCTGGTTGCTCTGTACATGATTAAACACCGAATGCTGGCCCTCCACGGTCCATGTACTAATTGAACATGATGCGCTGGGCGGTGACTTTGTTTGGAGATGGGGATTTCCAGGCTCTAATGTTCAGACTCTGTTATTTAACCTTATTTTTTGTCTTTCCTTTTTGATAAAAGGTCTTGTTTTTATCCTGTTGTGAGTATCAGTGCAAACACTGTAGCTCTCCTGTACAGCTTCATAAGAAGCCCTCTTGTGTGGAAGGATCTCTGGCAGCATAGTGGTTATGCATTGGGCTGTGATCTTAAAGGTCTAAAGTTTGAAATCACCAGCTTCTCTATGAGAGAAAGATGGGGCTTTCTATTTCCAACAAAGAGTTAGCGTCACAGAAACTCCAAGGGGCAGTTTTACCCTGTCCTCCAGGACATCGGCATCGACGCCATGGCCGAGTGATTATACAAAACATAAAGGAAATGGCATCCAATGCTTGGATTTCTGTTTGGATATGAATAGAAGCAGTGCGTGGAGAGGGGATCGGGAAATCTAGGACCAAGTTTAGAGGTTCAGAAATATTCGCAGTAATATTTCTCCAAACATGAACTTGTAAAACTGAACCTGGTTAAAACAAAGGGTATTCATCTAATAAAAAACAGGAAGAAAGAAAACATTATCTGAACTAAATTAGGATTCCCTGGGATCATAGTGATCAAGCGCTTGGCTACTAACTAAAGGGTCAGTAGTTTGAACCCACCAGCTGTTCCGAGTGAGAACGATGTGACAGTGTGCTTGTCTAAATATGAAAGCCTTCATAACCCTGCTCTGTCCTACGGGATTGATAAGAGGTGGAATTACTGCAGAGATAGCGGTGCTATTTGTCTGTGGAAAAGACACATTCACTTAGAAGCATTATAAAAATTTAGACTAAATAAAAATTAAAAAATAAACTCACTACCATTGAGTCATGGCGACCCCCTAAGACAGGGTAGAACTGCTCCTGTGGGTCTCTGAGACTGCAGCGCTCACAGGAGTAGAAAGCCTCATCGTTTACCTGTGGGACAACTAGTTTGCAACTGCTGACCTTGAGGCTAGCAGCCCAACACCTAACCACCACACCACCGGGGCTCTGAGACTAAAGACTACGTATAAAATACAAGCACTGATAAACCACTCTCTTCTCCCTTTCCCGACCCAAAGTGGAACACTGCATCTCCATTCATTTAAACGGAGGTCTTGTAACAACAGTTTAATGTGAAAATGAAGGGTTTGTAGGCTGGTGGCCTTTCAGGACATAATTCAGTACTCTCCTCCTTCTGGGCTGGCGATTGCTCAGAGCTCGCAATAGGAGGATTGCAACATTGTGGTGGCTTTCTTGCAAAATCAGATGTGCCACTTTGTACAATAGGAAGCTCCTTGCCGCAGGCTCACTCAGCCTCGCCTGGCACCTGCTCTCCAGGTTTCTGTGCACGCCGATGGGAAGTATGCCTCATCCAGAACATCATCTGTCTTCAGTGTTTCTTTTGACATATGTCTTCTCGGCTAATTCACCAGGAAACAGAACAACTAAGAAGCAGCATGTTCTCCTTTGCCTCTAGCCTGTCAACCAGTGGGGGTTGGTACTCCCATTTTGCACATTAATGCTTCCTAACTGTAAGTGTGTGTATGTGTGTGTGTGTGTTTCTTCATCACTTATTTACGCCCTCTTTGCTGTTAACTGTTCGCTGCCTGGCCAGCATGTGATGCTGGGGGTGGGGTGGGGAGCATTTTTGCTGGGCTGGAAGATGCCCACTTCTCTGGACTGCATCTCCATCTGGCCAGCGCCAGGTGCCAGGCACACAGGAAGTGCGCAAGGAAACCTAGTCCCCAAGTGAATGCAATCATCAGGAATGACTCGGGTAGAAATGGGATTACAGTCGGAATCAGACTTCGGACATCCTGGTCCTGTTCCTGTCGCTTTCCAGCCTTCATCCTCGGTGTTGATTTCGGGCATATTTGGTCATCTGTATCTCATTTTATTTTGGTGGAAGCAGACAGTGTGGGGGGCACCATTTCAGTGATCCCACCTGGCACAATTCCGTGAGGGTGGGGACATTCTTCCGGTTGCGTTTTCATTCTCGCTCCCCTTGTCCATGTGACTCCACCACCAAAACATCAACCCACGGTTTGGCTCGACTTCCCCCCAGCTTCTAGAATGTGCTGGCAGATTCCTTCTTTCTTTATTTAAAATTTATTTTATTTTTGATTTTTTAAAACAGCTATATTGGCACCTTATTCCCATATCATGCAGTTCAATAGTTCAGTCATATCAAGAAGAGTTGCATTGTTACCATAATCGATTTCAGCACCTTTTCTTCCTTCTTGTATTCATTGTTACGAGCTCCCCATTTCCTCTGATCTCCCCTGCCACACCCACAAGAAACCCTTCATCCAGCTCTGTAGATTCATCTATCTGATCCTGTATTTAATATGCCCCCAAACAAAACAAAAACTAACAAAATAAACAGAGAAAAGCCTCAGTCGCAAGAAAGATAGAAAATATTAAAACGTAGAACAACTTTAAAATGGGTCAAAAGCGAGATCAAATGATTAGGATGTTAAATGTTAACCCAACTAAGGGTAGGCAGGCATAGCTTTAGCCCCTCCCTGCTTCAGCTTCTTTGCTTACAGTTGAGTCGTGGTACCTCCTCTGTCTACCCAGCTAGGTTACTTGTGAGAATCAAATGAGAAACACGCACGATGGCATAGGTGAACTCAAGTTATATACAAATGCCTGGTAAACCTCCACTTCACTAGATGGTCACTTGCTTTTGGTAGTGGTTTGCAAAAGGTTGCTGCTAACCGGAAGGTTGGGAGTTCAAGCCCAAGCTGTGGTCTGCATCAGTAAGATTACAGCCAAGAAACCCTTAGGAAATACAGTCCTACTCTGTAATGCATGGAGTTGTCAGGAGTCTGAATCGACTTGAAGGTAGTGGGTTTGGTTTAGAGCAGTGTTCTCAACCTGTGGGTTGCAACCCCTTGGGGGGGTGTCAAATGACCCTTTCACAGGGGTCACCCAATTCATAACAGTAGCAAAATGACAGTTATGAAGTAGCAACGAAACTAATTTTATGGTTGGGCGGTCACCACAACATGAGGAGCTGTATTAGAGGGTAGCAGCATTAGGAAGGTTGAGAACCACTGGTTTAGAGTCACAGATACAAGGCGGGCTTTAAAAAAATTGGTGGAAAGTATCTATCATCTTTTAATTCAATTTTCCTATTAGCTTTTTGATGCCTTATTGAACAGGAAAAAGTGACTGGACAAGTGAATTAAAAAAACTATTACTTTAAGATTAGTGAAATGTATTCCCCTTAGACAGAACTTGACTGAAGATCTTGAGGGAAGCCATGGGCACGCGTCTCCATAGTTCACACTTGTATTCATATTCCTTCCTCGTCTTCAGTTTATCTGTTACTTCTGTGCTGTGGATGTCTCCGTCTTTGGACACCAGGGATTCCAACCACTTCATCCCAGTTTGACGCCCCCTTCCCCGCACCGCACTGAGAATATGCGTTTGTATCCCAGTTGAACAAGATCCCCAGGGAAATCTTATGTAGACATATAAGAAGCTATAAGAAGGAATTCATAAGAATCCCCTGGGGATTTTGTTAAACTGTACATGCGGTATCTCTGGGATACAAATACATGTTCTTAGCATGGGTTTGAATGGGACTGAACCAATTTGAAGCCTTGTGGTTTAGAAATAATTGCTTATGAAAAATCCTGGTTTCCAAGTTTGTTTTCAAATTCCAAATCCCTTGAAGTCTAAAAATGCAATACATTTACTTACAGCTACACGGTTATAGGATAGAACGGCCCCACAGGATGTCCAAGCCTGTACTCCTTATGGAAGCAGGTTGTTACTCTTTCTCCCTTGGGTGTTGGGTTCAAACCACAACTCTCTGAGTGCTTGAACAGGGCTACCAGGGCTCCTTATGAAGCAAATGCCACCTAGTATTATATATCATGTTTTATATATATATAATTTCAGAATCTATAGCAGTGTCTCCTAATCATTACGATTTCTCCCGAGAAAAAGATGAAATGTTACATTTTCCACTGTGGTGAGGTTGATTCCACTTCACAGTAACCTATGGGGCAGAATAGAATGGCTTACAAACTAGGACTACTCCTTAGGGTTTATCTTGATGGAAGCAGACTGTCAATCTTTACGGAAGCCGACTGCCTCATCTTTCTCCCATGGGACAGCGGGTTGGTTTGAACCACTGACCTTTCAGTTAGTAGCCCAACACTTACCTTGCTGCACCGCCAGCAGTTGCATGCATTCAAACCAAACCAAACGCTGCCATTGAGTCCATTCTGACTCATGGGGAGCCTATAGAACAGAGTAGAACTACGCTTTTGGTTTCCCAAGATTTTACATCTTTATGGAAGCAGGAAGCCTCATCTCTCTCCAGTGGAACATCTGGTGTGTTTGAACCACTGACCTTGTAGTTAGCAACTCAATGCCCACGATACCACCAGTGACTTTTAAAAATTCAAGCGAGTTTTCACCACCAAATGGTTTTGTTGTTAGACTTTATGAGATTTTGGCTTGCTTAAGGGCTCGAGGCTGCCATATCTGCTACATTCTCTGTACTTTAAGCCTTAATCTGTACCAGACGATATTTTCCCATTATTGTGTCTTGAGGCACACATAGTGGCCTGGCATATTGTAGGAGTGCCGTGTGTCTTTATAGGCCCGCATAGTGGAGAAACAGACAGACACACAGCAATTACTTGATGGCTGATTACATCTTAGTTGTGGATGTGAATCTGTAAACTAAAATCAATCTAAAGCAAATGCTTTTCCTTTATTTCTTGGGCAAAAGCTGATTGACTTAGGAGTTTCTTTCGTGAAAAGCCGGTGGACTGTGCTGAGGATGGAACATGTCTGTTTTGATTCTTCTTTCTTCTCTTCAATTCCAAAATAGGAGTTAAA
>NW_022107431.1:15770235-15773209 GCF_000313985.2 Echinops telfairi
TTTTTTTTTTTTTGCTGACCCTCTACCTTACAAGCATGATGTCCTGTTCTAGGAACGTGTCTCTCCTGATAACACGTCCAAAGTGCGTGAGTCAGAATCTCACCATCATGACTTCTAAGGAGCATTCTGCTTGTGGTTCCTCCAGGAAGGATTTGCTAGTTCTTCTGACAGCCCGGCTACTGTCAGCATTCTTTGCTTAGACCACAATGCAAAGGCATCAACTCAGCTTCAGTCTTCTCTCTTTGTTGCCGGACTTTCCCAGGCATCTGAGGCAATTGAAAATACCATGGGGGCGGGGATTGGGCACACCTTAGTCCCCAAGGTGACATCTTTCTTCCAAGGAATTAGCTTAGGTCAGTAGATCTCCACTGGACTGATTTGCCCCAGAAGATATCTATACTTCTTTCAAGACACATCAGATTACCCTTTTAGCAGTCCATGGTACGTTCAACACTTTTCTCCAGCACCACAATTCAAATGGATAGATTCTTCTTCCGTCTTCCTTATTCAATGTGCAACTTTCACATGCATATGAGACAATGGAAAATACCATGGCGTAGTCCTCAAAGTAACGTCCTTGCTTTTAAGTACTCTAAAGAGCTCTTGTGCAGCAGATTTACTTGATGCAACTTATCTTTTGATTTCTTGACTGCTGCTTGCTTGACAACTTCAAACCTTTCTCCATGTATCCCCATGTACCCCATTTGTAAGGAATTTTTTCTTTTTAACCTTGATCTGTAATCCATATGAAGGCTGCAATCCTTGAGCTTCATGAGCAAATGCTTCAAGCCCTCTTTACTTTCAGCAAGCAATGCTGTGGAATCTGCACATCTCAGGTTGTTAGTAAACATTCCTCCAATCCGCATGCCCCATTCTTCTTCATATAAGCTAGCATCACTGGTTATTTGCTCAGCATACAGCGTGAAGAAGTATGGTGTGGCACACCTTTCCTGATTTTAAACCGTGCAATATTCCTTGTTTTCTTTGGACTTCAGACATAGTTTCCTCATTTATGGGGTCTGGTAATCTTTCCTGTTTGGCTCATCTTTGAAGTTTTCTCAATCTTACTTAAAATGCTTAATATAAAAACTGCTGTCTTATGTGTGGCAGTATTCCTGTAGCCTTGTTACAAAGCTTTATGATATGGGAAGAGATATCCACTTGAATTCTTAAAATATTAGATCGTAGCCCAGATCTCAAAACTCTTCTGTGTCCATGGCACAAAAGTACCCTTCTTTAAAGGCATGCTGGCAGAATTAAGGTAAATGATAATGGAGAGGACTCATCTGTACCATCTAATAAAAATATAGATGCAACATACGTATATTTATATTACCTAACAATTCAAAGGAAAGGTGTGCATCGGGATTGTGTCCTTGGACCATACTTGTTCAATATGTATGCTGAGCAAATCATCAGAGAAGCTGATGTGGCACCATCAGAGAAGGAGAATGTGGCACCAGGATTAGAGGACTGCTTATTAACAACCTGAGATGTGCAGGTGACTCAATTGAAGCATTTGCTCATGAAGCTCAAGGACTGCAGCTGTCAGTATGGATTACACATCAATGAAAAGAAAATCAAAATCCTCACAGTTAGAACATAGGCACCTTTAGGATACATGGAGAAAAGGTGGAAGTTGTCAAGGATTTGTCTCGCTTGGATCCACAATCAATGCTCATGGAAGCAGCAGTCATGAGACCAAATGACATATTACATTGGGTAAATCTGCTGCAGTGAAAAGCAAGGGTGTTATTTTGAGGACTACAGTGTGCATGACCCAAGCCCTGGTATTTTCCATTGCCTCATATGCATGTGGACATTGCTCACTGAATAAGGAAGACGGAAGAAGTATCGATGCTTTTGAATTATGGGGCTGGAGAAGAATGGTGAAAGAGCCATGTTCTACCAGAAAAACAAACAAATCTGTCTTAGAAGAAGTACAGCCCACATGCTCCTTAGATGCAGGGACGGTGAGATTTGGTTTGATGTTGTCAGGAGAGACCATGCCATAAGAAAAACATAAAGCTTGCTAAAGTGGAGGTCAGTGAAAATGATGGAACTCATGCAAGATGGACTGACACCAGAGCTGCAACAAGGGGCTTTAACCAACAATTTGGAACAAGGGTGGACAGTGCTTCCTTCCTGACAGCACCTGACAACACCAAGGATTCTAAGGTCAAACTCATACTGACTTAAGGACTTAGAATTTTGCATGATTAACATTTTATGCAATTAATGTGGTCATGTGCATTCTTATGGCGTGCCAGAGTTTAGTGGCATAGGATCCAGATATAAGAGTCTAAAATTTGGCTCTGGTGACTTTAGTTAATGTTTAACAACTAGGTGTTTCAGTTTGCTTTTCTGAAAAATGAACATAGTGATCATTCCTGCTTATAGATTTGTTAAATGAATTATAATTACTACAGAGATTAGGGAGAATATACAAAATTAAATATAATGTTATATATATAGATATACACTATAAGTGTATTTACATATACGATTCTATTTGATTCGATTCTATTAGATTAGGTCACACAGATTCATTCCTGGTATATATGAGATGTTAACATTGGTTTCCATGTTTTTGGCATGTTCTTAAAACTGAAAACAAAGTGCATTCTTTAAGAAATAACTGAATTCTGTATGTTTCTTTTTTTTAATATAGCAATGATTTCTCTGATTCAGTGAGGTTTTCCTCTGTGCTTTAAAAAATTTTTTATTCATTGATTCATTGGTTCAACCGAATTTCTTTGCCCTGATTCTTGACATTGGGAACACTTTATGCCTTCACAGAGTTTCCATCATGGGTGTCAGGAAAGACCAGGTTTAGAGATGGAAGCTTGAGCATCACACCTCCAAGGTGACAAATGGAAACTATAGCTTGTTCCATTAAGCTCTCCACACAGCTCACTGTATATTTTACAAATGGTTCACACTCAAAAGATGTTGCTGAATAAATAGATGTCAC
>NW_022107431.1:15773415-15775234 GCF_000313985.2 Echinops telfairi
TTTCCATGTTTTTGGCATGTTCTTAAAACTGAAAACAAAGTGCATTCTTTAAGAAATAACTGAATTCTGTATGTTTCTTTTTTTTAATATAGCAATGATTTCTCTGATTCAGTGAGGTTTTCCTCTGTGCTTTAAAAAATTTTTTATTCATTGATTCATTGGTTCAACCGAATTTCTTTGCCCTGATTCTTGACATTGGGAACACTTTATGCCTTCACAGAGTTTCCATCATGGGTGTCAGGAAAGACCAGGTTTAGAGATGGAAGCTTGAGCATCACACCTCCAAGGTGACAAATGGAAACTATAGCTTGTTCCATTAAGCTCTCCACACAGCTCACTGTATATTTTACAAATGGTTCACACTCAAAAGATGTTGCTGAATAAATAGATGTCACGTATACTTTCAAACGTTTTAACCTGGCTCCTGCCTCTCTGCCCCTCGTATCTTTATCATGACCCCTTTGCTATCGAGCCAATTGTGACTTGCAGTGACCCATTGGGTTTCCAAGGCTCTGATATCCAGGGCAGTAGACTGCCGCGTCTTTCTCCCATGGAGCAACTGGTGTGTTTGACCCAGCGACCTTTGGGTTAACAGTTGCGCACGTAACCACCGCACTGCCAGGGCTTCTACATTTCTTTGTACTTTTGCTTAAAGTCATCCTGGACCTGTTTGTTGCTACGCAACCAATTACCACACACTTAACAGTTTAAAGCAAAGCACATTTATTATCTCATGGATTCAAGGGTAAGAAGAACGGGAAGAGCCTCACTGGGGCTTCTGCTCAGGTCTCATAAGGTTGTACTCGAGGCGCTGGTCGGCTCATCTCGTCTGGATGGCCATGCAGGGAAGGGTATCCTTCCACCGTCAGTCACACAGTTGGCAGAATTAAGTTCCTTGTGGTTCTACGGCTGGAGACCCTGACATATTTCTGGCTGTTGATCCCAGGGTGTCCTCCGTTCCTAGAGGCAGCCGAGGGTCCCCTGCCACAGGCCCACTCCATCAGCAAAGATGTTTGCTTCTGCCTGGGCAGCAGGAGAATCTCTCACCCCACTTGGCCGAGATGCAGTCTTATCGGAAATCCCATGATTGTGGCAGGATAGCCATGACCTTCACCATGTGCAATTGGTTGATAGCCATCACCGTCACCATGTGCAATTGGGATTACACAAAGGGTTCAAATTAGAGGAAGCCCTGGTGGCCTCGTGGTTACCTGTTGGCCCGTAAACACTATTTCAGAACCACCAGCCACTCCTCGGGGCAAAGATGAAGCTTTCTACTACCGTAAAGAGTAACAGACTCAGAAACCCACAGGAAGTTCTACCCTGTCCTGTATCAACTCCACTAAATGGCAGTGCGTTTGGCTCTGGGTTTTGGTGGAACTATAAGAGGATGACCTAAGGTAACGTTCCCCACATGCTCCTCTTGTACATAGATAGCTCTTAAGTGGATTGTCGAGTATCATGTCCTTGCTTTTCTGTTTCTTCCTCTAGAGCTTTATGGCAGACACCTTGCCCTGCTCATGTTTTGTGTCCCTGGGGCTCGTGCTAGTACTAGACTTGGCACTTCGTTGGTCTCAGTGAACTTGAAAAGCACAGCTTTATGGCAGTATAATTGATCAGTGAAGTATAAATGAATGAAGGTACACATAAGGGTCACATATTGCAAATTTCAAAGCATTTGCTAATTATTTTCCAAGGAATGGTCTAATTGATGACTAGATTTTGGGGTTGTGCTGACTATTCCTTCAAGACAACAGATAGGAAATTTAATTAGAAGAGTCAATCAGTGCATGATTGCTTCTAGACTTGTGAAACTGTG
>NW_022107431.1:15777443-15779000 GCF_000313985.2 Echinops telfairi
TTGCGGACCATCTCAAGAACAAATTGAACACTGATGACTAAGTCTGTCATGGATGGCAAATTGCATTCATTGTCCAAAGAATGAATGTCCATTTCAAGATTTATCTTCAAGTATGATGCTCTCAGCCACATAGAGCCTTCCCAATGATGATGGTGGTGAGAGACCAAAGAGTTGTCCTTCTGTTGTTTATGGAGTAATAATGAGCTGGAGCCCGCTCGATGGCACCTAATCACAACAGCACTAACATATGTGTGTATATAGATACTCATAGATACATACATATACACATACATATGCATGTGTGTGTAAGTATACGTATGGCTCATACTTGTGCATGTGAGGGAGTTTCAAAAATTCATTAAAACACTCCTTTCTTCTACAAACACTTTGAAGCCCCATTGTGTGCATGTACACACACACACACACACATATACACAGGGAGTCTTGATAGTGCAATCATTACGTGCTGGGCTGCTAACCAAAACGTCCACAGTCTGAACCCACAAGTCCTTCTACAGAAAAAAAGCTTTAGTGATCTGCTTTAGTAAAGACTATATACAAGGGCTCAAGCAGAAAGAAAATGCTTTGAAAATGATGATGGCAACATATGTACAAATGTACTTGACACAATGGATGAATGTATGGATTGTGATAGAGTTGTACGAGCCCCCAATAAAATGATTTCTAAAAAAGATTATATCCTGGAAAATAGTGTTGAGCAGTTCTACTCTGTCTTATAGGGTTGCCATGAATTGGAATGAGCTTAACGGCCCACAATAATACAAATACATGCATGTGTACATAAATATTAACCTATAATGTGAACTATTGAAAATTTCCATTTCTCTGCAACCTTAAAACATTTCACATGTTATTATGACGTTTTCCAACTTAAAAACTGAGCAGCCGTCAGTTTTGAACTGTTTTGACTATGATTGATTAGCAGCCCAACTTGTTACCAGCACACTAGACCACCAGGACTCTTTCAACTTCATTGGTGAATATAGTTTATCATTTATCTTTTTGATGTGTCCTTATTAAAAATAGAGGAAGCCCTGGTGGCCTGGTGGTTACGAGTTGGGCTGTGATCCACACACTCCTCGGGAGAACGTTGGGATTTCTACTTCCATAGACAGTCTCAGAAACACGCAGGGCAGTTCACCCTGCCCTATAGGGTCGCTGTCGATTGACATAGACTCGATGGCAGTGAGTTTTTAAAAATATCAGCTGAATATGTTTTCAGATGTTCTTCAGTAGACTTCTTAGGAAAGACTTAAGAATGTACGTGCAGCGCCTTAAAAAAGAAGCGAAAATCAGAATGTTAGTGATGGCATACAGTGTTCATAGGGTGTTCGTGGAGGGGATACGTAGCAAGAGTTGAACTGTGGATCTTTAACATTTTTTTCTATATGCTGACCTATTCCTGTCTCAGCTGGTTCTTGTGGTGGTTGGAAAGGTTCCATTATGTATCCTTGCTGATCTTCTTTAGAAAACATCAGAACCCTAACAATCATGACAATCTTGCTACTTCATGTCAAAGGACTCCAGTCTTTTTTT
>NW_022107431.1:15780161-15792139 GCF_000313985.2 Echinops telfairi
AGCAGCACTCTAGGACTGGGGCGCCCCAAATCCAGGTCCTTCCTCAGAATCTTAGGGATCCTCAGCAAGGCTAGGATTCTTTTGTAGTGCTTCCCATCTCACCTTCCCCAGGACATTGTAAACCTTTTAAGGCATATGCTAATGAATTTCTTTGTAAATGCTAATAGCTTCAAGTACAGTGCTGAATATCACACAGAGATGCTTAAGAAAATAGCAGTGACAGAGTTTTGATTTTTTTTTGGTGGAATAGTAAAGACTTCAAATTGCTGGAGGAAATGGAATAGTGATTAATCTCAGACACTGTGCTAAGTGCTAGGAGCCCTGGTGGCATAGTGATTGCTTATTGGACTTCTAATAAGCACATGTATTCTGCAAGGTCAGCAGTTCAAAACCACCAGCCATTCTGTGGGGGAAAGGTACCCTGTTTCCCCAAAAATAAGACAGTGTCTTATATTAATTTTTGCTCCCAAAGATGCGCTAGGTCTTATTTTCAGGAGATGTCTTATTTTTCCACGAAGAAGAATAGAGCACACATTTATTGTTTATTGTTTTATTAAAAGAGACCCTGCACTTCCTGTCTGCTCCGGCTGCGCTGTGGCCAACCGTGAGCTGTGCAGTGACGCCCGCCGCTACAGTCAGAGTCCAGAGTTACAGTAGCTTTGGGGAGGCCTTATTTTCGGGGGATGTCTTATATTTCAGCGAGAGGCAAAACTGTAAGTGGGTCTTATTTTTGGGGGATGTCTTACTTTCGGGGAAACAGGGTAGGGCTTTCTACTTTTGTAAAATGTTTGTCTCAGAAAACCAAAGTGATGGTTCTACCCGGTCCCATAGGGTTGCTGTGAGCTGGCATTGACCTCATCACTGTGAGTTTGGGGGATTTAAGTGCTCTGCACAGAAATATTCATTACCAGGGCATTGGGACTACTGGGACTTGAGTCTAGACTTGACTCCAAAGGCCATGTGTGTCTCTCCATTTTGCAGATTTTTGTACTGTTTACATGGTAACATCTTAAAAGGGCCAGAAAATGCATGATCTCTTCAGCTTCCCCATCCTAACATTTTCAGTAAGAAACAGTAAGAAAGAGCTTTTTTTCCTTCCTCTGTGTTGCAACCCCCCACCCCAACCTCCCCACCTGCTGCAACATCTTGAAAACTGAAAGCTGAAACAGAAAAAGTATTGTTTGTGGTCTTGAACTTATTTATACCTACATTCTAATATCTTGTCAAAATTTCCCGAAACCCACACATGTATTGGAGTACATTTTTTGTTTTCTGATGCTCTTGTATTTAGAAAGCTTTTTGGAAATTAAATCTGATCTCATTACCTCATTTGGGCAATAGGAGCATGTTAAGAGAGCTAAAGAGTAGAGCTTAGACCTCCATTTATCTCAGAGCTGACCACATAAGTGCCTACGCACTTCGCTTCCTCCTTCCCATCCTCTGGGCATCTTCATCTCTCATTGGGTTTCCATTTCTAGCACTTTACCTATTTACCTCTCTCTGACCTGTCCCAGGACCAACTCTATCTCTGCATCTCTCCATCCCATCTCCTGCTCCTCTGCACTTTCACCTCCATCCATCTCTGTCTTGTTCTCCCTCCATCTCCGCCCCTATCTGTAGTCCCATTTCCATCTCTGGTTACAGTGTTATTAAAGCACATGTATTCTGCAAGTCCTCGGATTCAAATCCTCTCCAGACCCACTGAGGTCTTGCTTACATGTTGACCCAAATTCAGATGGCAGGTATATTGTACCCTTCCATTACAGGTATATTGTACCCCATTACCTCTGAGAATTCCCACAATGATAATACTCCATTTGCACCAAAAACAAGTCCGGGTATGTGTCTTCGCAGCTTCTGGGCTAAGACATGATGTCATTATGGGAGAAGGTTTGCTTCTGAAGCTGCTGTATTCTGGGATGCTAAAGTGTGCTTTCAGACAAAGAGAGACTGGGAAGAAAAGCCTTGTCTTTTCTGAAAATTAATAATAGTCAGCTGGGCTTCACAGAAGCACAAGGCACACCGTGGGTCTGATAACACAGCTTTCACCCCCAGAAAACGGTGGGTTTACAGTCACAGAGCAAACTTAAAGCCATACTTGGAATAAAAAACATCTCACTGGAAAATAATTCTAAAAAGAAGCAATCGACGTGTCTCATGGTGTTTCACATCTAGATCATCTTGGGAGCCACACATCTTCTTGCTTCTTGAGTATTAAATAATCCTGGCAGATGGGGAGCAAAGAAACATGCTCCCCCAAACACTGATCCGTAACTCCTGTCAGCTTCGAGAGGATCGAATCGCTTGTAGTTTGTTTGGCTAAGTTAGGTTGGGATTGGTGTTTGTGTTTGTTTGCTCCGTTTTGTCTGGTACATACTCAATGCATTTGGGCCCCAACTTCAGTGTGGTCTGACTTGAAACAACTGGGAATGGCTTCCAAGTCCATGACAAGGGTGGAAACTCAGCTCTGGCATGATGATGATCATGTCTCTGTCACCTACATCATGACTCCCCATTATAAGTAGTGTGCCCCTTTGGAATCATTGTAGAAAAGTTGAAAACTATCATTTAAAAGAGTTGAAACTCCTTATATTCCTAGATGATCGAGCATTTCCCCCTTACAATATTTTGCTGGCATCTATCAAGGAAGGTAGCAAAATGACAACAGTCAGAAATATTGGTAATCATGATACTGGATGAAAATCAGCTCATTCTTTTGTGCTGTGTAGTGTCCCAAGCTAGTTGTTGTTGTTGTGAGGTGCCATTGAGTTGGCTCCGAAGCACACCGACCCTATGTACAACGGACGAAATCCCGTCTGGTCCTGTGCCGTCCTCAGTTGTTCTTGTGTTTGAGCCAACTAGCTGAGTCTTGAACATAAGGAAGGAGGGTAGGGCTAAATGGGCTAGGAATCAAAATGGCTTCAACTTGCTCTGGAATGCAGTTTGTCAATATTTTACCGATTTCTACCATTGGAGAGCATCAAATGGGATGGTTTGAGTGTGTGTGTGTAAATTTAAGGAGGATGATAAAAACTACTTCATCCTAAATTCCCTGATATCTCTTGTTCCTGCCATTCCTTCTTATACATTTTTAATCAATTAAAAAATAAATATTTTCTGTCCGAGGCTAATTTCTAAGGCTCCTTATTTGCAAAGACTTTTTATGTGTGTTTGCTTTGAAAAAATCTTTAGAAACTGATCATTTAAAAAACAGCTTTAACAATATATTGTGTTGAGTTAAGAAGTGAAACAGTTGACCTTTCTCTTCCATGATTATTCAGTTTTGGGTGCATCTGGGGAGCTGTTCAGAAGTTGATGTGAGGAGGAAGTTTAGGTTTTGTTTATTTATTTGTTCTTAATAGAAACTTCCATTTGTTTTTGGCTGCTTGGCTGATTTGAAAATTAACAACCAGTTTACTTCTAATTAAGTGAAAGAACTAACCAATTTACTGATGGCTTTCTATTCTCTTGTATCAATTCTATAAATATTCTGACAGTTGTATGAAGAGCTAGGCTGAAAGAATAGCGCAATCTATTTTTTTAAAGGCTTCTCTTACAACAAGTGTCTTATTAAAATAGGAAATAATGTTAGGGTTTTCTGATGTGTGTGATTATCTCATTTTTAGGGCACAGATTTAATTTCTAAAATTTGAGGGGATAATTAGCTGTGATGTTTTAATGTGTGTTTTGTTTTCAAAGTGAGATAGTCATGCTTCTGCAAATAGGCAGCCGCTTGTGAAACAGAGATTGCTGATTTACTGTAATGTTAACTAACACAAGTTAGTGGGTTATGATAATTCCTTTGAGGAGGGTGAATTCATTTTTAGACATAAAACCTATAATGTTCATTTTCAGCAGATTTGCCTCTTCCTACTCTGGTGATGCTATTCATGAAAAGAAGTGGAGTTGTTTTTGTCTTAGCTTACTCAGTATTCTCCACCTTGAGTTTCAGAAGTGGGCTTTGTTTTGTTTTGTTTTAGCATTAGGTCTCTGATTCAGGCTAGCTTATTGATGAAATATATTCCTAAATTACAGCACTGTCATTTATTGAGCGCATTTACTGAGTACGTTATCAGATACCAGTAATTGTGCCCTTGAAAGTTTATCTTTTATGATATGTCAGTATAATCTCCAACATAGTCTAGACTTTGAATCAGAAACTTGGTGCTAATGACTACACTCCAGCTGGTACAAATAGTAAATATCAAAGCCACATGGAAATCCAAGGACTCGTAAGCTTGCGAACTAATCCGTGTGAGTGACCAGTTTTGTGCTCCATTTGTTCTTTCAGCAAGTATATTTTAATGATTTTCTACATGCTGGGTGTGTTAGGCAGGGTTCTCTAGAGAAAAAAAACCCAGGACCCTTATGATTGTATATATGGATAAGAGGATAGATTTATACAGCAAGAAGGAATATAACAGCTAATTAGTCCACAAAACAGTAGAGGGTTCAGTTCAATTCACTTACATGGAACAGTTAATGTACTGCAGCGGTTCTCAACCTATGGGTTGCGACCCCTTTGGGGGTTGAATGACCCTTTCACAGGAGTCACCCAATTCATAACAGTAGCAAAATTACAGTTGTGAAGCAGCAACGAAAATAATTTTATGGTTGGGGCTCACCGCAACATGAGGAACTGTATTAAAGAGTTGCGGCGTTAGGAAGGTTGAGAACCACTCATATACTGGAAGTCCTTCAACTCTCGTGGGCTGCCAGCTCCAAAGTCAAGGAAGCAGACAGCAGAGTCCTCCCTGGGGAAAGGCAAGGAGAGTCTGCCCACAGGCAGCAAACAACCTGGTGGGTCACCAACAGTCAATAGCTCAGGAGCTTAGTGAAGAAGGCCCAGATGGGATATTGAACACAAGCAATGCATGACAACAGGATCCACCAGCCTCAAGCTCAAACGATGTAAGCACCAGCAGCATGTCTATGCAGGTCTCAAAGGAGCCTCAAGCTCTAGCGACATGATCCATTGGTTGGCCTTGCCCAGTGGTAGTGTAGCTCACAGGTTGAAGCGGAGAACTAGCTACAGCAGCAGCACACACGCCCCAGCACACTGTGAACACCAGAGAGCAAGAGAGAGGAGGGAAGGCCTTGCAGAGCCTTTTTTTTCTTGGCCCTCCAAACAAACTGTGACCTGATTAATCTTACATGTTCCTATTTGCCAGATTGGCACAATAAACCTAATTATCACACTGGGCAATATTCTAGATGCTTAGACTGTAACAATGAACAAAATACAAATGCTCTCCCTGAGTTATGGAGTCTGCATCTCGGTGGTAGAGATTGGCAGTAACTTGTATCAGCTGACTGTGTAGAATAAGGTCACTGTGCATCATAATGGACTTAATGTTGTGAGTCTGGATTTAGAATGGAGTTGTAGAATGGAGTGGGCCCGGGCCAGAGGAAAGAGATACATTAGCTGATTATTGCAACCAGGCAAGCAGGAGAATGGCAAGTTGGACCATGGTTTAGCAGTGGAGACTGTGATAAGTGATTGAATTATGGATGGATTTAGAAAGTACCAGGAAGATTTGTTGATGGATTAGGTGCGGGGTGTGAGCAAATGAGAGACGTCAAGGACAACCTCCACTTTGTACTGGACCGATAACTTGCACAGTTCAGTCAGCTTCGTTTATATTGTATAGCAAAACAAGGTGTATGAAATATGAAAGTTGTTAAGAACAGCATTTTCTGAGCAGGTTTAAAGGCTGTCTGATGGCAGTTATTACCAAGGCTACCTTTGGGATGTTTATTCTCCATTGGATTACCTAATTAAGGAAGTGGGAATGGGTCTGTTTTCTGTCACAGGAAACAAAAGGGAACAGGGACTGTCTTCCCATCTTTGTCAAGTAGCAGTGGAAAAATAACCACAATAGTGCTTTCCTAAGGGGAGTAAAAGGAATACAGTTCGCCCATAAACTTTTTAAATAATGCCATCTGGTTTCTGCAGATATTTGGAATAGTGGAAAAAATTGTTAACCAAAGGGCAAAACACTTTAGACAGGAATAATTCTATTGGGCTACTAACTATGGTTCTAATAATTATTTAATTTATGTGATCCAAGGCAGTTTTGGCATTTTTAAGCATTCCATAGAGTGGGCTTCTGGCCAACTTTTGGTGTTGCTCTACATCTGCTGGTCAACCTCTTTTCCCTTTCCTCCTCCATCCTGTTGTTCAGCACTTTGCTTCCATCATGAGATAATGATCAGCATATGCGCAAACTCTAGACTGGTCCCCCGTGGGCTTATTCTTCATAGAGTTAGGTACAAACCAGGAGTGGTGCTCTGTCTGGTTCTAGAAGTGGTGAGTGCTTCTGTCTCAGAGGTTTTGAGGATGGCGACTTCTATCATATCTCCTTGCATTAAGGCCACTCTAAGCATTGCCCAGAGGGCTGCTTTGTGAGCCTCTGAGGTTGTGGGCGTGCCTCACTTCCAGCGACCCTGAGTGCTCAGCAACACCTGTATCTAGACTGGAGAGGATGGTTGCCTGTGGCAACTGCTTTCCGCCTATCCCTTCAGCTGTCTGGGCATCACTGGGCATCCAGAAATCACACATTTAGAACCCTCAGGTATGGGTTTAATGTCTTAAAGCTAAAATGCTATTGATTTTTGTGTTGAGAAATATTTTGGGAGCCCATATTCCAGAAATAATATGCATTCCGCAAAAAAAGATGGCTTGCCCAAGTGGTCTGCGACCCAGTAATGATGGCAAATGGGGACCAAATCAGGTGTTTTTGCCCTATCTTTGGTTAAAGAGTCAATCTTTAAGACTTCAAATCTCCTTTCTGAGTGTGTTGGTCTCCGGGGACTCCAGACTCTGTCGGGTGAGCATCTATCTGTGAGGGGATGACGTGCTAGCAAAGTTCCAGGTGAGCATGTATTCTTCCACCACATTACTCTTCTCAATCCATCAATCAAACCTGCTTACACCTTAGAGCAGCAGTTCTCAACCTGTGTGTTGCGACCCCTTTGGCACTTGAGCAACCCTTTCACAGGGGTCCCATCCTGCCTATCAGATATTTACATTATGATTCCTAACAGTAGCGAAATTACAGTGATGAAGTGGCAACGAAAATAATTTTATGGTTGGAGGGTCACCACAACATGAGGAACAGTATTCAAGGGTCAAGGCATTAGGAAGGTTGAGAATCACTGCCTTAGAGGATGTGCATGAAAGTACACTACTCATGCAAAATTGAAAAATGGGATAAATAGTATTGTTTCTGTGGGAGTTGCCGTGGGAGTTGAACTTGTATGAAAGTATAGGAGTGGAGTACACCCCTCAATCAGGTGATGGCTCCTGGGAGGTGTGGCTTTTTTCTGAGAGGCTGGGGAGACCTCTCCTCTCTCTCTGCTCCTTCATCTTGGTGCTTGCTAGGAATCGGTGCCTACCTCTAGGGGTGGCCCCATGTGATCTAACCAACCCCCAGAGCTGTTGGCACCATAACATGTTTCGATAGACCTTGATCCAAGTGACTTTTCACCTACCAGCCTGGGATCTTGCTTCCAGCGTCACCTTTTGCACCTTCAGCCTGTAGTATGTCAGTCTGAAGAGGTTCCCAACTAGCATCTAACCTTTGGACTTGAGTTGCACTGGGCATCCTGATGTCACTGGTTTTGTTTCTCTGGACAACTCAGCCCAATACAGGTGAATTGGAATCATTTTGGACTGAAGTGTCCCTAGGGACAACAGAATGAAACGCTTCCCATGTTGTGCCATGTTCACAGTTACTGCTTTGTTTGAGCCAACTGCTGCAGGCACTGTATCACTCCATCTCATTGAAGTTCTTTTTTGCCGACTCTCTATTTTTCTACGCATCATGATGTCCTTCTTAAGGTACTAGCCCATTGACTTTGATAATTAAAATTTTTTTGTAATTTCAGAAACTCTCTCTCTCTCTCTCTCTAATATATATATATTAGAGAGAGAGAGTTTTGTAAAATGGAACTGTGTTCATGGCTCTTTGTTTATTGCTGACATTTAGCTACCCACCTTCTTAATTTACCAATATCAGTTGGCCAAAAGGTAATAAAGATTTTTCTTCAGCTTCAAATAAGATCAGGTTTCCCTGAAAAGTGCACATACCCTTCAATAATGAAGGAATTTATTTGTTTGTTTACCATCTCCGAATCTCATCCCGGAGTGGGAGTGTGGCGAGGACACTGACAGTCAATTGTCACACTCCGGACAGTATTGCCAAGCAAATAATGAAATGGGCACACACACGTGTCAGTTGTTTTTAAGGTTGCTGCAATATAAAAAGTGGACATATTCTTCCTGATAGAGTATTTTTATTTGTCTGAGACTTTGGGTCATACTATGCGAGTTTGGCCAGATAAGTTTATCTTAACTCTGTGATGTATGGTGAAACCCGTTTTTGCACAGGGGAAGGAGGGTCCAACTGTCACATGCATATGATGCAATGGAGAATACCATGGCTTGGGTCAAGTGCCCCTTAGTCCTCAAAATAACATCCTTGCTCTTAAATATTCTAAAGAGAACTTGTGCAGCATATTTACCTAATGCAATACATCTTTTGATTTCTTCACTGCTGCTTCTATGAGCATTGATTGTGGCTGCAAGTAAGATAAAATCCTTGAGAACTTCAATCTTTTCTCTATTTATCATGATGTTACTTACCTATTGGTCCAGTTATGAGGATTCTGATCTTCCTCACATTGCTTGTAACCCATACTGCAAGCTATAATCTTTGATCTTCATCAACAAGTGTTTCAATTCCTCCTCACTTACAGGAAGTAAGTTTGTGTCACCTGCCTTCCTCCGATCCTTGTCACAAACCTTCCTCCAATCCTGATGCCACACTCTTCTTCAGAGAGTCCAGCTTCTCTGATGATTTTCCCAGTATAAAGATTGATCAAGTATGGTGAGAGGCTACAACCTTGATGCACACCTTTCCTGATTTTTAAACCATGCAGTGGTCCCTTGTTCTGTTCACACAACTTCCTCTTAATCCACAGTCAAATGCCTTTGACTAGTCAATAAAGCACAAGCAAACATCTTTCTGTTATTCTCTGCTTTGAGCCAAGATCTGTCTGATATCAGCAATGATAGCCCTTGTTCCAGGTCCTCTTCTGTATTGAGCCTGAACTTCTGGCACTTACCCTTCAATGTACTGCTGCAACCATTATTGGATGATCTTAAACTACATTTTATTTGCATGCAAAATCAACGATATCATTCCATTGTTTGAGCATTCTATTCAGTTGTTTTTCCTTAAATGGGTACAAATATGGATCTTTTCCAGACAATTGGCCAAATAGCTGTCTTCCAAATGCCCTGGCATAGATGAATGAATGCTTCCAGTGCTTCTTCAGCTTTCTGGAACATTTCAAGTGGTATTCCATCAACCTCTGGAGCCTTGTTTTTGGCTAACGCATTCAGTTCAGTTTGAATTTCTTCCTTTAGCACCATTTGTTCTTGCTCATAGGCTACCTCCTGAAATGGTGCAATGTCGACTAGTTCTTTTTTGTAAAGTGACTGTGTGTCCTTTCCATCGCTTCTTGATACTTCCTGCATCATTCAATATTTTGCCCACAGAATCTTTCAAGATTGCAATTTGAGGCTGGAATTTTTTTTTTCTGAGCATGTTATTCCCTTTGGTTTTTAATTCTAGGTGCTTGTGCATTTCATTATAATATTTGGCTTTGTCTTCTTGAGCTGCCCTTTGAAAGTTTCTATGCAGCTCCTTGACTTCATCTTTCTTCCATCTGCTTTTGCTACCCTGTGATTCAGAGCAAGTTTCGGAGTCTCTTCTGACGGCCACTTTGATCTTGTCTTTGTAAGGACCTTTGGCTCTCTTCATGAATGATGGTCTTGATGGCCTCCCACAGTTCATCAGGTCTTCCGTCTTTGCTGTTGAATGCATCAGATTTGTTCCTGAGATGTTCTCAAAATTCAGGTGGGAGAGACTCAAGGTCGTCTTTTAGCTCTTGTGGGCTTGTTTTAATTTTCTTCAGCTTTATTTTGAATTTACATATGAGCAATTGCTTATCTGTTCCACAGTCAGCTCCTATTCTGATTTTAGCAGCTGATATTGAGCTTCTCCATGTGTCTTCCCACAGATGTAGTCCATTTGCTGTCTGTGTGTGCCATTAGAAGTCCATGGATGTAGCTGCCTTTTGTGTTGTTGAAAAAAGGTATTTGTCTTGAACAACTCGTTGAATTTGTCAATTCTATCACATGATCTCCAGCTTCATTTCTATCACCAAGTCCATACTACCCAACTATGAATCCTTGTTTCCAACGTTTGCATTCCAATTGCCAATAATTATTAATGCATCTGGATTTCATGTTTGATCAATTTCTGATTGTCATTGTTGGTAAAATTCTTCAGTTTTTTCATCACTAGCTTTTGTGTGCAGTGCATCCATTTGAATAATAGTTGTGTTGATTGGATTTCCTTGGAGGTGGATAAATACAACCCTGTCACAAACAGCGTTGTACTCAGTGATGGATTTAGCTAGATCCTTTCTGACAATGAATGCTATACCATTACGCTTGATTGTGTTTCTCCCAGCACAGTAAATCATACAATTTTCTGATTCAAAATAACTAATACCAGTCCATTTTAGCTCTCTAATCCCTGGGATATTGATCTTCATCTGTTCCATTTTGTTTTTGACCACTTCTAATTTTCATCAATTCATATTTTCTTGAATTTATAGTATACATAAAAGGAACTTAAAGGAGAAAGATTGAATATGGAAAACCTGTTATTTTTGAACATGTACGTCACAGCATGAGAAAAAATTGCTCAGCTGCTCATAAAGAGAAAAAATTATTTACAATGAGACTTATACCACATAGAAGCCGTAGTCCTTGCCATCATAAGAGAGATAGAAATGCTCCATTCCAGTGGGTATGAGAAAAAAGGTCACATTTCATTAAAAATTGGGTGATTCGATATCTCTAAATAGAAGAGTGGGGATTCTAGCACCTGACCTTTAACATGATTCAGTGAGAATCGCAAACTATGGAGCTTGAACCAAGGTAAAAGTGGAAACATTTATGATTCTGTAAAAATTATGTAGACCCCTATCCTCCGTTACTCATTTAAGTAGCCTCCTTATTCTTATTGTGTTCAGTGCAATTAAGTTGGATGAACCCAGTACTTACTGTTGTGGCTATCATGAAAAAAAACAACACAAAAACCCCCATGAAGTTAACACGTGTTCTTCCACATTGGCCATGAATTAGCATTGCTGGATCTGCTCTCTTGGGCTTATGACGAGAGAGGACGCTTGCTGGCCAATCCCAGCGGGTGAAACAGAACATCCCAAGCTCACCCACAGGAAGATGAAGTCTGCACTTGAGCTATGCCGACAGTGCCCCCACAGCAAGTCCCTGAGTTAGCGGGGCTAGAGGGTACCTTGATGAGAACTCCCATGGCAGCGTTGCACCTCGTTAAGCCCCAGCAGTGCATTAGGCTCCGCGTGAAGCTGCCTGGGTGCTCATGCTTCTTCTGAGTGTCGCGTCAAGCCTTCGCTTTCTGGTTGCTCATGCCCCTTTCCCTTCCTCCAGCCTGCATCATGCCACCCTTTCAAAGTTAATTTCTAAAAAGAACCTGGTATGCTTGCCAATGGAAGCATCACATCTTCTGAGGGTTCTGAATAACAAGTTGTCTTTTATTGTGGATTGTTTTTCTTCTTATTGTGGTCAAAGGGGATTGCCCATCATATTCAAAACAAGAATTTAAGATGGTTCTTCAATAAACTTTACTCACTGCTGAGGTGAGAGAGGGAGAGGTGATAGAAAAGGAGAGGAGACAGAGAGAGGTGGATCTAGAAAGAAGCTTTTTCAGCATTTATTTCTTTTTAACTTTTACAGCGGAAACCCCCAATGGTGGTAGAGGACCTCTTTGAAGACATGAAGGATGGGGTCAAGCTGCTGGCTCTCCTGGAGGTCCTGTCTGGGCAGAAACTAGTAAGATCCCCCACCCCACCCCACCCCC
>NW_022107431.1:15792239-15802291 GCF_000313985.2 Echinops telfairi
CGCCCCTCCGCCCCTGCCATGGTCATCCTGCCAAAGCATTTCCATTTGAAATTTGGGCATTGTGGGGTTGAAAGTGGAGGCCTGGTGGGGTTGTGGGCTAAGCATTGAGGCGCTAGCTGAACACATGGCAGTTCAAAACCACTGGCCACTCCACGGGGGAAAGATGAGGCTGTCTGCGGCAGCAGAGACTCACGATCTCAGAAACCCTTGGGGACAGTTTTGCTCTGTCCTAGAGGGGCCCTTTGGGTTAGAATCAACACACCAGGAGTGAGTTTGTATTTGGGGGGTGGGTGGAGATGGATGGACTTGGGGTTGAAAGTATCAGGGAAGTCGCCCCTAGAGAGCAAGTTTTCTTCTGCAGTTGGCAGTACCCGATCATTTCTAGGAACAAGGAATGTGAGGGGGCTTTAAAACAAAAGTTCATGTGAAAAATGAAGCTAAAACATAATGGAATTTACCCCATGACCTTTTGGGTGCCTTCTTAGATTTGAAATGTTATGGATGAAAAACAATGACGCAACCTCTATCAGTCAAAGGTAGCTAGTTATTGTGCTTGCCCAGTGCCTGGGAAGATTAGTTGCAACATTTATACTGTCAGTGCCTGCTTTCGATTCAGGAAGAATTATGGCTCCCTATCTGTGTGTTGATTGTTCTTTATTGAAACTTAAGCTTGATAGCAGCGTGGCCTTTTCCATGCTCTTGTTGACATTGCCTGTCATGTGTGTCCGAGGGACAACGTCTTCCTAGTCCTTTGTTCTCATGTGCACCGAGCCAGCCGAAGGATAACAAGGGACAATGAGCTATAAATGGCACGTTCTCTAGCATTATTCAAAGGATGCAGTATTTATTTACTTATGCTGGCTCGTACTTCTGCATTTCAGGGCAGTGGGACAGTCAGTAGTTGGTGAACTTAAATGACTGGTGAGTGACGTGCACCATAATGGAATAAAAAGAGCTAAAAAGAATAGCCTTCAGAATGATGTGTAAGATGACAGACCCACGGCCTGCAACGGGGGACTGATTTTTCATGATGGTTCCTCTTGCTTATTGACAAGAATATTCTAATGATGGTTGTGTGAGTAATTGGCTTTTTAATGAGCGTTCCTGGATAAAAATCAATCTCCAGGTAATTTTTGGAGGGGATAGGAAATCCCCACACGGACTTTTTAGAATGGGTTGCTTGGTGGCAGCAAACAGAGCTAACTCAGTAGAAATTGAGAATACTTTGGAGTGAATCAGTCCGCTTTTGACTCATACTGTAGCAGATGTTGGTGTGCCCGTGTCCCATCTAGGCTCACCCCTGGTTCCAGCGGTAGCAATGGCGGGCATTTCTCACACACCTGGCACCATCTCGTCTCAAGCACTGGGGCAGCTCTCTGCATTTCTGCCTCAGAGCTTTATCAAAGCCACAGGTTGCACACAGCAGTCCTGAAGTGTGGGAGAATTCATAGTCCTGAGTCAGAGTTGATTCCATAACAGCGAGTTGGGTTTGAGTTTGCAAGGAAACTTCAACTGATAGAGCGGGGTGTCCGTGAATAGCACCCCCTCTCTTGCTGAGACGAGCGCCAATCCTGAGGTGCGTTCTACACATGCCTTGTAATGCTTCTTATAGACTTGCCAGCTGGTGCGTGAGCCCTCGTTGCCCATGGCAACCAGCTCAGAAGCATACCCTGATGGATATTCCCTCTTCCCTTGTATGTCCTCGTATGTTCGTCCTCCCCGCTGCTATGTGGGATCACTTCTCCAACCAGCCACACACTCAAATCCTTGTCTCCAGCTCTGCTTTGGGAGATGCAGAGACATAGGAACCACGGGATTTGGAAAACACAGGCCTACGCATGAGCGAGCTACGCTGGCCCTGCACTAGGATGTGAAGGTCATTGGGTTTCCGAGGCCCTAACCCATTAAGCTGCAAACTGCTACATCTGTCTCCTGCAGAGCAGCTGGCGGGTTCGAACTACTGCTCTTTCTTTTTTTTTTTAATTGATAAGTATGGTTTTATTGACTTCATTTTGTTATATATATATCTTTTAATCAATTTATTGGGGCTCATACAATTCATCACAATACATAGATCAATTGCGTAAAGCACACCTATACATTTGTGGCCCTCATCATTCCCAAAATTCGCTCTCCTCTTGGGTTCCTGGAACTTGAGGACATCACCAGGGTGCCACCAGGGCTACCTGCAGTTGGGAAGGAGAGAGAATGTATCGTTATGGCAGGTCAACGTATGTAAAAGTAAATACAAATAGGTTATGTTTAGATCTTGGTTATTCAGCCAGCACTTGCCTGAATAAGAAAAAGAAAGAAAACATACTTGCACTACTAAACTTCACGCCTTAAAATGAAACTGTTATTTAAGGCAGCCGGATGCAATCTGACAAAGGCAATAGAATCCATAAACGGAATAAGATATGTATGTAAAAGTGGGCATGAGATTGCGAAATGGTCAAAATGGAATAGAAAAAAAAGGTCTATCCTTATGGGAAAAGCTGTGGTGGTGCTGTCGTGTAAGCAATGGACTATTAACTGCAAGGTTGGTGGTTCAAAACCACCAGCCGCTCCAAGAGAGTAGGATGAGGCTATTTGCTCCTGTGAAGACTGATAGCTTCCGAAGCCCTCCGAAGGCTTGCGATGAGCCAGAATCAATCCCGTGGCCATGTATTTGGTTTGTTTCTTTTTTTAATAGAAAAAGGAGAAATTTGACTCTAATCAGATGACATATAGAAAAAATATGTAATAAGAACTTCAAAACATTTATGGAAAAATCCTATTATGTTTTCATTCTTCTCCCCTCCCCATGGACTTTTTGAAGACTCTTATACATGGACTAAATGTCAAAAACAATATTTAAACTTAGAGTAGAAAATATGAGTGAACATCTTTTAGAACATGGGTTTCAGCTGATTATTCAATAAGATCCAAAGACATCAACTATGAAATAAAAGATGTATACATTTGACAATGTTGAAATTAAGAATATTTAAAGAAAGGAATAAAAGACGCTATGAATTAGTTGAAGATGTTAAACATTCATTTTGTAAAAGTATTAAGAAAGAATTATATCAAAGATATATAAAGTACACCTACAAAACACTAAGGGTACAAATAACCCCAAGAGAAAAAGTTTTGGGAGACTTGATTAGATACTTCGCAGAAGAAACATGCGTTCCCAGTGAAGATGGTGGAATATTCAGATAAATGTGGATCAGATTAATGCAAATGAGGACCACAGTAAGACCACTTTCTAGACAGTCAATTATTGTTTAAACAATCTATCCATATCAAGGGTTGAAAAGATATTGAGCCATATAATTACTAATGCATCATAGGTGAGAGTGAGACATTTAGCATTGTTTCAGAAGTTCTAGTATCTCATTTCCCCAACCCAGCAATTGTTCCTTCATATTTTGAGAAACTCTTTATACAAGTGTAAAATATAAAATGTACAAGAATGATCAAATAAACATAAAGACAATAGAAAAAATCTGGAAATAACCCATATTCACAACAAAATGAAAGTGATAAATGGCAAGTGATGTAACTGTCAAAGTGAATGCAATACAGTGACAGGCAGCAGGATGGAGGAGTCCAGTAATATGATAGTGTATGGAAAAGTGATTCTGAAAGGATTCATGCAGAATGATACCCTATAGAGAGAGTAGACAAACTAGAATAAGTACTGTTTCTAAGCACGCATATGCAGGAAGTGAGCACGTATAAAAAGAAAGCAAGGGCTGGGCTTTGAATGAAGGTCCCCTTGATGTCGGAAGCAGAGGGATGGCCTTGGGGCAGCCGTGAAAGATAGGGCCGTCACACCTAAGTGTCTTGGCTTTATTTTACTTGGTTGGCTCATGGGTGCTTTTTATATCATCAAAGAGAATTATGATAACCAAGTTGATCATGGGCGAGCATTGACCTGGATGAGACTTCACCATGTTCTTTAGTGGTTCCAACAAGGACTAACTGAAAAATAAATAAGTGAAAATCAATCCTCATTTAAAAATAATTGTTTTAAAAGTATGCAATAGAACAGTTGGCTACTGTACTATTAAATGGGGATGAAAAGATACTTTGTTTTGAGCCTGTTATCTGTATAGTTTCTGTAACTATAAAGGGGACCACTAGTATCTTCCTCATTGAACTGATTTTGATGCTTCACATTAACAGCATGACACGTCGAAAGCACACAAGAGATTATTAATAGCAACCAGGGATGCAGTAACGAATCTACTATGTTCACATACCAAAACATAGTGTTGGGTAAAGACCATTTCCAATCTCACAGTCCTGTTTCTTAACCTGGACTCATATGTTCCATATATGTAGATCATGCAGATCCACAAATGTTATTAATACTGTCTCGATCTGTCTTTCCATGATGGTGTGGCTGGGGAACAAACGATGAGTGACCAGGAGACCTTTTCCTATAAATACTTACCAACTTGTAGGTGTGAAGGAAAGTCTCAATAGACTGCATAGGTGTTCTGCGGCTTTCTGTTCTTAGGCTGACAGAAGTGTAGAAGACAGAGACTTTAGCAGATAAACTGAAAAGGCATGTCTCTTTTTTTGAAGACGTGTCTTTTATTGAGTGAATTAATACATCTTCAGAACACTGGGAGGATGGCACTTTCTTTAATTTGCCAATCTTTATAGAAAATGAGCAATGCTGGTTGTTCTTCTCCGGTACTCTCCAAGGTTATTTTTAAATCATTCAAATTGTTTTTATAACTATTTAAGATGTGCATTTTGATTCGTCCCCTCCTCTGTCCCTTGTAACAACAGCCTTGTGAACAAGGACGCCGCATGAAGCGAATCCACGCTGTGGCCAACATCGGCACAGCGCTCAAGTTCCTTGAAGGAAGAAAGGTACGTGAGAAACACAACGGAAACACGCGGGGGACGGGGATGTGAGAAACACAACGGAAACACGCGGGGGACGGGGATGTGAGAAACACAACGGAAACACGCGGGGGACGGGGATGCATTCATGCTTGACCATTTCGATTCAGTCATTCTCTCCTAAGTAACGTACTCGGTCCATCCCTTCACCCCACCGATGTTTACAAGGCGCTTCCTGTAAGAAAGGGGGTCCTGCGGCTGTAGTGGTTACACACTGGGCTGCTAACTGCGAGGTCGGCAGTTTGAAACTACCAGAGACTCCTTGAGGGAAAGGGGAGGCTTTGTTCCCCTGTCAAGGAGTACAGTCTCAGAGACTCACCCAGGGCAGTTCTCCTTTGTCCTCTGGGGTCTCCATGACTTGCTGGCAGTGAGCTTGGTTGGGCTCTTCCTATAAGAAAAGAACTTAAAAACGCAAAACAGAAGGAATTTCGATGTTGTCCTTAAGGAAATGGCAATCTAGTAACTCTACTGTACAAGAAACCAATATAAGATTCAGTTAATCACCTGCACTTCATGATCAAGGAGGATTCTAAGTATTAAGGTGGTACAGGAGAACGTCTTTATGTTTTTGTGCATTATTGATCGCGCAGTGTTTCCGGATCCCTCCAATGGTTTTCTTTGGAGGGATTCTCGTTTTCCTGGTCTCCCTGCATGAGTTTTCCAGAAGATGCAGACGGAAGACTTGTTGAGTTGGGTATGTAGATAGAGTTCTGTAGGCCCTCCATCTTTCCATTTCAGCTGTACTTAAGTACTGAGGTGTAGTTGTTAGAAGAGACTTCATCATAATTGATGAAGCCTGATATAAAGATTTGATGACAAGCTATGAAAGTCATCGATAATAATTTTTTCACAGGATGACATATTTTTACAAAGTCAATTCATATGAAATAAAGCTCAGTGTTACAAGTTCATTAATCCGGTTTGAAATAGGACATTGTGGTAGGCTATGCGTTGAGCTGTTCACCTCAAAGTCAGCTTTTCAAAAGCACCAGCCACTCATGGGGGGAAAGAGGAGGCTTTTGACTCTTGGAAAGATTTACAGTATCTGAAACCCACTGGGCCAGTTCTACTCTGTCTTATTGGATCACTATGAGTTGGAATCAACTAGAGGGCAGTGACTTTGGAGTTTAGGTTACCAAGGGCAAAATGTGATTCATTGAATCCCAAATAACATCCAAGACCCTCATCTATGTCCCCACAAATTTCTTAACCTCTTTTAATTTCCGACAACAAAACCACAACAACAAGGACCGGAAGCAAAACAGCCAAAAGCCTGAAGCATTGATTTCACAACCACCCTTTCTCACGATTCTTGATCTCATTGCTTTATAGAGCGCTTGGCTAGTGGGAGGAGGGAATTTCTGAAGAGCCTTTGGTGCCCTCCCTCTTATTATTCAGTTTTCTGATTTATAAGAATTTATGTCTCCCCTAGTTTTTTCCCCCAGGAATTTGTCTTTGATGTGTTCTTAATTGTGTTCTTCCATTTACATTTCTTTCTTCGGATATCAGGAAAGTTACGTAGTCCTTTTTTGTTGAGCTTGGTGGAAGGAATGATGCCAACACTTCTGTGGTTGTGGTGCTAATGTTTAAGCACGAGATGCTAAGCAAAAGGCAAGCAGTTCGAGTTTACCCAGAGGCACCTCACAGGGAAGGGCTGGCCATCCACTTTGGAAATAATTTACTAAAGGCCTTGTGGAGCCCAATTCTATTCTGATGCACATGTGCTGTTGTTACACACGTGTAACAACAATTGGCCCTGTGCCTGAACCCATTGGTGCCGTCAGTGTGTCGCCCCATTTCCTAGCGGGCCTTCCTCTTTTTCACTCCTCCTCCACTTTACCCACCATGTGTCCTTCTCCAAGGACTGGTCTCTCCTGACGACGTGTGAACTATGTAACAAAAAAGTCTCGTGATCCTTTCCTCTAAGGAGCTCTCTGGCCGTATTTCTTCCAAGACAGATTGGTTTGTTCTTTTAGCACGTGGTCTCCATAAATTGTAGTGGACTGAACCATAACGGATTCTTTATTTTTGTTTCTGAAAGACGTCTGAGAAAACCAAGCTAATACGCTGTTTATTTTTTCACGTGTCTTCAGGTTATTGACAGGAAATACTGACACAGTAGTTAGTATCTGCTGAATAGATCCGTCACCATTGTACCCAGTATCCAAGTTGCTTTCTCCATTGGGATGCCAGATGGATCTTTCTAAACAACAGTACAAACCACCTAACTACCCTTCCGAAATCTTGCCATAGAGAATACCAGGAGCATAAACTCATGCTCCTGTGCGGTCCTAAATGGTGACATAAAGCCTGTGGGAGGGAAAGGTCACCTATGGTGAGCAGAAGCACGGAGTGGCCCCAGTCGATCACTGGAAGAGGGCAGTGAATGTTTAATTCAAACTCTAGTTACTTCAATGAAGCATGGATCCAGTCACCCGAAATTCTCAGATGTATTGATAAAAGCCAGTGCTCTGGATTGTTTATTATCTTTTTTGGAAATGTATTACCAAATACTGAAAATATTTTGGAAATATGTCTGGGCCTCTAATTTTCAGGAAAAACACACCTGCAGATCTCATGGGGCAGTGGTTCTCAAGCATTTACCAACATCAGAATCACCAAGCAGCCTTCGTGAAGCAGACTGGGCTCGAGCGCCCTAGTTTCTGGTTTCACCGGCCTGGGACCAGGGCCCAGATCCGGCATCTCTAGCTTGTTCCCGGAAGATGTGCTGCTGCTATTCTAGGGACCACTCTTGGAGCGCCACTAATCTGAAACATTCCTCTCATTGTGTCCATCCACATGACTCCATCCTCTTTCTGGCTTCTGGAACATTTCCCATCTCTTTGGATGCCATTCCATCCCCCACCCAAGACTCCTCAGGTGTGAAGGATTCATTACAAATCCCATGGGGTTTTGCAAAAGACTTTTTAAGACATGGACGGGGAGAATTTTTACCTAGGCTCCGTTAATTCATTGTGTGAAACATAGTTTTTAGGATCGAAGATGATTATGAAAACACTTCCTTTCAAAAATTGAACAAAACAACCTTTAGGTTCTACAATTAAAGAACCAAACTCACTGCCATCAAATCAATTCTGTCTCATAACGACCCCTGCGGTTTCCTGAGGAGACGGTCACTGCTTACGGGGCTAGAAAGCCTCGGCTTTCTCCTGTGGAGCCGCTGGTGGTTTTGAGCTGCCTATCCTGCGGATCGCAGCCCAACGCAAAACCACGACACTGCCAGGCTCCTTTTAGGTTCCAGAATAATTGGGATACATTACAAGGTACCACCGCCAGAGACAGGTGTTGTTGTTAGGTGCCATCAAGTCATTTCCAACCCTCGTCCCCCAGTGCACAACAGCACCAAACACTGCCCAGTCCTCACCGTCTTCAGAGTTGTTCCCGTGCTTGATCCCAGTGTTGCAGCCACTGTGCACATCAGTGTATCTCACTGAGGAGCATTCCTCTTTGACCAAGCATGACGTTCTTCCCCAGGGACTGGCCCTCCTGACAGCGTGTCCATCGTAGGTGAGATAAGTCTCATCATCGGTGCCTCTTAGGAACACTCGGGCCATACTTCCTCCAAGACTGATGTTTTTCCTTTTAGCCGTTCATGGTACTTTCAATATTCTCCACCAGCACCACCATTCAGATGCATTGATTCTTCTTTGGTCTTCTCTATTCCATGTCCATCTTTCACATGCATATAGGTGTCGGTAGAAAATTCAAATTATATTCAGTGGCATTTTTTAAAAGAATGATTGTGTTAGTCTGGGTAGACTAGAGAAACTAATTCATAGATATTCATGTGTGTATAAGAAAATGCTTTACATAAAGAGTAATTGTAGATAAAGAAAAACATCCCAGCCCAGTCCAGATTATGTACATAAATCTGATATTAGCGCATATGTCCAATACCGATCTATAAAGTTCTCTTCAGACTCACGAAACACATGCAATGATGCTGAATGCAGGAAGAGCACAGGCCAGTGGGTGGGAAGTCTTGTGGATCCAGTGATGTTGTGAGCATCTCAGCCCTGTCAGGCGTCTCCATGTGGCTCCTCCAGCTCAGGGCACTAGTGTAGCTAGTATAAGTAGCTCCATATGTCTTGTCAGCTGCAATGTCTCCCAGGGAGTGAACCTGGGCCCTGCCTCCAGTGAGCTACTTATCTCCTTAATGCCTCCAAATGAGGTCATCCATCTGCAACCTGATTGACAGGCTACACTCCTCCCCTTCACTCTTAATCCTCTCGAATTGATAACAGATTATATAACTACCACAGTGGTGTACAAGGAAAGAAAATCATCTGTCCTCTGTGGAATGCATTAATCAACAGTAGTAGCATTTGCCATAAATCTATGGTTGTTATATACTGAGTGTGGAGAAAACTCTACAGAAGATATAAACAAAGCAATTGAAATTATTATAATGGTCACATTTAGTTCAATTATAAAAGACAAGAGGACACTGGTGTTCTTTATTTTACACAAACACGAATCATATGTCTTATATAGTACTCAGTTTAAAATCAGAAGATGCATGAGCTTATAAATGATGGCAGTTTTCAGATCTTTTTGTCACCAAATTGAATGAATGAATCTTAAACAAAAATCATATGTGTGTATTATTTCTCTCATATAGGACTAGTAAATTTTAAAATTCAAATAGAGAGTATTGGGGGAATGGTTTTGGATTTGATGGCTGTTTTTATAGAGAAAACCGTTTACAACCCCGTAAACTTTATTATTAATGAAAATTATTGAGCTACAATGGTAATGAGTGCTTCTTCATTTTGTTCTACTTTGCTGAGGGCTTATGAAAAGAAGGGTAAACATCCCATACAGATGAACTGAAACGGAGATGTTTTGTTTAGACCTAAGAAATCACTTGAAAACAGAATTGAGAACACTTGGAAAGAAATGCTTCATTAGGCATGTAAGCAGAATGCCATGGCTTCAGAATGCCCTCTAATTACCGTCATCTATCAGTACGGGACTTGACCCTTGTAGTCTCACGGCTTTGCAATAGTTCCTGGTTTTTTTCCTCAGTTCTTCTTCAAAAGGTATTCCCAAAACCATGCTTGAAATTCACACTCATGTTTTTATGCCCTTTGAGCCAAGAAGGCTGCGTTTGCAGGTTAATTCAC
>NW_022107431.1:15803000-15810006 GCF_000313985.2 Echinops telfairi
TGTGTGTGTGTGTGTGTGTGTGTGTGTGTGTGTAGACATTTCAATAATGCCCTTATTTGTCAAGCCCTTGGCGTTGAGACTCGAGTTTGCAGAAATGCAGCCTTTCTATATACAGCGGTATTTGGTAGCAGGAACATTCTCTCCTCCTCAGCAAAGTTGTTAATTCTCTTTTCTCCTCATGCAGAGATGTTGCACAGAAATTCCCTTCACCAAGGACATCCAACAGAGGTACCCGCATGGGAAAGTAGGCAGGACACTAGGGAGAGGAAATATAGGTGCCGTACAGGAGAAACTAGAGAGAAATGACCTTTTCCTTTCGAAGGGCTCCGTGTGCTCTATGCTCTTAAAGATCCAAAGGGAGAGGCACTAGCTTTCCCTTTGATCCAGAGTACAGTCACGTGCCACAGCATGTCCAGTAGCATAACGTCCAACTGCGTGTATGTTATCGATCCCAAGACTCCTTACACTCTATCACATTGAAAAATTTGAGGTACCTACAAGGTTCCATAATAACAAATAGGGACTACTTCATCACTCACATAAAATGCTTTTATTAGTACTAGTGTATTATAATTTTAAAGATGTCTTAATGTATCTGGAAGTACTCTTTAGTGTTTTTATGCATAAAATTGTACATTAGTTGAGTAAAATATATACTAAGACAAACATACCACTAACTGACATTAGATCCAAACAACACCTAATTGGTGCAACTTACGAACAAATTTGACATAAGGAAAGACTCAGGAATGAGCTCGTTTGTAATCCCAGCACTGCCGACAGACAATATGGTGTTCTCACCATGTCCAAGTCACCCTGTGTCACAGAATGCCTCATGGATGTTAAGCGATGCCTGACTCTGGTTGTCTAGAAAAAAGTGTGCTTTAGGTTTTAACTTATTAATTAAGTCATGTATTTAATAAATATGTATTATGGTATAAAAGATGCAGTTCTAGATGACAGAGAAGTGGGCCCAGCAGTAAGACACCAAAGTGCCCCTAAGAGCTTCCATTTCATGTCTGTGTTAAGATATATCCAGAGAGAGCAAGAAGATCTGAAATCGTGGGACGGCATATCAAGGTGGATATAGAGACAGGCCGTCAGACACCTCAATAGATAGGAGCCTACGTGTCACTGTCGGGTTAGCATTGAACTGCTAACCACAAAGTTTTCAATTCAAATCTTCCAGCTACTCCATGGTGGAAAGATGAGGTTATCCAGTGCCCTAAAGATTTATAAGGTTTCTCTAGAGGGGTTCTATGAGTTTGAATCAATTCAAGGACAGTGGTTACAGGAGCTTTGGTAGAGACATAAGTTGCTTGTTGGGCAGCTAGCCATAAGGTCAGCAGTTCAGACCCACCAAGCCACTCCTCAGGAGAAGGATGACGTTTTCTGCTCCTGTAACCCCTCCAAGGAGCAGTTCTACTCTGTATATAGGGTCACTGTGAGTCAGAATTGGCTCAATGGCAGTGAGTTTGGTTTAGACAAATATGTATATATGGATAGAGAGATATCACTTACAACCTTGACAATTAGGAAGTGCTTCATGGAGGGGGGGATCATTTGAGCTGATGGTTGTAATTTTTATAAGAAAAAGAAATTGGCAGCAATCATTGTGCCAGCAATGGAGTCTGTGAACAAAGGCGCTTGGGTGGAGAGGTGGTCGGCGTGCGTGGGTATGGAAATGAAAGCAGTTTGTGTAGCTGGTGTATTGGATGTGCTGAGTGGAGCAAAAATGATGAAAATGAAGACGATGGCTTGTTGTAGATGGTAAGATAGAGGATTTCAATATAAGTTGTATCTCATGTTTAGTTTTATATCCCTGCCTATTTTAGGCAAGACTGCCCAAAGAAAGAGTATATGATGATGCTCTGCAACCCTTTTTTTTTTGAAACATACATAGCCAGTGTCCTCAGAGAGCTGTCCATTGTATCACTCAATAATTGTATTATAAATGTTTAATATTAGGTGGTGCAGCAGTTACGTGCTCAGCTGCTAACCAAAAGGCTGGTGGTTTGAAACCACACAGCCACTCCAGGGGAAATGTGACAACCCATTGCTCTTTAAAGATTACAGGCAAAGAAACCCCATACTGCAGTGTTCCTTGGTCACACGGGCTCAGTGGGAGTTGGAATAGACTCATGGCTTCTCACGACGACAACGACAGACAATATTGTAAACTGACTACACAAGGTGGCAGAAGAGGGAGTCTCAGCAACAGCGTTCGATTGCCCTCCAGATGCCCTGGGCGTTTGTGTGGGCTGTGCTTTCCGACAAGTAGGGAGAAAGATGGCTCTCTGCTCCTGCACAGACGTCCAGGCTTGGAAAGCCACAGGGGCAGTTCTTCTCTTTCCTCCAGGGTTGATTTGTCAGAATCAGCGCCAGGGAAGTGAGGTTCTTGGTTTGTTTTGATTTATTTTTGTTTGCGGTGGTGGTTTCCATCAGTAACTTCTCCGAGATTTACTTTATTTTCCTTGTTAAATGGTGAGGCATTGAGCATAATTGATAGCCAAAGACCCTTCCCACTCAGAATTTTTTTTCTGTTTTCTTTTTAAATATTTTTACTGGGGCTCTTACATCTCATCACAATCCATACATTCCTCCAATGTGTCAGGCACATTTGCACATATGCCGCCATCATCACTTTCAAAGCATTCTCTTCCCACTTGAGCCCCTGATATCAGCTCCCCACTTCTTCCCCTCCCTCCCCCACCTGCCTTCCCTCACGAACCCTTGATAAGCTATAGATTATTTTTTCCATATCTTACATCGTCCTCCATCGCCCCTCACCCACTTTTCTGTTATTCATCCCCCTGGGAGGGGGTTCTAGATTGATCCTTGTGATCAATTCCCCCTTTCTGCCCAGGGTTTTTTTTTTTAATTCAGTGAGAAATTAATCATTCAAATGAACTATGCAATGAACTGGCTATTTTCAGTATGCTTACAATTTAAGTAAATCGTGTTCTACTGAAAAATGTTAAGCATGGGGGAAAAAAAGTACCTGAGGCAAGAAAAACAGAGATAAAACTTTTATCTTTGCTGTTTACTGTCGGCAGATTGAAGAGCTGACCAGTAACCTGCCACAGCTGCAGTCTCTGTCCAGTAGCACGTCTTCGGTGGACAGCACGCTCAGTGCGGAGACCGGCAGCCCTCCCAGCAAACGGAAAGTGGCCACCAAGATCCAGGGCAACGCTAAGAAGGCCTTGCTAAAGTGGGTTCAGTACACAGTAACCAAGTAAGTACCAAGAGTGAGTTCAAAACCCTTAAATTACTTGTGTTCTCTGTTTCTTACTGGAGGCGTTTTGCAAGGACTGCAACATTTGAAGAGACAAATGAAGGATGACCTGGCTGTAGTTTTCATTACACTCCTTCTGCGAACTTGAAGGTTCACATTCATCACCACTAATAGACTGGGGAAACGCTGTAATAAAATGAACTCCCTTCCTCATTCTTCATTCATGGGATTGGGCTTGATCCATGAAGCCGATGTATCCTCACACTTTGATTGGTAGCAGGAGGGCTGGATCTATTTAGGGCCTTGGTTGGAGTTGTTTCTGTTGAATGGTCTTTTCAGAAATAAACTTGAGGCTCAAACCTCATGAATTTTTCTTCATAAGAACCCCTGGGTTCTATCTAATAGTATGTGAACAGGATTCACATACTAAAATAATTATATTGGGTCTCCTTTCCAGAAGCATTTCTGGAAATTTAATTTTTGTTTTTTCCATTTGTTCAACATTTACCTGGACTACAGGCTCCTTTGTGCTTTCCACCTCTGAGTCAAGAATGTGCTCCTAGTTTTCAGCTTCCTACCAAGCATAATGAAACACATGTGTCTATACATGTGTGGTATGATGCTGGGTAGAAAATTACTACTCCAGAATAGTATCTTCTCGTGGCTATTTTAGGGCGGGGTTCAGTTGAGTTTACCTGTGTTTTGGGGTCAGTGGTAATGCGGCTTCTCACAGAAGCCTTGTTTGTTGTTTGATGTTTTCCGGAACAACATGTAAAATGACTCACTTCCTCTCCTGTTTTGCCGCCTAGATCTGCATTTGATTCTCTGTTACTGGCAAACAGTTGTAAACATGTCCTTATCATATTAAAATCTTGAGGTGCCAAAAATAGAGAGGTCTATTTTTAAAGCCTTTGAATAGCAAAAATAAGTAGAGAAAAAGATCAGCACAGAGAAGATATAATTAGTGTTACTAATCTGTGGGTTTTATTGAGCTTCTAAAGCGTGCCTGTGGTTCTCTAATTTGGGGTGTAGTTTGATGCTACAAAGTACAGTCATGGATGTATTTGAAACTAAAGCTTTTCTGCCCTTTATATTATGGTAGGCATGAATATTCCTGTGACATTCCTACTATGTGTGACTGAATACACCAATAGTAAGAATGAATATATCCACATTGCTGGTATATTGTTTGCATTCTATCGACTGAGGCACGACTGGTCCCTATTGCCACTGAGCTAGACAGTATGAGGAACAGGGCTTGCTAAGGGGAACTGGTTAGCACACGGTATGAACTGTATCATGATGCTGTGGCAATCAAACTTGGTCAAAGTGTTGATGTGGTGACTATTCTAGGATTCATTGCTTCACATACCATTGTCAGTGTTAACTTGATATGTATTTAGTAAGAGACAGAAAGGAGCATTGGTTCAGTGGTAAAATTCTCATTTTCCATGTAGAAGAACTGGGTTGATTCTCAGCTCATACATTTCAAGCGCAGTCACCACTGTCTATCAGGGGAGGCTTGCAGGTGGCTGTGTTGGTGAAGAGGAACCCTGGGGGCAGAGTGGATTATCGTTTAGGCTGCAAACCACACAGTTAGCAGGTCAAACAATTTGCAGAAACATCAGGAGAGTTCATATCTCTTTCTCTCTCTCTCCATATATATACACATATATATGCATACATATGTATTTTAACCAGTTTCACTTATTATCAAGAAGACTTTCAGAATCTTTATCATTAAGTTGTGTTGTACTGCTGATATTTGCATATTTTATTGGCAACAGTCTAGGAAGAACAATTATATTTCAGAATACAAATGAATGCGATTTTGTACCCTTATATAGAACTGTTATTCATGGGCATATGCACACACACACACACACACACACACACACAAGCACATTTTTGTTGTGGTTTGGCACCACCAAGTCCATTTTGACTCATAAAGGTCCCCAGGGTTTTCTGCAGATGGACAGGTCTTTCTCCTTCAGAGCACCTGAGCAGGTTTAAACCACTGACCTTTCAGCTAGCCGCTGAGCACTTAGGCATTGTAGCATCAAACTCATTCCAAATAACTTGAAGCAAACATGTAATGAGCTTGAGAAATGCCTTTAATTCAGACATACCTCATTGGTTCTCTAAGTTTGTCTCTGAGAATCTTAAATATAATGTTAGGACTAAAACATTTTGCAACTATTTACTACTACTTTGATCTAATTAGAAGCAGTATTAGATCCTGAACAAAGATAGAAAGCACAAATATGCTAGCAGGGAAATTTACTGCCATATATTAAATTATTCCAACAAAGCAAACATTTAGAGGAACATTGCATGCATTTCTTTCTGATATGACTATAATAATATTCAAATTCAAAGAAATCAGAAATAAGATACGGAGAATAGTATTTCACTTATTGTTTACTGATTTGCACCTCACATTATGCTGTTAAAAAATTTAAGAAGCTATAAGAAACATAACACGCATCGTTCTTTTTTTTTTAACACGCATCTTTCAATGAACAAATGTGGGAAAATACAGGTTGAAGACTAGCTGGATGTATAAAAGTATAAGTAACCAAGAGACACTTCCTGGCCACTGTACCTGGAGGTTTGTCCACCTGTCAGACGATTGCTGAAAATAATTGCATGTACACCAACAGAGACAGAAACACTGTCAGAATTAAGACAAGATTCAAATTCAGTTTATAATGATTGTACCTTGTCAGGTAAAACATGGCATTCTGAAGCCAGTGATCAGGTACAAAGAAGCAGCTTTCTCACACAATATATTTTACAATAATAGAATGTGCATGACTTAAAGTGGACCTGAGAGTTACTGAGATAGCACTGGAAGACATTTATCAATTTGTGATATTATTGAAGAGTCTAGCCTGGTGATTGTTTAAAGCAAACCCTTCTAAAAGGATGATTTTATCCATTGACTCTTAGCTAATGCAGTGATCACCTCGAAAAACACTACAGTGAACCAAGGGCTGCGCTGGCCTGGAGGTGTCAGCAGTCTTCAGAGTTGATCAGCTGGAGAGAAAATAATTTCCTCGTGAGGTTGCCTCACCCTGTTCTCCATGCCCACAGACTATTTCTTGACTCACTTTCTTAATTATTATAACTGGCTTTGAGTTGGTCAGATATTCCAAAAGCCAAATAGATCATGCACACCAAACACACCGGAAGACACCAGGACACTGTCTCGAAGGCGATTTCAAAAGAAGAATTGGAAAAACAATTTGATTCGTGAGATGGACTCCTTGTCTGGATTTATATGAAATATGGGGTCCATTAGTAACCACTTTATACTCACTGCCACCGAGTCGATTCTGACTCATAGGGACCCTGTAGGGGAGGATAGAACTGGACTGGTGATTTCATTGTGCTGATCTTGAGGTTAGCCACCCAACATGTAACCACTGTGTCACCACCACTCCCTTGGTGACCACTTAGAGAGTGGGTAACATTCACTTGCAAATGGGTGCTTTATGGAGCACCACTGGGTAGGTTCAGTTTGCCCAACTTTGGGCCAGTATTCAAGTGCCTAGTGATTTGTTTCTGTGACTAAGTGACCTGCTTCTGATGGGTCACAACCCTACAAGCTCTATAAAGCTGCACTATAGTTGATCAAGGGGTACTTCATGGGTAAATTGGTCACCATGTGTCAGAATCCACAGCAATGACAACACTTTAGTCTGTTATAACCCATGGTTGTACAACAGTGTGATGCTTACATTGAGGACGGTGTTAAGAGATGTCTTC
>NW_022107431.1:15811489-15813723 GCF_000313985.2 Echinops telfairi
AGAATGATGAGGGCAACAAATGTACATATGTGCTTGACACAATGGATGGATGTATGGATTGTGATAAGAATTGTATGAGCCTCCAATAAAATAATTAAAAAAACAAATAAACAAACAAACAAAAAAAGAGATGTCTTCCAGCCAAACTGTAGAATGATAAATTATTATCACAGTTTTTATAAATCTTCCCTTTTTATTTTACTAGAAACCTTCTGAAATTTGTTTTTTTTGACCTGTAAAATGCATTTTTAATTAAATATTTAAATTACTGAAACACCTAATATAGAAAACTCTAATTGTGGGACTAGCATGTCACTTGTATCATACTACCCCGTACACATTTTGTTCTGCTTAATATTTCTCAAGACCAGCTAAGGATGTAAGTATCTTCACGGTATTTCTTGTTTAAGAATGGCTTTTGCATGGGATCTGAGGAAAGCATTTACTGTATCTGGTTTGACGTGGTCTTATTTGGTGTCCTATGAAGGCAGGCTGGAATAGAAGTAAAAGATTTTGGACGGAGTTGGAGGAGTGGCGTTGCCTTCCATTCAGTTATCCACGCAATTCGCCCCGAGCTAGTGGATTTGGAGAAAGTGAAAGGAAGATCTAATAGAGAAAACCTGGAGGAGGCTTTCACTATCGCTGAAACAGAACTGGGGATCCCAAGACTACTAGATCCTGAAGGTGGGTTGAATAATTGTTGGCTGTGGGACATCTCGTAACAGTAGGTTTGTGTGTCTGAAACCCAGAAATTAGATGACTTGCCCGTCTCCAGTACAGGCGAGAAAACAGCAAGAAGAAATAGCCTCTTCCTTCACTGATATTTTGGATAAAATTGGGCGACATATTTGGAAGCAAAATAAAGCTCTAAACAGCACGTTGGCATTGGGGGCACCAGCCAAGCAAATGATTTATTATATATATGTGAGGGTTGACGGTAGAGTTTTTAGAGGTATGTGTGTGATGGGAGGTGTCATAGGATAAAATAATTAGCTCTGTAATTAAAGCTAGCGCATACAAAATGATAGTAATTCAAGAATTTACTCTTTAAAAATGCCAGTCTTTCAGAACTTAGAAACACTGACAACCATACAGAGTGCTTTGATTTCCACCAGGCTAATAGCAAACCTGGTGTTAGGTGTCTTAAAGTCGGTTCCGGCTCATAGTGGCCATGTGCACAACCAAATGAAACTGCTCAGTCCTGTGTGATCCTCACAGTTGTTCTTACATTTGAGGCCCTGGTTGCAGCCCCTTGCCCATCTATCTTGCTGGGAGTCTTCCTTTTTTTGGCTGCCCCTGTACTTTACCAAGCATGATGTCCTTCTCCAGGGACTGGTCTCTCCTGACAATGTGTCCAAATTACGTGAGACAAAGTCTCACCATCCTTGCCTCTATGGAACATTCTGGCTGTATTTCTTCCAAGCCACATTTGTTAGTTCTTCTAGCAGTTCATGAATGTTCACTATTCTTCTCCAGCACCACAAATCAAATGCATTGATTCTTCTTTCAACTTCCTATTCAATGTCCAACTTTCCCATGCCTATGAGGCAATTGAAAAAAACACGGCGTCGCTTGGATCAAGCATAGCTTTCTCCTCTAACATCCTTGCTTTTTAACACTTTAAGATGTTTCATACACCAGATCCACCCAATGCAATGTGTTGTTTGATCTCTTGACTGCTACTTCCATGAATACTGATTGTGGATCCAAGAAAAACAAAACTTCTGACAACTTCAATCTTTTTGCTGTCTATCACGATGCTACCTCTTGGCCCAGTTGTGAGGATTTTAGTCTTCACATGGAGTTGTAATCCATCCTGAATATGACAATCCTTCATCTTCATCAGCAAGTGCTTCACAGCTTCCTTACTTTCAGCAAGGGTATGTCATCTGCATATTTCAGGTTACTAATAAGCCTTCCTCCATCCCGATGCCACATTCCTCTTCACCTAATCCAGCGTTTCTGATTATTTGCTTAGCATGCAGATTGAATAGGCATGACATCCATTATTATTAACTATTGTTTTTAATCCCAATTGTTTTTTTTATCATTTTATTAGGGCTCATACAATTCATCACAATACTTGATCTATTGTGTAAAGCACACCTATACAGTTGCTGCCCTCACCATTCCCAAAATTCGCTTTCCTCTTGGGTTCCCGGAATCAGCTCATTTTCCTTTTCCCCCCTCCCCCTCCCTCCTTACTCCCCCTCCCCCATGAACCCTTAATAATT
>NW_022107431.1:15817539-15819125 GCF_000313985.2 Echinops telfairi
AACACCCCAGATGCTATATCTTTTGATAGCCGGGCACCATTAGCTTTCTTCACCACATTTGCTTATGCACACGTTTGTCTTCAGTGATTGTGTCAGTAAGATGGGCACCCACTGATATGGTTTTTAGTACTTTGATGTCTGATAACTGGTCCCTTCTACACCTCGTGGTTGGACAGGCTTCTTTAATGATACACATACACATAATTACAGTGAGAACATAATGTCTAAAAGATGGGTGTTCAGATTCAGCATTCTTAGTTCTGAAACACAGGGAGATCCTTGAGTGTCAGTGGAAAGTCACAGTGATTCTTCAAAGAGGAGCATCAGTGTGTAGAGCCCTAGGCACTTTTGGACATTTCTTTGTGTCCCTAGATTCACTAGGGTAACTGGGGGCTTTCAACCCCAGTACACTTATTTGGCTCAAGGATGCAGACAAAGACCTTTCTTTGAGTTTGTAACTTCAGAGGCTATAACAGAGCCAATTTTTCCCCCTAATGTTGGATGGGAAGAGAATACATGTGCTTCTTTCATATCCACTAAACTCATCAATCTTGCTCATATTGACTTTATACAGGGTCCCCAAGACTTTGTGAATCTTGGTGTGGACAGACAACCTCCTTTTCCTTCAAGGAACAACTGGTGGGTTTGAACCACCAAACTTGTAGTTAGCAGTCCAGTGCTTAGCTGACAGAGCCAGGGTAAGGATAAGGGCTCCTTATCAACTAGACTAGAGAGATTTTATTTGTATTTTTGTTTCCTTTATGTTCAGAAACAGACTGCAATTCTGAAAGCTTTTTCCTCACAAAGCTTATTAGGGAATCTGGCTATATAAACTTTCTAGGAATACATATGAAATAGATCCCTATTATGATAGTTTCTTGATAATTTACACATTATCTATTTAAAAGCATATGCTATTTTAAATCATGCATGTAATGTTGATTTCTATATTCATATTTCACGAGACAATTTTACTCATTCATTAAGTGCTTCTTGATCAGTGATCTCCTCATCGCTAAGATCACCTCCAAATCATCTGACAGATTCCAGAAGATAGTATCTTTGTTTCTTTCTTTAAAGACATTAGAGTTGAAACACTTTTTAAAAATCCTCCACTGATTGTCCCTAGAAAGAATATCTCAAATCAAGATGAATCTTTTTTAAAGGACAATGCTGCATTTTGATGTTTGGTGTTTGTTTGCTTTGAATGAACATATTTGCAATCAATAATCTCCAAAATATAATCTATTTTTTATTGCTTTGAAAAGAAAAATGGAAAACGATTACTATTGAGTTGATTTTCACTCATGGCAACTCTATGTTTCTTTTAAAGGGATCTTAAAAGATGTGCCTATAGCGTACAGAGTTTGATTTATGCTGTCTGACCTCCAGCAAGAAAGACCAAATCTGTCTGAATGTTTTTACTTATTTTGCTAAGTAACATGGAACATTCAAAACCACAGTGATTGCAGTCTTCTTTGGTTGATAGGTCCCTGTATTAGTCTGGGTACTTTAGAGAAACAAATCCACAGAAACTCATGTATAAGAGAGAGTTTTATGTAAAGGTTAACTGTGCATCAAGAAAA
>NW_022107431.1:15820274-15822263 GCF_000313985.2 Echinops telfairi
AAGAACTAGAGGAAAGTTGTAGGTTTCAATGGTGCTATACTGCACCTTGACTGGCTCATCTCTTCCTTGTGACCCTTCTGTAAGTGGATGTCCGATTGTCTAAAGATGATCTTTGGGTCTCCACTCTGCACTCCCCCTCATTCACATTGAGCTGATTTTTTTGTTGTTGTTGTTTTTCTGGACCTTTGATGCCGGATACCTGATCCTATCAACCCCTCATGATCACACAGGGATGTGCTTCTTCCATGTGGGCTTTGTTGCTTCTCCGTTAGATGCTGCTTATTTATCTTCAAGCCTTAAAGACACCAGATGTTTTCTCTTTTGATAGCCGGGCACCATCAGCTTTCTTCACCACCTTTGCTTATGCACGCATTTTGTCCTCAGTAATCATGTAGGGAAGTTGAGCATCACAGAATGCCAGGTTATTAGAACAAAGTGTTTTTTCATTGAGGAAGTACTTGAGTAGAGGCCCAATGCCCTTCCAGAGCAGTATACTTCTTTATACTACACACAAACCCCAACGTTGAAATTTGAGTACTTTTAGGATTTATCAGCTAGACAAATATCTGGATAACCATATAGTGTCTTAGATTTATGCTGAATGAACCTTGAGATTATGTAAATGAAAATGTACTACTTCCTAAAATCTCCTTGTTGAAATGCGTCATCTTTCTGAATTATGCATTTTTCACCTTGTATCATTTACCCCACATTGAATTTCCCTGTCTAAAAGAAAAAAGACTAGCAATCCTGGTGGTTTTTTGTTCTTTTTCTTTTCTGTATTTAGAGCAGTGTTTATTGGGATGATAATTATAGCGTATCAAAAGCAAGGATGTTACTTTGAGGACTAAACCTCCTATGCACGTGAAAGTTGAACACTGAATGAGGAAGACCTAAGAAGAATGAATGCATTTGAGTGAATGGCTGGAGAAGAACACTGAAAGTGTCCTGGAAGTCCATAAGAACACACAAGTCTCTCTTGGTAAAAGTATAGCCGCATAAGCGTCCGCAGAAGCAAGGATGGTGAGACTCCCTCTCACTTACTTTGGACATGTGATTAGGAGAGACCAGTCCCCGGAGAAGGACATCATGCTCAATAAGGAAAGGGTCAGCAAAAAAGAGGAAGACTTTCACTAAGATGGATTGACACAGTACCTGCAGAAATGGGCTCAAATATAAGAGTAATTGTGAGGATGGCACAAGACTGGGCAGTGTTTCATTCTGTTGTACATAAGGTCACTATCAGTCAGAACTGACTCAATGGCATCTAACAACAACAAGAAGTTAGCGTTCAAATTATTCAATGTAGGATTAAATATTATTAAAATCTATTAAAGGATCATGAACTTACTGACATTTCGTTTTCGTTTGTTTTCAGATGTTGATGTGGATAAACCCGATGAGAAGTCTGTTATGACTTACGTTGCCCAGTTTCTGAAACATTATCCTGATATCCACAGCACTGGCATTGACGGGCAAGATGGAGATGTAGGTATTTGTACTTCTTCAGGTATTGCTAGTACACTCAATGACAGGGACTCGGGTGTTTTAACATACTGTTTTCCAGAAGCAAGTAGGAAGGCATGGCAGTATGACGACAGCTGAGTAAAGAATAGATGTCCCCAAATAACCAGATGTTGGAGGAAGATTCCTCTCCCCTGTATTTTATTTGCTGCTTTGGATATGTCCAAGAATAAGGTGGCTGATACAGTTTAATTCACACTGGTGAATTAAACATGGGGGAAAGAGAGCAGTGTTGGAAAACTCTATTTTAATAATTGGAGGAAGGGAGTAGTTTTACATTCATCACATCGCATGCACATCTATTTCTTGAGTCTTATGCTAATGCGATCTAATTTTGACTTTTAGATTTTATTATGTTAATTGTTACTCACGGCAAACATATGGAAGTAGGCACAATTTGTACAAGTTCAAATTATGCACTGAGATTATATGGTGTCAGACTTTCAAAAGTTTAAACAACTTTTG
>NW_022107431.1:15822539-15829233 GCF_000313985.2 Echinops telfairi
CCACCACCAAAATATGGAAAAAAGCTCCACTGGGCAGAACTTTTGTAGTACATATTTTTCCGGCTAGGCAAGCATCCAGCAACACACTCTGAGTTAGTGCACCCAGTGGTGCGGCCTGGGAAGATTCTCTCTGATCACAGTGAATTTTTTCGTGAAAACAGTTTCGCTTGAACCTCATTTTTTGTGATGGTTGATTTAAGAGAACACTGTGCAGCTGTGAAATTTTGTTTCCTGCTTGGGAACAATGCCACAGAAACTGTTGTGATGTTGAGCACAGCTTATAAGGAGAGCGCTATGGCAAAAACTCAAGTGTACGAGTGTTTTTTTCATTTCAAAAAATGTGAAAAGTTAATTCATGACAAACCTCATTCTGGACATTTGTCAACTTCCCAAACAGATGAAAATGCTGACAAAATTCATGCACTTGTGCTTGAAGACTGATGATAGACCATTGAAGAGATAGGGAACTTATCAGGACTATCTTGGAGCTCAGTTCAGTGAATTTTAATGGAAGATTTGGGAATGGGAAGGGTCACTGTGAAATTTGTGCCTTGAGTTCTGACTGACCAGCAAAAAGAGTGTCGACTGAAAACATGCCTTGCTTTGAAAGAACAGCTCCAAAAATATCCCCCAAGGTCATTACTGGTGACCAGATTGGTGCTATTCTTATGACCCCAAAAGCAAACATCAATCAAGCCAGTGGAAGACACCATCGTCACCTCGTCCCCCAACAGCTTGTTAAATGAAATCAAAGATTTCATGATGCTAATTTGTTTTTGTTTTTGTTTTGATGTAAGGGAGATAGTGCATTTGGAGTTCATTCCACCAGATTGTTAATCAAGCTTTCTATTTAGAGGTTCTGAAAAGATTGTATAACAGTGTGCAACCAGAAAGGCCTGATTTGTGGCAGACGGGGGACTGGTTTTGCCACCACGACAATGCACCTGCTCATGCAGCCATCTCAGTGTGCCAGTTTTTGACAACAACAGTATGCCTCTCTTGCCCCACACACCTGACTCACCTGACCTCACTCCATAGGACTTCTTTTTGTTTTCACGAATGCAGAGGAACATAAAAGGACAGCTGTTCGACAACATAGAAAAGGTGAAGAAAAAAATGAGGGAGGTGTTATCTGCCATCCAAACAGATGAGTTCAAAAAATGTTTCCAAAAATGGAATTGCAGATATGATAAATATATTAAGTATAATAGAAAGTACTTTGAAGGTGATCAGGTTTTTTTTAATGTAAAAAAACACCCATAGCTTTGAAATAAAGAATTCTGGGGTTTTGAGGGGTACCTCGCATTTTAACAAAAATATAGCATGCATACTGTTTTATAATTGTCTTTTTTCATTTGTTTAAAAGCTTGTAGTTAGTTCAAGGACTGTTTGTTGGCCTTTAGGAGTGTTTTCCAGTCCAGTCTGTTGGGGCGCCAAGCCCTGGCCCCCTAATTTTCTTTTAGTATTAATGTTATAAAGTAACTTTTCTGTGTTACTCTGACCGGGTAGAGATGCACTATAATGTACTTATACAGGCTTAGAATTACTTATCATTTCAAAGGAGCTCTGGAGGAATAGTGGTTATGAGTTGGGCTGCTAACTGCAAGGCCCGCAGTTCAAAACCACCAGCTGCTCTAAAGGACAAAGAGGGGGCTTTCTACGACGATGAAGAGTCAGTCTCAGAACCTCACAGGGGGCAGTTCTACCCTGTCCTACAGAGTGTCTATAAGTTGGTATCGACTCAATGACAGAGAGTTAGTTATCATTTTTAAACATTTTCGTTAAGAATTCCTGATTATTCTCTATTATAAGGAATGCTTTTCTGACCCATTTTGTTAAGTGCTATTTTAGGATTATTATTCTAGAAAGACAAGTCCTGAGATTTTCAGGGCTATCTAAAATTGTTTTTCAAGCTTCTCTCTTCCTTATTCTTAAAAGCCACGGAAAGATCTTGATCTTTCTAAAGTAATCCTCTATATTGTTATTATCACAAAGTAGTGGATTAAATGTTGATTTTAAAATTAATTGCAAGGCATCTTGCCATCAGAGAAAATAATAAATGGAATTTAAAAAATATGAATCATTTTATTGAGGGCTCTTGCAGCTCTTACACCAATCCACACATCAATTGTATCAAGCACATTTGTACATATGTTGCTATCATCATTTTCTAAACATTTTCTTTGTATTTGAGCCCTTGGTATCAGCGTTTCTTTTTCCCTCCCTCCCCTCCCTCCCACCCTTGTGATCCCATTATAAATTATTATTTTCATATCTTACACCGTCCGCTGTCTCCCTTCACCCACAATAAATGAAAGTTTTAAGAGATCCTTCCCTCCTCATTACTGAGGTCTACAGTTCAGTTTTCTGTGTAACTAGAGGTTACAATGAAGAGCAGTGAGAATTTCCTTTTTTTAAAATTAAGATGCTAATTTTATAAGCAGACTTAGAAATGTGTCTAAGGAAGACGGCAAGAGAAGCATAACTGGAAATCTTGGAATAGAAAAAAGACGACCATATTTAGAAATGACCGAGTGATGAAAGGATTGAGGAGAACAAGGTACCTGGCATTTCCTAGGTCCCTTTAATAAAATTAACCTGGCACTTAATTGACATATTGGTTTTCTTAAAAGTTATAACTTCAGGAGTCTGTACTTCTGGTCTGGATTAATCCATAATGTTGACCTCCAGAGTCGCTCATCCATAGGTAACAAAGTAAATATTTCTAGAATGCACCCCAAAAGGCACAGCAAAGGTTGTACATGCACTCCCTAACACTGATTGATGTATGTACTTGTGGGTCATTGGGGCTTTCTGGGTTTGGAACTGTACTTATACATGGATGTTGGCATGTGAGGAAGAAACCCAGAAAGAATTGGCTTCCTCCATACAGCTTACAGAAAACCAGATTTGGGGTTTTCAGATCTGTGTGCTCTATTAGATTTACTTCTGATTTGGTATCTTCATTTCTAATGCTCTAAAGACTGGCATTAGTGGCCTTTCCACATGGACCAACGTATGACCGGAAACGTGAAAAAAACAAAAGGAGATACTTCAGATATTGTGCCTAAACTGACACTTGGTGCTTAAATTTAATACTTGAGAGATTACACACACACACACACACACACCTCTGATATGTTTTCTTATTCACTTTACTGAAGATCCTATAGTAGTTTTGTTTTTTTAATCTCACCAAAACAAACTCCTGACCACCGACTCAAGTCCAACTCACGGTGACTTTGTGTGCCCTGGTGACTTACGCCTTGGGCTGCTAACCTCAAGGTCAGTAATTTGAACCGACGAGCTGCTCTATGGGAGAAAGATGAAGATTTCCTTTACAGTCTCCCACAGGGGGCTGTTCGATTCTGCCCTGTAAGGTCACTATGAGCCCCGATAGACACTGTGGCAGTGAGTGAGAGAGACAAACTAAACTCTGATCATTAATTTTAGAGTTCATTTCTCCCTTCCTCCCCCACCCTCTCCCACCAAAGAAGATGTATGAGATTTCCTTTAAGGTTATTTCAGAATTTAACTTTGGGGGAAGTGTATTTTAACTTTTGCAGTCCACCTGATGGCTATGAGCTAGTGGGTATTATATATTTTTTCATGATATACATCTTACACGTCTTTAATGCAGCTAACTGGATACCTAATTCTGTGATGTATCTTTAAGACTGTCTATACTCTATGTATTAGGGAGATTAATGCCATCATCTTCCAAATACTTAATATCAATGTACTGGGTCTTAGTGAATAGCTTTCTTAATCTTGGCATTACCATATTTACCAGGCTTCTGCATTGGGTATGTATTTGATTTTTGTACCTTCTTTATGAATTTATTTGCATTAAATATTTTTTGGAAGCCATTTAAAATCTTAAGTTTCTTAAGAAAAAGGCATTTCTAGACTTTTCCCTTCAACCACTAAAACCGATCACGACACCTTCACTCTGAAAGTGTTCGTTGAGGAGTTCACATTTAATTATTATTTTTTTAATGGTTGGCTTGACTGTCTCAGATATTAAATTACATTTTATTTATCCACTGATCCATTCTTCCATTGTAACAAATATTATTGTCTGCCTTCAGAACAGCCTAGCCCCAATGGTTCTAAGAACACAGAGATAATTGTGTACGTGTAGAGAATCCACGAGCCTTGTCCTCTTTCTTGATACAACGCTAAGATGTTTTGTGTCGTTTAAAGAAATGGTTATCAAAACAGTTGGTTGTCCTGTATGACTATCACAGTTGCCAGATAAATACATTAATTACTGTGTTAGAGTTTATTATTTGGCTAGTCTCAAAAGTTCTGAAAACGCCTTCAGTGAATCACTCACTTGAAAGAATGGTTGCCAATTTCTTTGTAAACATGATCCCTTTGCTTTGGTTTTCTTCTTAGATTCAATATCATTTTTGTTTCTGCTCTACATTATTTTTCTATATGTTATCTTTTCATATTGTTAGGATATACTACCAGGTTTTCCAACTTTTGCCAATTATATCCAAAATGTGAAGGTAAGATTTAAGTGATCTTGGAGTACTGAATGACCTCTTTCAAGCACCCTGCATTCCACAGCGATTAGCCGTTGTTTGCATGCATCTGTTCTCAGCTGCACATTTCTTTTTAACACCGCAATGTGTTACTTAGTTGCCCTCTCTAATAGAACAACATGTATGTAATCAAAGGTTAGCTGCACTCTAATAACTCCACTTCCATAGACTTTCCCACTAATCTTTCTTGTAAGATGGTGTCAATTAACTTTTTATTAACCTTAAAGCCACTAATGGAAAAAAATGTATAGCTGCGTCATATTGAGTGCAACCTGGAAAATCCAAATAAAGTTAAAAAGTGTATTTCTATAAATTCAAACATCAAGCAACAAATAATTCAAAAAGGTAAGTATTCATTTGGCTTGTAAGTCAGTAAGGCACATCCTATCTTTTCTGATCAATATTCGGTTACAGAGTCTATCTAGTCCAGTCCATGATTCCTGGTAGATCCTCAAAAAATATTTGCGGAATAGTTGATTATGATGGTTCCCCATAGCTGGCAACTGAGTATGAATCTTACGCTTCTGCTCTCCCAGCTTTCTCTCTCTTTTTCTTGTTTGTAGACATAGAGCCCTGGTGGCACTGTGGGTTAGACATTAAGCTACTAACCTCAAGGTCTACAGGTCAAATCCACCCCCTACACCAAGGGAGAGAGATGGAACTATCTGCTCTCATCTATATTCGGTCTTCTCTTATTGAGGTACAGATTGACCTCAGTACCTTGGAGACGAATAGCCTAGACCAAGCATATTCTGTTCCTCGTGCATGGAGTTCAGCAGAGTCGGCTGCAGTGTTCCACAGTGATGGACTGGGCATCGACATCAACCACAAACAACCTGGGTGCCGTGACCCGCTCCTCGCCCTCACTGCAAAGCCATGCCTCGGAAAGAGCTGAAGCAGCAGTTCCATTTCTTTCTCTTGCTATTAGAAAAGAGTCTTTTTTTCTAAAATTATTTACGGAGCAGTTCAGGATGAATAATCAGATGGGTGTTAGGCACTGGGGATCAAAAGTTAAGTAAACTGTGTATGATGTGGGTGGGGGAACGTCTATGTGGATGAGTGTCTTTTGAGTGAATGTTAGCACTCAAGTTGTGAGAGGATCACAGAGCAGGTTCTTGGAATGTGGTCCCTACACCATCGGTATCAAGTCCCTTGGAAACTTATTAAACTGATTTTTAAAAGCCGTTATCCAAGGAGCCATTCCAGGCAGAATCGCGTCTCCTTTGCAGGAATGGAAGCAAGAGAGGAGCTGGGTGACAGTCGTTCTGTTCGAGGCTTGTGCAGAGACCATCTCTAACGGGCCCCCAAAGCCGTAGCCAGAGGGCATCGTTATTCCTGGATGAGAGCGTAACAACAGAGAGGTTGAAAAAATGCCCAAAGTCACACAGACTCCAAAACTTCATGGAGAATGGGATGAAAAGGAATTGGAACCTTTTCCATGAACTTTTGGGAGCTTCCTCTTCCATGGCTGAACCAGAAGGTGGAGCCAGGTAGCCTGGACTTTGCAGACTGTACTGGGGAGCTCACCTTCCACCCATTGAGTGGGAGACAATCATGCCAATTGTGTTCTAGGCCCTGAGAATCAAGTGAGATGCTGCGGTAGAAAGCTATTTGTAAGTGCCCAAAGAATCATGCTACATGATCTCTCTGTGATTACTTTGGCCTTCTTGGGGATAAGGAATCTGGAGGCAAAATCAGAATATTGTTGCTAATCAATGATAGAATGGCCTTTGGTACTATTTATGGAACTGAATATGTGAATCCCATTTCCTCCTATATTTAAAATGTGAGTTGAGGCCCAACTATCAGCATGCAGTAGACAGTTTGGTAAATCTCTTCTGTATGTTGTGTTAGCAGAAGCTAAGGACACAGTATTGAATGAGATCATTGAATTTTCTACACATACCACTTGTGCTCTCATCGCAAATAGCATTTTAAAATAGTAATACAATATTATTTGTATTACTATATAGTATTATTGCATTACTATTTAAAATAGTATTACAATATTATTTTAACTGTAACTCCCAAATCCAATAAAAATCAAGCTCATTCAGAACAGCCCTCCGGGTTCCCTGTGGTCCCGAATCAGGATCCATCTGCAGGCCCCTCTCTCTACCTGAACCCTTCGCTGGTGCTCT
>NW_022107431.1:15829333-15852261 GCF_000313985.2 Echinops telfairi
TAAAGAGGAAGCAGATTGAGCAGTTAATACAGCCATTGCATAGAGATGGCAAACTGTCGCTTGACCAAGCGTTGGTCAAACAAGCCTGGGATAGAATGTCCTCCAGGGTAAGTTCTACCAAGATCCGTTTCCCTTACCCTTGAGCACATTTTCTTGATGAATTAGATGGAAAAACTGGCGTAAAGACCCCCAGGGCTCAGCAAGGTAGTGAAGAGTTTTTATTTGAAGAAAGTTTTGCTTCCTATTCTCTAGGAGAGGGCAGGGAGAGAAGATTTTTCAGCAAGGAATGAGGTTCCCTCATCAAGCCATTCCTAGGATCAGTGGACTTTTAAATAGTAGGAGATGAATGCTTGGCTACTAATAAAAGTGTCATATCTGTCGGCTTTCAGAGAGAAGACAGGTTCATTTGGAAGGAGGTAAAAGTCTGGATAGAACAATTTGAAAGAGATTTGACCAGGGCACAGATGACAGACTCCAGTTTGCAGGATAAATATCAGGTAACGTATGGAAAGGAGTTTTCAAAAGCTTTGTGTGAGTTCTATATATGCCCTTTCATGCCTTCCAATGGTATTAATAAGTAAAACCTTTCAAGGGATAGTAATCTTGCACGCAGTTTAGTACTTGTATTTCTACCGAAATGTCCAGTTCCAGACTGCACCGTGGCCACCGTGGCCATGGATCTTGGAGGCAGCATCACTTTTCCAGAATTCAGCCTTGAACACGACTCAGCTCACAGACACCTCGTCACTGTCTTTATAGAAGTCATGGCCGTGTAGGTGGCACAAAGTACAGAATACCACAAAAACAACAACAACAACAACAAAGCCTTTAGAGGTTCAAATGAAACTTACTATAGAATAAGCTGAAAAAAGGCTTGCAGCGTAACCATTTGGCGTGCACGCAGGATTGACATCAATTTCTATGTCAACCTGCCCAGAGCAGGAAATGGTCTTGAATTAAGCTCATCCCAGGGTCTTGCCTCCAATTTTCATTACAAACGTCTTCCACTGGATGCCCATCGGCGGGGTTCACTTGGAAGACACAAACGTTTTCTAACTGGATTTTCCATTTGAAAGTAGATGCATATTCTGTGCAGCACTGGCATTTCCCTGCTAGCTAAGATCTCAATCCATTACAATGGAGACTCTGGGGAGTACTCCACTCTCTATTATAGTTTTGTCATGGCTGCTTCAAAGAAAAAGGCGTGGGGCAGTGACGTGAGATTCAACATGGCAGGTAATAAAAGATTTAGCTATGGCACCAGGTGTGATTTTGCACAACCATTGCTGTACTGTGTTCTTGAATGTGGATGGCCGATGACTCAATGTTATGCTTGTTGAACTTGACAAAGTGATAAATATGCTCTTCAGTATCCATATTCCTTTGTTTTGAAATTCAGTGTGATTTCAGCCCACCCCGTGCCCCCACTCCCAATACAATTTGGGGGCATGAGTTCCATTAAAATAATTGAACCAGCAAATTGAGAGCAGAACACCAAAACTGACCGAATATACTTTTTTAGTCCACTGATACATGTTAGCTTTGTATGGGTTAGCAACAAATAATTTCCAAGAAATAGCATGAACTGTTATTTAGGTATTAAAAAAAGCAGACATAGGACTTGAAATTTACAAAAGAGTAATTCTCTTTAAAGTCAGAGATGATCACTTACCGCTTAAAATAGGACTAGAGAGCGTTTAAAACCCCCAGACAAGAAATATTTCCTTATATCTGTGTCTATTATGTAATCAACACTTTCTATGTATCCATACACATAAACTAAGAGGGTATGTGCCAGTTTTCCTGTGCGTAGAACTCTGGAATGGAATTCAAGACTGATTTTATATATATATATATAATGAACTTGCAATGATAGGTAAAATTAGTGGTAGAACTTTTATTCACTGTCGCCCCCCAGTGTTCTGAATGTGAACTGACCTGCTTGTTCACGTCTGTGATTTTCAAATTCTTTGAGACTTGTTATCTACTAGAGGGACTCCGTAGAGCCGTTCTTCTGGCCTTAAATGTACATGCACATTTCAATGGCATTTTCAAGTCCTATGTGAATCCGGAGCCATGTTTTAGAATGTATTAACAAGTCTAAGATAGAGAACGGATAAAAAGAACCACTTTTAAAGGTATTGGGCTTATTGTTGAGAGTACATATTATACATGTATTTTAATTATATTCTAGCAAATGATATCGTACTTAATATTTTAATGCAATAAAATGTGAATGCCTATTATGTAAGTGGAGTCTTCTACAGTACTCCTTTCTATCCAGGCTTGGAAACATTTATTTTTCTTTGTTTGACACTCACTTGTGTGTCACAAAAGGATTTAAGTCCATTTCGATCTTACATCTCCTCCTTTTATATCTACTCAGATCAATGTTTAGGTCTGATGGGTAAGGAATGTGGAGGGTTGGACACATTATTTAGGTCTCTTTAATTCAATGTTATTTTAATGTATGTAAATTCCATTAGTAAATTATTTCAAAATTTGAAGCAAAGCAATTCCTTGATGATTAGTATAAACATCTGCTCCTGTTTCATGTCATTTCCTGGGGCACATGGGGTGGCATCCAGATTATTTAACGGAAGATAAAAAAGTATAGTGTGTAGCCCTGCATACATTGCTTGCCCATGCCAAATCACCCTTGGGGTTTCAGCATCCTCACCTGTGGTATGACGTCGCTCTGAACAGCAGCGTGCGTCTGTGTGGTTGGCCTACTGAGGGAGCGAGAGGAGTTGGCGTGAGGAAAGGACTAGGACTAGGCTTGGGTGCAGAAGGCAGGGGCCACGAATGATAGCTGCTATCAGTATCATTACCGCCTTATTATTGCTATCAATAACATATTGAGTGCTATCCAAATAGAAAGGACTGTTATTTCGGAAATGTGGTTTCCTTTGCCTTTGCTGTTTCTGACTCGTTGCCATGTTGTTGCTGCTTTTCCCGTTGCAGTCATTTAAACACTTCCGGGTTCAGTATGAAGTAAAGAGGAAGCAGATTGAGCAGTTAATACAGCCATTGCATAGAGATGGCAAACTGTCACTTGACCAAGCGTTGGTCAAACAAGCCTGGGATAGAATGTCCTCCAGGGTAAGTTCTACCAAGATCCGTTTCCTTTAGGCTTAAGTCGCTCCGATGAGAACCTCTTCCAGCTTTGTTTTCTATACAGTCACTTGGCAGCAGGAGCTACCAGCTCAGCTTGAAGGTGGGGGAGGCTTGCCTGTGGGAGAGTCTTTATCTTTTTGTCAAGTATTTCCTTCAAATGAATGGAAATAAGAGCAAAGGTCGAAAACTTAGAGAACCATAGATGCTGGCATGGGTGTGCGGATCAGAGTTCCTGCTGGGGAGGCTGTAAAAGGGGGCAGGCACTATGGGAAATAGCATGGGGTGTCCTTCAAATGCTGGAAATAGAAATGCCCTGTAACCCAGCAACGCCTCTACTGGGTGTATGCATGTCCTAGAGAAGGAATATCCGTGATATGAATAGATACAAGCCCAGTCACGTGCACAGCAGCACCATTCAAACTAGCAAAAGAGTGGCAAGAACCTAAAGGGCCATGAATGGATGAATGGATTAAAGAAAACCTACGCTGCATATACCCGAGAGAATGCTACACAACTTTAAAAGATAACGATGAGTCTGCAGAACGCCCTGAAGGGCATTATGCGGAGTGAAATGAGACATTGACAGAAGGACACTCTTAAACATTTTTAAAAGCCACTCATATTATAAAAAGCCAAGAAAATGGTTTCATACAAAAAGAAACTTTCTTTGAAGGCTACCAGAGTTGAGGGGTCTCGTTCCTGGTTAGGGAGGGTAGGTAGACCCACATTAATTTGGTAACGGGACAGGTGGGGGTGGAAAGAAGTGGGATGCCTCACTTAGCAATGCTTTTCCTGCCTTGTGGGCGATACCACCCAGTGACTGGATGAGAGATTGAAATCCAATCTAGTTAACTTTTCACTTTACACAACTTCATTCTGGCTTGTTCAGAAGAGGTGGTCCTTGATACATGGGCTCCCTAAATCAAGCCTCAACAAATTCTCTATGTACATATCTGTGCTTGACCCATCCAACAGTTAAGAATCTTGTTATATTTATAAACAATTTAATATTTTAAAAGACTTATCTGACTTTTTGAACCTGAAGGAGACCTGCAGAATATCTTTCACATTCAACTTCTTTGCACTTGAAAATCAAGATTTCAAAACACTTTTCAATCACTCGTAGAAATATCTGTCTTGAACTTTCATATTTTCTTCATAATGATGATCTCATTATTTTTTGATTGGCTTCTCAAGGTTTTTTTTAAATTTTTAAACTTTTTATTGTGAAGCAAGTAAAGATTCACAGAGCAGATCATCAGTTATACATCCAATCATTCACACACGTTTTGTCTCAGCTCATCCACTGCAATCTCCTCAACAGACCATCACTCATCCCACTTCCTCCACGTCCTGTTCCTTCCCTCCTTCTTTCCTAACCCTCCGTACTTGGTCCCTGGATCAATGCTACCCTTTACACATTATCTTAACTCAGTGGCAAGTTCAATTCCATACATGAAGAGTCTTGGGACTCTTACCTGTCTCTAGCCAACAAGTGAGCTTTTTTATGATTTGGGGCTTTGTGCAACTTCATTTAGTCTTCAATATAGTTTGGGGGGAAACTTGAGAATTTCTTGTATTAGAGATAACATATATATATATCTACTTTTTAATTTCAGCTCTTTGATTGGCACACCCAACATGATAAGTCTCTGCCTGCTCCTCTGGGCACTATCGGTGCCTGGCTGTACAGAGCAGAGGTAGCCCTGAGGGAGGAACTTACCATTCAGCAGGTCCACGAGGAAACAGCCAACACCATACAACAGAAACTTGAGCAACACAAGGTAAATATTCTGTTTGGAAGACTTCCAAGAAGACCAGTCATTCTGTAGTCTGGAACCACAGCCACCTAAGGTCACTGCTCCCCCATATATCCATCCACTTCTGACTCAGAGGCAGCACACCTCAAAAGGGCTTTAATTTTCACTTCCTTTTTCATATACATATAGAGAGTCCCCATGACATGTAATGGGCTTGACCTCAGGCAAGCATTAGACTGCTACTCCCAAGATCAGCTGATGAATCAGAATTCACTTGATGGCGGTGAGCCGCTCTGAAGGAGAAAGTTGAAGCTGTCTACTTCTGTTAGATTTCCAGTTCAGAAACCCAATATAGGGTATTAAGAGTTATAATCCACTTGGTGATAGTGGATTTTTCAGATGTTGTGGTTAGGTACTGTGTTAGGGCAGCTTGATTAGAGAAATAAATCCAACGATGCCCATATATGTGTAAGAACAAGCTTTATATCAAGAAGCTTTATATATCAGGAAAACATCCCAGCCCAGTCCAACTCAAGTCTGTCCAACTCAAGTCTGTAAGTCCAATACTAGTCCATAAACCCCGCTTCAGACTCACACAGCTATATGCAATGATGCAGAATGCAGGAAGATCACAGACTGGTGGGTGCAAGTCTTGTGGATCCAATGGTGGTTCAATCACAGGGCTCTGGCAGGTCTCAGAGCTGCGTGTCGGCAGGAAGATGAAAGCAGAGATGGGGGTGCGGTGGGGGTAGGCGGGTTGTTCTCAGGTCCTTCCTTATGAGAAGGCCACACCCACTAGGAAGTACCACCAGGCTGACCTGATTGACAGACTAGACTCCACCCCTACACTTTTATATATCTTCAAGTTGGCATGAAATTATGTAACTACCACAGGTGCCATCAAGTAGGTTTATAGCCATAGCAACCCAATGTGCACCAGAACGGAACCCTTCCTGGTCCTGCTAAATTCTGACAATTGTTAGGTTACAGCCCATTCCACTTTGTCAAAGGACTTCCTCCTTTTGCTGCCCTTCCACTTTACCCGGCATGCTGTTTTTCCAGGGACCGATCTCTTCTGATACCATTTCCAAAATACAAGGGACAAAGTCTAGCTGTCCTTCCTTTTAAGGAGTGTGCTGGCTGTGTTTCTTCCAGTCTGTGGTACTTTCAATAGTCTTTGCCAGCACCATCATTCAAGTGCATTGCTTCTCCTTTGATATTTCTTATTTAGTATCCAACTTTCACACACAGATGAAGTGATTGAAAATACCATGGCTTGGGTCAGGCGCACGTTAGTCTTCAAAGTAACTTCCTCGATTTTCATACACTTATTTAAATAATATACCCACTACCATCACGTCAATGGGCAGAACTGCTCCTGCGAGGTTCCAAGACTTTACAGGTGTCAAAAGCCTCATCTTTCTCCCTCGGAATGGCTGGTGGCTTCTATCTGCGGACCCTGTGGTTAGTAGCCCAACTCATAACCACTAAGCCACCAGAGTCCCTCAAAGAGATGGATTGACCCAGTGGCTGCAACAATGGGATCAGGCATAGGAACAATTGTGAGGCTGGTGCAGGACCGGGCAGTGTTTCCCTCTGTTGTGCACAAGGTCGGTATAGTTTGGAACCAACTTGATGGCAACATCTTTAAGTAACAATTCCACTAGTTCTCTTTCCCAGTAGAGCCGAAGGAATATTTGTTCTCTCCTTGGCTTCATGTTATTTTCTGACAGACAAGCCCATAGATAGCAGGGGATGATATGATCAGGTGATAGCATGTAGATCAGATCTCATCCTGCCCTGACCTTAGGGAAAGGCATGCTGGGCTTCTAGCGCTCTGAGGGAGCCTGCAGATCTGAGAGTCCAGCGCTGCTACCAAGTGGTGGAGTAAGGTCCCCACGTGCTCTCTCTCATTTTACCTTCCTACCTCTATGGTCAATTTCCATGTGGTCAGTTGAAGTTCCAAGACACCACTCTTCCCTGAAAAACATTCTCTTACAATGGTCTGAATCCAGTCTTCAAACAGTGACTACGTATTCAGGGGCAAGAACCAGAAGGACTCTTGAGAATAGGCAGGGGGCTCTGCTAAGCCCTGTTCAGCACCGTGGCAGCACACGGTCTCCAGGGACTGAGGGGTGGTGACCAGGCAGCAAATCTGTGGCTCCTCACAGAAGGCCAGAATTCTCCCAAGGAACTGGCCTCTGGGTCTGGGTGACAGACTGTAGCTGCTGTCATTGGGTGCCCCCGTCAAGTTGGTGCTGACTCACAGCGATCCTGTGCACAACAGAAGGAGGAGGGACTGCCCGGTCCTGCACTATCTCCTCCAGGGCCTTCCTCTGTCAGCTGCTCCTCCACGTTACCGACTTCTCCAGGAACTGGTCTCTCTCAGTAAAATGTCCAAAGTATGAGAGATGAAATATGGCCATCCTTGCCTCAAAGGAGAATTCTGGCTGTGCTTTCTCCAGGACAAATTGGCTTGTTTGTTTGGCATTATACTTCCAATATTCTTCGCCAGCAACATAATTCAAATGTATCAATTTTTCTTCCTCATTCACTGTCTAACTTTCACATGCATATGAATTGATTGAAAATACCCTGGCTTGAGTCAGGCATAACTTACTCCTGAAATAAAATAGACCTAACAAAATGTGCTATTTTTCATCTTTCATTCATATCAGAATTTTATGAATGATTTTGTATAATTGAAAAATTTTTTTAATGAACTTACATGACTGATAGGAATCCTGGTGGCGTAAAGGTGATTCATTGGGCTATATTCCACAAGTTCAGCACTTCGAACCTACCCAGCGACTCCATGGGAGAAAGACAGGCTTCCTACTCCCATAAAGAATTCCAGTCTCTGAGACCTACAGGGGCAGTTCTACCCTGTCCTATGGGGTCGCTATGAATTGGCAGACTCAATGGCAGTGAGCTTGAGTATTGGGGATATGCTTGATAGGAATATTTTTATCCTATAAAGAAAGGTATACTTGTATTGCTTTTCCTATTTTCCAGATATGATTCTGTTATCTACAAAGATGAATAGTAACAACAATCATAGCTAACTATTATTTAGTATTTAACTATATTTCAGTCTTAAATACCTAACTTTTGCTAAACATTTGCCATGCAGGATGTGAAATAGGTAATATCTTCATAAACTTTAGGCAGAGAGGGATTAAAACTTGACTTGCCCAAGGTCACAGAGCTAAAGTTCAGGTTTTCTAGCTTAAGCATTACATTTAAAATGTAATAGTGAAACTATTGCATATAGTATGTGTTGTATGAATATACATATTAGTTTATTAATAGGAGTATTGCTAAGGCAAGACAGGCATTCATTCTTAGGGAATCAAAAAAATAGTCCTTCTGTTATTATTTTATCCATCTCCATCCTTCCAGTCAGTCCCTAGGTCACTTTGTCTCCTTTTGGGAGGATTGCATTTTCTGGATGAAGGTGCATGCCACAATTCTTAATAACTTCAATAACCCCCAGATCATGCTTCCAACATTTGTGTTTTGTGGGATTATAAAGAGACTTCCCCCCAGCTTTGTCTCCCGAAAGACATGTCAAACATTACAGGCTATTTGCCAGCATATGGTGGGAGGTCAGATGCTTAGAGACATCCTCCTTGAAGGCAGTCAGTTGCCAGACAACTGTCTGGGGCCACCACAGGTAGGGCCCGCTCCCTGCCGTTAAGGACAATGGGCTACTTCTCCCTAAAGGCTTGTGACCATTAGTCTGGTCCCTGTGAGTGGGGTTTACACCCTACTGATAATGGTTTCAATGGAGATCCAGAGAACAGGTCAAACCTGCTCAGTGACATCCAAAGTTAGGCTGTCATCCTGAACCTAGGATCACACTTCTTGTCACATGTGTGCCCCCAATCCCTCCCCTTCCTATTACATGTATATCCCTAGATTGTCTCCCTCTCATTGCTGTATTACCCCTTCCCGTGATGTATGTCTTTACCTGTAATTAGTGGGCTTGCACGCCCCCCAAAGATATATAAGCCTTGGTTAGCAATAAAGATTCCCTTTGGCCTCTCATTGGCTCCCGCTTCCTCTCCCAGTCCTAGATCCCCTGTTCCCTTTCCCCTTGTGCTCTTTCCCCTCCCCCTCTCTCCTGTCCTCTGGTCTCCCATCTCCAGGTGGACCACCAAGTGGGGCTGAGGTGAACATGCTACTGTGAAATGTCTTACTCCATTATTTTAATCTCTCTTTTATCTCTCATGCTGTCTAGCACTTTATTATAATATACAGTGAACCCTCGTTTATCGCGGTTAATCGGTTCTAGACCCTACCGTGATAAATGAAATTCCGCGAAGTAGGATTCCTTATTTGTAAATCAAATATTTTCATAGTTAGAGCATAGAGGACATGAAAAAACACCCTTTAGTTACCATTACACTCGTATTACCCAATTTATTAAACGAAAAAGGGAAAATACAGTAAAACATTTTGGACGTTATAATTATCATTTATTATTTATTATATTATTTATGGCATCTAGTTTACAGTATTACATATTTCACATACATATAATAATACATATTTATTATACATAGTTCTTACAAATACTGTAATCAATAGCCTATGAAATGACTTAAGGGATGTACTCTACAGGTGGGTCGCCGTCTTTTTCCTCTGAAGGAGCGGGTGTAGGCAGTGGGTGCTGTTACGCAAAAACCGCGATAGAGTGAAGCCGCGGAAGTCGAAGCGCGAAGTGGCGAGAGTTCACTGTATATGTATATATTTTAACTGTAAAATTGCACCCATTGAATCTGCAATTAGTTGTAGGGGCTGGCCTTTCCCCTATGTGTTTCTTAATCCATTAATCTCCTTTTCCCCGATGACCCTCCCTACTGTCGCCAGAGTCAGAAACTTGAACCTACCGTCCCCAGTAACTACACCCTCTGCGATACGCCATGTCAACTCTCACTCTGCAGTCAAACTTGCTGTGCCTCGGCTCCTTTTCTCGGGTTCCCCCAACTTCAAAAGTCCCCGCCTCCTGTGGGACCCACCATCCATTGACCCAATGCCCCCTTACTTCCTCCTCCTCTTCCTTCCTTGACTACTCCCCTCTCTTTACCTCCAGTGCACAGGTATGAAGCACCATCCTTGGCGTGCACTGCCAACAATCGTGTCCATGTGCCCCTTTCTCCTACCATCCCGATCAAAACACAACCCGAGATAACTCCAGCTCTGCCTCGCCCATGCCCACACACTGCCACCCTGCAGCTGACTCGGGCTAAAGACAACACACCTCCAGGCACAGTGATTAACACAAATGGGCACTACTGCCTGGCAATCAGGCGGCATTTGTCAACTCCGTCCTCTCTCTTTTCCAGGACAGCTACTTTGTGCCTTGTCTCCTCAAACCTTCCACACCTCCTCCTCCCTCCTCACTCTTAGCTGATGCCTTTGCTTCCTATTTCTCTGAGAAAATAGAAGCCATCAGAAAAGAATTTCCGTTGGTTCCCCCGACTGCAGCCACCCACCTACGTGCGTCTGTGCTTGTATGCTGGGTCCTCACTTCTGGTACTACCCATGAACCATCTGTGCTCGCGCGAAAGCCAACCTCTGCACGTGTGCCTTCGTCCCACGCCCACCCCCTCTGCGAGAGATGATTCCTGTAGGTCGTCCCTTCCTGATTCTCTCTCCCGCCAGGGCTTTCCCTGTCCACAGTCAGGTAAGCTCTGATTTCTCTGACCTCCAAAGCCACACCTTAACTCTATTTTCCTTCTACCAACTGCCCTTTCCTTCTTTATCGCTAAGTTCCTTGAATGGTTGCCTACTCTCTTATTTCAGCTTTAAAATGGTCTCCCATTTTTCTTTTAGAATTCAGTACAAACAGGCTTTGCTCCCTCTGTGTGGTCCTTGTCAAGGTCACCAGGGTTCTCTGGTGGCTCTCCGTTCCCCATTTTATTATCTCAGAAACATTTGACAGAGGAAGCTCTTCATCCTTGAAACAGCTCCCCACACACTCATCCCTCCCATCCCTGATAACGTGTGCACTTCGTATCATCTCTCCTGCTATCAAGTTGCCTCATCTAGTGATTTAGGATGTGATCTTCTGCACTCAAACGTCGACTCTTATCATGGCAAGGATGACTGTTTTCTTTCTTTTTACTCTTGTATCCCAAGTCCCTAAAATGATTTCAGAACTCTTCAAGTTGTCTACTTATATATGTTTTTAAAATGTGGTCAGTATTGCTCATTAATACTGTCTAGGAATTTACCCTCGTGGGTACATTTTTAATATTTAGGCATAAAGCTGTTAATATGTACTCATGAGTTTTGTCATCTTTTCTGTGCTTGTAATTAAGGCTCTTTTATTCGCAGTACCATTTGTTTGCTCTTCCTTGGTTCTCTTTATCAGTTATCCGCTTGGCATGATTGATTTGACCTGTCATATCTTATCCATATTTTCCAATAACTTTCTTTCCACAGTGATGCTGGCGTTTGAACAGTACCATGCTGGCTTTTATGGGAAGATACATTGGTTTAAGGATAGGGGATAGATGTTAGTGCCCTGTTTTTAGTAATCTCTGTGAAATTACTGGTCACTTGGATCAACATGGCAGCCCATTTTATTAAGTAGTGGTCAGATTCTGAGTGTATTTTGAAGATAGAGGACACAGTACTTTCAGCATCAGATACAAGTGTGAAGAAAAAGGAGTCATAAATGACTGTGGTGTTTGGACTGAACAGCTGGAAAAACACTTGCAGCCATTGAGATGGGGAAATTAGGCTGTTGGTTTGGAAGAAACGACCAGGAGCTCAGTTTGGGGCAATGAGAAATATGAGGTATCTTTTTTTTCCCCCAATTCTAGTAGAGACCTGTTGAGTAGGCACTTTGAGAGAGGAGAGAGGAGTTAAGGAGAGATGCCTGAGCCGACTATTAATCCTGCTCCACTGGTTTACAGAGGGGTGTTTACATCTTGAACACTGGGGAAGTTAAATAAGGGAGTAAGTGTCAACAGAGAAGAGAAAAGATCAGGAACTGAGTTCTCTGTGAATTCCGTACCAAGAGATCAACACGTAGAAGACGAGATAGACAAAAATCTGGGCAGGACCAGCCAATGAGGTTGGAGGAAATCCAGCTAGAACGTTGCAGTAGGATTTCAATGAAAAAGGTATCTCGAGGTGAGGGCATACTCAGTAGAGCAAGTAGAACAGTCTTAACAAAATTACTCAGGTCAAGCCACTCCTCTGTTCGAAATGACATGAACTCCCTCTGTGTTCAAGATAGACACCAAAATGCACACAAGGACTGAGCGGCCCCCAGGTCCGCAACCCTTTCCCACCGTCCCTCTCCAACCTCACAGCTCCTCACCCCCTTGCTCCGGTTTGTCTATGTCCATCCTTCAGAGAAGCGTATTGATAGCTTCTATTGTGGTGTTACTCTGTCAGTTTCTGCTTACAGTTCTAGCACATTCATTTCCTACTGTCAGGCTTATTTCAGTTGAAATGAGTACATCTTCTTGTGAATTCAATCAGAGCTGCATTATTAAGTGGTCACTCCCTCTACTCTTAAAAATATTTTCTGTTTGGAATTCTATTTTGTCTGATATCCGTGTGTTTATTCCATTTTTCTTTTAGTTCCTATTTGCCTATTGTTTTCCATTCTTTTCATATCAACCTCACCATGGTTTTAATGTGTAAGCGTCTCCTTTATTAAAACAACAACAAATAAGGATCTCTATTTTATATATTGGTGCCACGTGGCACATCTCTGTCTGTAGTGGATGAATTTCTGCTCTATTCACATTTATTTAGAATGATTGATAAGCTTGAGTTGTTTCTGCTACCTGACTTTTTCCTATGTGTCCCCATTTCCCCTCTACTTCTTTTATTTACGTACTTCACTTTTTATAATTTGATTGAAAATATTTGTTCATTTGCTTGCTCATTTTCCAGAGTCTTTATTTTTCCCTCGACAAATTTACAAGTCATAAACTCTAGTTGGATGTCCTGGAAATGTTGCTCTAGGGCACTTGACAAAATTGAATCCTGGTAATGTAGTGATTGCCGGTTGGATTGCTAACCACACGGTAGGTGGTTCGAAAATCAGCTGGTCCCTGAGAGAAAGATGAGGCTTTCTGTTCTCAAAAAAGTAGCAGTTTCAGAAACCCACAGGAGCAGTTCTACTCTGTCCTTCAGGGATGCTATCAGATGAACCGACTTGATGGCCGTGAGCGGGTTGGCTTCATTGATACAAAGGGTTGGAAGCACTCTAACTATATCATAGATCCTGTTGTGGTCAAGTATTTAATGACTGACTTTCATGAAACCATACATGTGTGGTTTCTGTTCATTCTTACCGATAGAGGCTTGTGTGCTGTCTGGAAATCTTTGTTTTTATTCTGTTATGTGTATTTGCTACTAACGGAGGCCACAGTAGCCTTCTTAAAAGGTTCTGGCGAAATGGAGGAGGCGTCGTTTTGAGGTTCTCTCCTTGTTCATGTCCTGATACTCAGTCACTCCCAGCAGTGGTACAGGTGTATGCTCAGAAAAGTCTGCCTGTTCTCCTACTCTCCTGTTCACTGGTCTGTTTGGGTCACGCTTTACTGAGAGTAGGAGATCTGGAAGACTTCATGTATTTCCTATGATCCCAGGAGTGAAGTAAAATATGTTTTGTCCAGCACCTAGCAAGGGGGCGGCCTTTCAGCGTACCCAGTGACATACTGGAAGTGGTAGAATTGCTTTTATTAGATGCTTGGATATGCTTTGCTTTTATATCTTTAGCTCTCCCCACTCCTCCCCATGAATTAGATCCTAAAAACTGTACAATAGGAAAAACTTTTGACAAGAGAATCTGAACATTTGGGTATTCCAATAGACGCAGACACCTAGCCATACTTTAACACAGAGTCACCTCATTAAAGTGTTAAAGACCAAAAATGTCACTTTGGGGACTGGGTGTACCTGACCCAAGCCATGGTATTTCCACTCACCTCATAGGCGTGTGAAAGCTGCACAGGGAATAAGGAACTCTCAGATGGGTTAGCACATCTAGTGTTGATGAAGAGTGTTGAAAGTAACATGTACTGCGAGAAGAACAAACCTATCCGTCTCGAAAGAAGCACAGCCAAAATGTCTCTGAGAAGCAAGGCTGGCGTGATTTTGCCTTACATAGACATGTTAGCAGGAGAGCGAGTTCCCTGGGAAAGGACATCATGGTTGGTACAGTGGAGTGTCAGCAAAAAAGAAGAAGACCTTAAAAGAGATGTATTGATACCCTGATTGCAACAATGGGCTCCAACATAACAACAGTTGTGAGAAGGGCACACGGCCAGGCATTCTTCTTGTTGTACACAGGGTGCCTAGGATTGAACTTGACTGGAGGGTGCCCAACACTACAGTCCATAAAGGACCCTGGGTGGCACAATGGGTTAGAAGTAGGACTACTGCTCATAAGGTCAGCAGTTCCAACTGACCACTGGCTCCAAGGGGACTCTCTGCTCCTGTTAAGATTTGTAGTTTGGGACACCCCACGCAGGGCCTGTATAAATTAGAATCAACTGCACAGTAGGGGGTTGTGGAGATAGAGTCTTTTAAGATTTCCCGAGTGTTGCAAAGCATGAACATGCTTCCCTCAAGATTGGAAGTTGGAAAGTAAACCAGAGTTGATCATAACCGTGGACAAACAGATGGATTCTGGGATCTCACTTAATTCTAGTTCCAATCCAAATGAGGTTGCTATGAGTCAGCATCAAATTGATGGCAAGTGGATTTTATACAATCTATAAAACATCAAACCAACCTCACTGCCATTGAGCCAATGCAGCCTCATGGCTATCCTGCAAGACAGGGTAGAATTGCCCTGCCCATTTCTGAAACTGTGATTCTTTTTGGGAGACAAAAGCCCAATCTTTCTTTTGAGGAGATGGCTGGTGATTTCGAACTGCCGGCTTTGTAGTTAGCAGCTCAATGCTTCTGCATCACACCACATCACATTGGAGCATTCCATTGTGATAACTTGGGGGCATTCCGTGTACTTCTTTGATATATTTTAACCATTGGGCTACTGTGTAAAGTGAATGCAACATAGGAAGCTATCTTTCCTCCTTTGGTTTCACAAGGGGAAGGAAAATCAAACTCTACACAGTGTCTCCCAAGGTTGATATCCATGAAGCTGAGGTCAGACGTGTCCCAACCCCCAACCTTCCAACCAATTCTGATATCAATTGTCCCTTTCACAGCACTCTCGACTTTTCCGCTGGACTTGGTAATTCATTGCAGTGCCCACACAAAACTCACAGACAATATTCCTAATTATGGGGTTTATTAAGGAGGTTGACAAGTTATAAAAGTCTAGGAAACAATGATTCCCAGCCAGGTCTTTGGTCTCCTGGCTACATAGCGGCTTGTTAGCTTTTGTCCTGCATGTTCAAAATCGCCAAGCTCTTTTAGAGCTGCCAATAAATGCCCAAAGGGCATGCCACTCCACCACAAGCCCAAAGGTGCTTCTGCAAACCTAATTCCCCCAGTGAATTATCTGGAGGCACTTCCACAAGTTAGTATCCTGTCTGAAGGCACTCAACTTCACTTGCTCCATGGGCTGGGAGGTCTACCACTCTCGTGCTCTGGCTCCTGCTGGTGGTGCTACAGCTGTTGCTGCTGCTTCGCTGCAACTCCTCTGGTGTCACAGCTGACTCCTGGATCAAGGAGGATTAATATGTAGGTTTCTCAGGGATCAAAGGATGCAGTCCACTCCTGGCTCTTTTCTCTTGCTGGTAATGACAAGCTCTACCACTTCCTGCTATGAGTTGGCTCATTTTACACCAAGCAGGATGAAAATCATAATGCACCCTGTTGACTTCTCACAACTGAGTTGTCCCAGTGTCTCCCCCCACCTTCTCTTGCCCAGATCCATCAGCAAAAGGCCTTTTGGTAGGAGTAGCAAAAACTATGGCTAGAAGAGAAACATTAATAGCTCAATGCACTGCAGCTATTTTCAGAAAATACTGTGATGTAATTGACTCACTGTTAGATGGCAAATAAATATCACTTATTTAAAATAAAGCAACAGAGGAGAGTGGAATATCTTTTTACCATTAAAAGGATGCATTAGGGATGCTTATTTTAAGCTTTTAAGAAGCAAATTATCCAAAGCAAAAAAGGAGACCATGCCGACAAATCCCCCCGTATAGCTGCAGTTCCATTTTGTTTTGCACCATGTCCGAATGGATTGCGGTGCCAGCCTCGTGTGTTTCAAAGATGCCACCGTCACCAGGTTCGGCTGGGGCACCGTGCCTTCCTTGTAAGCAGCGGGCTCCCGGAACAGGTAATAAAGCCAGGAGAGGCACCAGGCAGCATGGTGAAATCATGAAAGCATGGATGAGGCAGCATGGTGAAATCATTGAACACATTGATTCATCCGTGTAGCCTGAAAATTAAGCATTTTTGCCTTCAGTGAACATGTTTCCTCATTTTCAATTAAAAAAAAAAAATCTACCCTAGGATCTGCTTCAAAACACAGATGCCCACAAAAGAGCATTCCATGAAATCTACCGGACCAGGTCGGTTAACGGGATCCCTGTGCCCCCTGACCAGTTAGAGGACATGGCTGAGAGGTAAGCAAATGCCTGGCTTTAGGAAATCTCTTGCTCAAAAGCAGCCCCAGGGGAGGTTTTCCATTCCTTTCCTTTTTAAAATGGATTTCCTTTCTTCAACAGAGATGTTTCCATTTGATCAGGAAACCTCAGGATCCCATAAGACAGGCTGAGAATGCCAAGGGTCTGACCCCTGGCTAACGGAAAAGAGGAAACCTGAATTTACTGGTGCAGCAGCCTGGAATTCAGGGAGAACGCGTCTTCCTGGGCTGTATTGTTATTCAGGGCTGTCAGGAACATTATGTAATGTTGCAAAGGCAGCTTAGAAAAGAACCGGCAGAGCGATGTGTTGGCAGGGGAGAGCAGTAAATCCGACTCAATCATTCCTGGTTTGCCTTTCCACACGGATCTAGAAAAGGGATCCGAGTGGAGCGGTCCACCGGCGTGGAGGGCTGTCCTGGCAGCCTGGCCCTGGGAGCTTGCGTGTAACAGGTTAAAAGCAGCTGCGTGCTGTTACTACTAGTTACATCCTGTGAAGCCTCGGTGTTCTCTCTCTAGGTTTCATTTTGTGTCCTCCACATCCGAGCTGCACTTGATGAGAATGGAATTTCTCGAATTAAAGTACCGTCTGCTCTCCCTGCTGGTTCTGGCCGAGTCCAAGCTCAAGTCGTGGATCATCAAGTACGGGAGAAGGGAGTCGGTGGAGCTGCTGCTGCAGAACTACATTGTGAGTCTCCTGGGTGCTGGGACAGAGGGACACAGGAAGCAGGGATGTGGCATCTTACACCGACCCCTTCCTTTGAAGCCGTTCTGTTTTCCTCGTGAATTTCTGTGTGAAAGTACCCGTGTTTTAGTTGGACGGGAGAGGTGCTTAAGAGCCTTGTGCAGGCAGCTGCAGTTAAAACTCTATTTTCAGAAAAGGGTTGGTGCGTTGGTCTTGTGGAGCAGGTAGGACTGACTGGCTTTTATAGCTTAAAAAAAACGTTGTGTGCATGGCATGCCCACAGCATCTGTTACGAACTCCTCATTGAAACCTGATTAAGACTTGAAGTAGCTCTACCTGTCTCCCTGAGTTCAAATCGATTCCCATTCGCTCACAGGGAAACTGTCTTTTTCTATTTTTCGATTAGGTCTGTTTCTATGTCTCATTCTCTGAGCTGTGTGTGTGTGTGTGTGTGTGTGTGTGTGTGTGTAACACTTGATAAATGAAGCTTTATACTGATGTGTAAATGTGTGTGCGTGTAACACTTGATCGATGAAGCTATATTGATGTGCAAATGTGTGTGTGTGTGTAACACTTGATTGGTGAAGCTCTATACTGATGTGTAAATGTGTGATCTCACTTTTGGGCTCTCTGTCCAGATAATCATCTAGAACAGTGGTTCTCAACCGTCCTAAGGCCCCAGCCCTTTAATACAGTTCTTCATGTTGTGGTGACCCTCCCCAATCCATAAATTTATTTTTGTTGCTACTTCAGCACTGTAATTTTGCTACTGTTATGAATTGGGCGTTCGGCCCCCAAAGGGGTTGTCACCCACAGGTTGAGCACCGCTGATCTAGAACCAGATAGAATTATATGAGGGGGCTTCAAAAAGTTTTGGCGAAATCCCAGTATCTTTTGATCCTATTTCTCCACAAACTTTTTGAAGTCTCCTTGTATGGAGTCCGTGTAGAATAAGGTCTTGGCCTACCCATGCATGTGCAAAAGAGATGTTTCTGTCATCGTTTAGCGCCCATTGACATGAGTGTGTTAATTACAGGGGATTTATTTCTCTTAGTAAATTAAGCCTGCCCCCTTTTACAAGCTTATTGGCAATACATGCTTCCTCACACCTTCATCTTTGATAGGACTCTCCTCTTCGTTTTCATCACAAATTCAAAATGGCAATTTAATGAACTTTTACCAGGTACATCCCTTTCTAACCTGGACACAGTGACCCTGACACTCCGGGGGCAACTGATAGACCTACTGAAACAATGGCTTTATGGGAACCCCCGGGATTTTATTTTGCTACATTTTTATTCCATTTCCTAAGTGATGCCTGAAACAGCATTAATTTCCAAATTAAATGTAACAGCTTTTCAATCAAGTCTTTCTCAAGACTTCTAAAACGGTCTTGGAAGCATTTGTCAAAAATATGCAATCTGTTGTGATGTGCTGCCTTTCTTCGCTTTTTTGGTTTTTCAGAAAATAAAGTGAAAATCCCAGATTTTTAGCCCTCTGCTATGACGCCATTCCTTTCAATATTAAATCCCCCTGTAAGTGCAGATTTGCATTTATATTTCCAGTCAAAAAATACACCCTGAACGCAGGAGCTATTTATGCAGTTTCCGCTTTGTTCTTGTTATTTATGGACCGCCAATCAGATTCAAATGCTTAATGGGACCCTTCCACCAGGTGGATACCCCAGTACAATGATGTTAGCAATCCTCTTTGAACTTCTCAAAATAAAGGTTATATTAATAGAGAGTTGTTATTAACGATGAAAAAATTCTGTACTTTCTGCCTACTCCATAAAGTTCATTAAGCTGCTAATTTTAAACTTTGCTTTGTAGCTCTCAACGTGACTTGGAAATTGCTGTAATTATGCCACAAACATAACAGGCTTCAACGATTATGCCTTCATATTCTCATCTCCTATAGAAGGTTGCCCATTTACACTGATTGTGAAGATTAATCATGATGCAGTCTTGCTCATGCTTCCTCTCCCCCTTGAGTTGAGAAAGTTAGCAATGCTCCGTTCTGGGAATGACTGTGAAGCTTTGAGTATTGTACGTTTCTCTGACACCTGGGCATATGCTGTGACATACACTAAGTGGACTTCTGAGATCTCTCAGCATCAAGTGAACAGGGCACAGTTACTGTGACATGGAACCTGTACAACATTCTGAATTGATGGCCCTTGGCTTAAATACTGGGCTTCCAGAGAACTGCCTGGGGGAAGCCCTGTTTCAGCTGTCAAAGATAGACTCATTGATCTTGTAGTTTAGTCCTCTAAAGAAGGTAGCTCACATATTAGTTTCATCTCTGCTTGAGGACAGCTTACACTTAGACATTGTGACTTTGGAGTTGCCATTATTTATGTATGTGAGCGTGTAGCACAGGTGAGTGGGTTTGGAGCAGGAGGGGGAGGGATTGAAATGCATCCCTCCTCCCCCACGAGACTCAAACTCAATACCCATTCTACTTTGGGGATGATGTATTTTCCAGAAGTCTCAATCGTTTTGCATATTTTAACAGCTATAGAATAAAACACACTCTTCTAAGGAGCAGAGACTGACACAGTTCTTTCTGTTCCACTTAGAGCCTCTCTCCTCCTCAGGGTTTGTGGGAAAGTCATTTGCTTTAGAACAGAATGGTTCAGAGTGTGAAGACTTTCTGAGAATATAATAAGATTGGTTTCTTTCATGCAGCCCCTTCCTGGGTTTCTAAAAACACTTGTTGTCATGAGCCATAGGCTCTTGCCAAGAGAAGAACCAGAGGATTCTGTGAATGTAAAGGTTTCATAATTATCTTCCTTCGTCTGAATTCTCAACTGTTTTATTCTCCTACAGGAAAAAAAAAAGATTAAAATTCCTCAGGACTTGAGAATTCTTGCAAACATGCCCAATGTTTGTTGCAGTTTGTTTAGGCAATGAGCTCTTGATAAGAGATGACATATTGTAATGTACATCCAAAGATGACTGGTTTGCTTTTGCTGTTGGAATTGTTCATATGACCATATTAGGGAACACTTACTTCATTTGTGCTTCGGAAAAAATAGGGTAGCATTTTATCCTTTCTTTCACACAAAAGAAAGAGAAGAGCTCTTGGGATTGTTCATTATGTGAATGAAACATAAGAAACACAAACATTTGTTTTATTAATACTTTATTCACTTAAGTAGCCAATGCTAGTGAAACTACTTCTCTAAGTTTTTTTTCTTCTTCTTCTTTTGAAATCCTAAATTATTGGGGTTAGCGCTATTGAAGTGAAATTGATGAACCTTTAAATTTTCACCTCTATTCTTACCTTGTGAAAGTCAAAATTTAGTCACTTCCAATAGTACTTTGGATTTAGTGGACTAAAAATAGTTACCTTCTTTTTTATCAAACTATCATCAACTCTGAAAGTCCTCTAATGGGGCTTCTAGGTTGAACTTGATCTCCAATTTGTCTTTCTTTTAAAAAATTATTTTTATAAAGAAATAGACATAGACTCTCCCTGCAGTTTTAGGTCTGCTTGGGTATTTATTCGTTCATTTTTCTAAGAGGCTATGCCAAGAGAGTTCATGGTGAAAGAGATCTGGAAGTTCTCGCGCTAAAGTGATTCTGGAAACTAAGGACCAACCTAACAGAAACAATACAAAATGAAAATAAATGACCTCTCTTTCAACGTGTATGGTTTATTCCCTCAGATTGGAGGTCTCCTTGGATGGGGCAAACAGTTATGTTCTCGATTGCCTAGTAGCTGAAGGTTTGGCAGTTCCAACCTATCCAGGGGCCCCTAGGGAGGCAGGCCTGACAAGCTGCTTCCAAAAGGGCACAGCTGTGAAAGCCCTCGGGAGGAGTCCTACTCTGAACATGTAGGGCTGCCACTCAGTCAGAACCGACTCAAAAGTAGTGGACAATAATATAACCGTACAGGGAAGCTCAGAAGACTTGAAGGACTCCTTACATGGTTCATAATGTTCTTAGAACCTCCTTCCTTGCACACCTAGATGGGACGTGAACCTGGCGTAAGATTTTCTTTCTTGTTCACTTTTAATTACCGACATAATCCTTAACAAGAGGCTATTTAAGTCGTTTTGCCCATACAGGACATTTCCACTTCTGTTATCCAGAGCAATTGTTTTACCTTTAGCCTTTTGAAGCATGTGGCAGAATGATCTATGACTGTCTTAAATCTTTGTCAAATAGAGTTTCCTCTTCACATTCTTACACCAGGCTCGTAGCCTTAGCTGTTTCCTGCCGTTTTCATCTAACCGGAGGGAGAAGAGGAAAATCAAGAATCAGATGAAGGGTGAACTAGTGGGGGGTGGGGTGGGTTATTGATTGTTCATTTAAGCTGTTGACTATGGAGTTGATGATCTTAATGTAAACTCACATCTAATTTACAATAAAAAAATGTTGACAAATTAAGTGATCATACATTTTTTTTCCCATTTGGTGAATTTGAAATTAAATAATGAGCTGACCGCTATCTTCCTACTTTATTCTCAAAACAAATATGAGCAGTCTTATTCAAGTTATTGAGTGACGTATTCATCAAGAAACTTTCCATCCCAGGAAATTTGCAACATTTCCAACCCCCTCTACATCTGAAGAATAATTAATGTGTAAGCACCTGCCTTATAAGCTTGAAGTGCTAGGAGCTGTGCAATAGATGTAATGCTCTTCCATGTTTTCTTGAAACATGACCAACACATAATAGTAAAAAGCAAGGATGTTTTTGAAACTGCATCTCTACCCTAGGATGTCCTATCTTGTCCTATAGGTCACTGTGAGTCAGAATTGATTGGATGGCAGTGAGCTTGTTTGTTTGTTTTTGAGAGGAGGCTCATATTTCCTGGAGTTAACAATAACATAATTTATCTGAGTTTTGGTTTTGGTATGTATTGTCTATTTTATAGTACATATTTGCTTGCAGTGGCTATGATATATATATATATATATGAGAGCGAGAGAGACCTGTCATCTATATTTTTAAGAAGCCACTAGAAACATGACACCGAGTTGAATGTGAGATTATTTAGTTCTTTCCTCTTGCAAACATGCCCTGCTTACCTTTTATTAGAATGGAAGTGCTTGTGCCTGGCCCCATGTGTTTATAATTTGAAGCTTCTGGGAACATTCAGTCACAAGGATTCATATTCAAAGATCAAAAGAATCCCACAGCTCAAGCCCAGTAGGCCCGTTAAAATGTTCTTCCACATTTGCAGCTTTCTAAATGCCAGGCCCTGGTTCTCGGCAGAAACCCCATCTCCTCTCTCAGCCAGCCCTTGGGAAGCAGAAGAAATAGAATACTTTCTCAATCTAGTGCTGAGTTAAAATTACAATTGTGAATCAGTAGCTAAGCTTAGAATACATTCAGGTTCTGTGTAGCAATAGAATCCATTTGATATTTTTAAGATGAGTAAGCTTAGGAGTTTGGGTAAAATATCCACAAAGCTAGCTCATTGTTGTCTTCATTCTCAAGCAAAACTAAGAAATGCTGAGGACACCTGATGGTCACACATCTGCCGAGGCGTAGTGCATGCTACTTTCTAACCATGCTCCCGCTCTTTCCAGTCTTTCATAGAAAACAGCAAGTTCTTTGAGCAGTACGAAGTGACCTACCAGATCTTGAAACAGACGGCCGAGATGTACGTCAAAGCAGATGGCTCAGGTATGGCAGGACTTGATGCGGCATGGGACTCAGTCAGTGAGAGTCTGCAGGTTTCTGAGTGATCACAGCACGTTTAGTCTCTGCAGAATCCGGGTGAGGCAGCGCCGCTGGCTTGGAGAGCAC
>NW_022107431.1:15852361-15862377 GCF_000313985.2 Echinops telfairi
TGTGTGTGTGTGTGTGTGTGTGATCTAAGAATGAGCAGAATAAGCATCCATTTTCTAAATTGCAATTTTTAAAAATCTATTTTCAACTCAGAGAAGTAAAGGCAAATCAATAAATAACTTCAGTACCACAATCAAGTCAATAAGAGGTTAATTGATATTAAAAAGTTGCCTCACGTTAATTCTGACTCACAATGACCCCATCTATGTCAGAGTGGAACTGTGCACCACGAGGCATTAAAAAAAACCAATGGCTGACTTTTTGGATATAGCTCACCAGGCCTTTCTTCCATGCCCGGTCTCTGGGTAGACTTGAACTTCCGGCCTTTCAGTGAGCTGCCAAGCATATTCCCCTTTTGATCTACCCATTCATTTAGTGTAAACCTCAAGTTGTTAAGAACATTATTGTCTTGAATGTAGCATGTCATATGTTTGACCAGCGTCGTGTGATAGCACTTTTGATGAACCTTAAACTAAGGTGACCAGATTTAAAGCGGGACACCATTGACTGGGGGTGGGGGTGGGGGCTCTTGATTAAAAATTTGGTCTATATGGACCAAATAGACCGTTCCCTAGCTTGTCATGTGTTCTTTCCAAAAATCGGGACTCTTTTAAAACGCCATAAATTGGGACTGTCCCACCAAAAGCCGGATGTCTGGTCACCTTATCTTAAATGCCCCATCTACTTGAGTTCTTAGAACGTGTAAGCACATGCACGGAGGGCCTTGTTCATAGAGCATTTGTGGACCAAGCCGGATGTGCCCTGATCTTTCATCTTTACAATGATTGTGTGGTTTCCAGTACCTGGCGAGGGAGTGTCTCACGATACACGTGTGAACTGTATAGCCCGAGGAAGGACCGGGCATGTAGACTAGTATGTAAGGATGCCAGGAGAAGGCCTGGTGGGCTCCGCGTGCACACACAAACAGCCTAATGCATTTTGCCTGCTGCAGTGGAGGAAGCCGAGCACGTGATGAAGTTCATGAACGACACCACGGCTCAGTGGCGGAACCTGTCGGTGGAAGTGAGGAGTGTGAGGAGCATGCTGGAAGAAGTCATCTCCAACTGGGACCGCTATGGCAACACTGTGGCCACTCTGCAAGCCTGGCTGGAGGATGCGGAGAAAATGCTGAGTCAAACAGAGCATGCCAAAAAGGTGAGGTGGTCGGACACGACGGAAACTTCAACGTAGGCTTTGACGAGGTTTCACAGCGTGTTTTGCCAGGAATATTTGCCAGTGTGACTCCAGCATGCTGACTCCACCTGACAGATGATGTTTTCAGTCCTTCCATTATCTCTGACCGATAGACACACCGTGAACAAATGCTCTGTTCAGATGATTCCCTATTCGATCCGTCCAGTGTTGGCTTGTTTTGGTTTGACTTTGGAGTGAACCAGACCCAGTGGGGTCTCCCCAAACCTCCAGGCAGCAGAGGGCGCTGGCTCACAATGCAGCCTGTATGGGAAGAGGCAGGTACAGGACCCAAAACCAAAATCCAAGCTCACTGCCATCCAAGCCATTCTGACTCATAGCCACTCATTTCTGAGAGGATGAAATTGGCTTTGGGTAACATAGTAATGAATCTAGAGCATGACATTTTTTTTCCTGAATATTTCTTATTTTCAATTTTACCAACCCTTAGCCACAGATCTTATTCTGGATTGGAGTAAGTTTTAAATTTTATTTATTTTTTGGCCAGTTGTATGTATGTGTATGTATGAGGGGCTGTGGAGAGCACCGTATTACTTAATGCGAGTGAATGTAAATATCAGTGAGATAGAGTATTTCCTACAATCACTTTGTAAATATCTCTCTTGATGGCCAGTAGAAAACTCAGAGCAACCATTGAGAAGATTATCATAAAAATTACCTCTGCTCTCACTGAATTGTGGGGAGGGGAGGAAAAATTTCTGGGCCATATTGAGCAGGGAAACAAATGAAATCTTAGCTGCCTCATTTCTTTGTTCATGAGTCTGTTGACAGTGTTGGCTGTGGTGGGTGGGGAGCTGAAGGCTGGACCATAGTGTTCAGAAGTTCTGATGTTGAGTTGAAATCTCTTATACCATCTTCCCGAATGTTCGCATCATCTAAACACAACCTGAATACAAATTCCAGCATGACTACTGATAAGACATTAATGGTGAGAAGTAAATTTATATGGAATAGGTACTACAGAGGAGTCCTAGTGGCACAGTTAATTAAGAATTAGGGGGTGGTGGTGTCACAGGGTGACCAGACACCCTGTGAGAGAAAGATGAGGTTACCTGCTCTGAAAACCTAAGGAACAATTTCACTCTGTCTTCTAGGATCCCCAGGAGTCGGACTCCACCTGATGGCAGGGGGAAATGCTAAAGTGTCAGCCTCCCCTTAAGAAGTATATAGTCCACATTTACTATACGCACATTACTGCTCGTCTTTCATGATTGGCTCCCATGCTAGTAGATTTCTATTTTTTCTGATGTTTACCAGTCTGCATTTTGTACAGCTGGAATATCTGTGGAGATGAGAATGGCAGTAGTCGTCTACCCATTCTGACTTGGCCTAGTGTTTATTGATGTAAGGGACCCTAGCCACCAGGAACACACATATACTCATCTGTTGGCATAGCACCTCCTCCCACACAGGAACGACACACAGCGGTTTGAAGGATCTCTTGACTGTGATGTGGCCAGACACCCATTCTTTTGACTTGGACTGAGCTGGAGACCACTTCCTGGCCCAGTGTGCTACCTTAAACAAATCAGAAAGGGTGTTGTTGTACAGGGGAGGGTTTCCATTCTTGTCGAAAAGGGATTGGATCGGGTGTATGTTTTGCTGTGTCTATTCTCAACAACAGCGAAAATAAGATGACGTGTGTCTTTACAAAAAGGTATTTACTATTTCAAGTTCACTTATTAAAATGTATTTGGTTGGGAAAAGATTGAAGATGTACCTTCACATTGAGACAAGTCTTAGAACAGGCCTTTCTCTGAGTCTGGTGACTTTCTTGTCATTGTTACCGTTTGGCACGGTTTCCAATCGTCTGCCTTCTTTCTTACGGTGCAGGACTTTTTTCGCAATTTGCCTCATTGGATTCAGCAGCACGCCACCATGAATGATGCTGGCAATTTCCTCATTGAAACCTGTGATGAGACGGTGTCCCAGGATCTTAAGCAGCAATTACTGTTGCTAAATGGGCGATGGAGGGAGTTATTTATGGAAGTCAAGCAAGTATGTCTTTCCCGTCTTTATATCTCCACAACACATGTGTGTGCTACAACCTGCTGTGATAAACACCCTGTTTAGAGATTGCTCATATAGAATGGGCTTCCTGGTGCAGAGGGTAGATATGTTTAGAAATGGTATGTTTTGTATTTGGTAATTCATCCTTTAGGATTATAATGGTGGACAATTACAAAAAGTATCATTTGATTAAGAATCACATTGACATGTGGCATCTACTTACGGCGAACGATTTGGGTTTCCAATCAGAGCTCAAGCCTTCTTTTTTTTTTGTTAGTTCCCTTTTCTCACCTTTCACAGTACTTGAACTGAATTGAAATGCATTTAAATTTGGAGTTGGGGAATCGGGAGTTAGAGTCCCCTATAACATATACCGTGTCACATTTGCAGAAAGTGTGAGGGGGTGAACAACCAGGCAGACTAACAGCTCTGCTTAGTGGTTTCTCACACCATGCACGGCCCACTCTTGTCTTCTCAGTATGCCCGAGCTGATGAGCTGGACAGAATGAAGGAAGAATACACCGATTGTGTGAAGACCCTGACTACCTTCGCAACCGAGGCCCAGAGGAAGCTTTCAGAGCCTATAGGAGTCTCCTTTTTGAATGTCAAGTTACTAATTCAGGACTTGGAGGTGAGGGGGGTTCGGGGCCATGAAAGACAGAGACTACTTTGAAGACAAACAACGCTGAGGGTTACTCAGGTGATTGCAAACACCATCCCTGGTTCTCCTTGGATGGGTCCTGCATGCCCTGGTTCCCACCTCTCCTAAGAAAATGGATCTGGGTTTTGTAAAGCATTTGTTGACCAGGTAGAGTCGCTTGGAAAGAGTTTACCTAAAGCCCAATGATGCAGCTCCAAGAGCCTCCCATGGAGGGTGCGTCCATCAATAAAGGCTTTGTTAAAGGCTTCCAGCAATCACGGTTCCAGGAAATTGAGTTTTATTAGTGCCATTTCTTGAATACTGTGCTGCCCTCAAACATAAACTAGTGGAAGAAGAATTAATGACACAGAGAGGTTGCATGATATATTTGTGTGGTTAAGGTAGAAAAGCAATCACCATTAAACCTTTAAACATGGTGATAGATACACAGAGGGGAGAAAAGATTGATGCTGGAATGAGGCGAGGTTGGCTGTGGTTATTACAGTGTGAGAAGGCTAAAGGAAAACGTAATTTACTTGATGCTAATGTCTCTACTTTAAACTTTTTCAATGGGAACACGTTGCTTTCTTGAGAGGGAGAAGGGTCCGTTAATATTTGAAGACAGGGGAAGAGTCCCTGAGAGGGAACATGTGTTTGCTGTTGTTCGGCCGTGACTCCTAGCCACCCTGCGTACAGCAGAGGGAAACCCTGATCCTGTACCATGTGTTGGGATAATAGAATATTTATGACTGCATCAGCACATAGCTTTGAACCTTTAAAGATTACAACAGTTAATTTTTATGCTACCTTAAGGATTTCTGGTCACTTTTCAAGGGAAGTTTTTATGTGTCTCTATATTAACAACGAAGGGGAAAAGGCCCCTTGGGGGTGCAGAAGGAACCCGCACAGCCCAGTGATTGAGAGCTCAGCTGCTAAGTAAGATGGTTGGTTTGACCCCTCCAGTTGCTCCGCGGGAGAAAGATGTGGCAACCTAAAGATGTCTGCGTCCCTAAAGATGGACAACCTTGGAAGCCCTATGGGGCAGTTCTACTCAGGCAGTAGGGCCATTATGAGTCAGAATAGACTCTATTACAATGGGCTATGTGGCGCAGATGGGTAAGCATTCAGCTACTAACAACAAGGTTGGCATTCACATTACCCAGATAGACTTGCTGACCTGCTTCCAAAAGGCCACAACCTTGAAAACCCTAATGGGGCAATTCCACTGTTCACTCCTGGAGTCGCCATGAGCCTGCATCGGCCTGATGGCGACTCAAAAATACCAAACTCGCTGCCATGGGTTCAATTCTGATGCACAGTGACTGTACAAGACAGGCTACAACTGCCCCTCTGGGTTTCTGAGACTGCAGATCCTTATGGCCGTAGATAGCTTCATTGTCTACTGCAAAGTGCCTGGTGGTTTCTAACTGCTGACCTTAAGGTTAACCGCCCAACACATTACCCACGAGGCAGTCAGGGCTCCTTGATGGTACCTGGTAATGAAGCAAAGCAAGACCTGGATTCTCCAAGGACTTCTCAGTCCCGCCTTCTTTGGCATCCTGAAGTTCTAACGTCTTAATGTTGCTGTTTCCATGTTTCCTGCAGGACATTGAACAGAGGGTGCCGGTGATGGATGCCCAATACAAGATGATTACAAAGACAGCCCACCTCATTACAAAAGAAAGTTCCCAAGAAGAAGCTAAGGAAATGTTCGCCACCATGTCTGGGCTCAAGGAACAGCTAGCCAAGGTGGGAAAACATCCGAACACAGGGAGCTACTGACACTGTCTGGTTGTCTCCTTCTCTCCCACCGACGAGCTGGACACCTGCTGGGCTTGCTAACAATCCTGCTTCTGCTTCTTTTCATGTTTTCCAACAATCTTTCTTCTGCTTCTTCTTAGGTTTCCTGAGTTAGTAACTTTGACATGAGTCTTAGCAAGAAAACTATGACGCTGACACCAAGCATGACCTCTGTTACTTTAGAAGTACTCTAAAATACAAAACCAAACTCGCTGCCATTGAGCCGATGCCTACTCAGAGAGACCCTACAGGATAGAGTAGGCCTGCCCTTAGGAGTTTCTGGGATGGTAACCTTTATGGGAGTAGAGCCCCATCTTTATCCCAAGGAACATATGGTGGTTTCAAACTGTTGACCTTGTGTTTAGCAGCCCAATGAGTAACCACTATGCCACCAGGGCTCCTTAGAAGCTATATTTTAAAGAATCCTGGTGGTGCTATTGGATAAGTATTGGACTGGTAACTGCAAGGTTGGTGGTTCAAACCCTTCAGTCAATATTCTAGGGAAAAGATGAGGTTGGCTTCTCCTGTAAAGATTTACGGCCTCAGAAATGTGATATAGGATCACTATGAGTAGGAATAGATGTGATGGCAATGGATGTGGTTTGGGTTGGGTTTGGATTAGCTGTATCTTAATAGAAAGGTAGAACTGCTTTGGGGGAAAGATAAACCAAGAAATCAGTGTGTGTAAAACACACAGACACACACATATACATAGAATGAGAGGGGGGAAGGAAGAGGAAAGAAGAGAAGGGCCGTATATTTGAATGAGAGTGAGTTCTCAAATAGCCTTAATGTTGAGTATTCCTGAAATACCTCCACCTTCTGTATTTGCTGGTATAATCAGAAAACAGCAGCATGTTCTTCAGCTCACAGATCTCACCTTAGGCTTGGGGCATTTTAGTTCCTTTATATGCAGAGATAGCTGGACATAAAGTCTGTTCTGACCCAAAGCAACCCTATGCACCACAGAACGAGGCACTGACTGCCTGGTCCTACACCGTCCTCACACTTGTTCCGATGCCCGAGCCCCTTGTTGCAGGCACTGTGTCAACCCATCTCCTTGAGGGCCTTCCTCTTTGTGTCCGCCCCTCTGCTTATCAGACAGGCTGTCCTTCTCCAGGGACCGGTCTCTCCTGACAGCATGTCCAAAGTGTGTAAGACAAAGTCTCACCATCCTTGCCTCTCAGGAGCACTCTGGCTAGACTTCTTCCAAGGCAGATCAGATTGTCCTTGTAGCAGTCCCTGCTACTTTCAATATTCTTCTCCACGATTCAAATACACAGTTCTTCTTGGGTCTCCCTTATTCAGTGTACAACTTTCACATGCATATGAGGCAATAGAAAATACTATGGCTTGGGTCAGGCGCACCTTAGTCCTCCAAGTAACATCCTTGCTGTTCAACACCTTAGAGAGGTCTCGTACAGCAGATTTTCGCAATGCAGCACGCCTTTTGAACTATTGATTGCTGCTTCCATGAACACTGATGGTGGATCCAGAATTTGTATTTTAGATTGAGAAACCATAGTCTTTTCTTTTGAAGGGTGGTTTTGTTTGTTTGTTTGTCTGAATTTTAGAAGATCCTTGAGGATTATCTAAAGTTGATTTTTAGGAAGGTGGCATTTATAATACCTGCATGGACTACGATTGGATACTTAATTTCTAACAAAAGAAAGGAGTGCATAAATTAATGAATGGGAAAATTTTTGTAAGGAATAGTTAGGAAATAAAACAGAAATAGGCAAGCCTGTTGACAAGGAGAGAAACTAGAAAGAGAATGACCTATAGGAAATCTGTAGTGAATATTTAATGGAAAAGAGGAATATGTTTGAAAAATGAAAATTGGAAGAAGTATAGACCTGAGAAAGAAATCTTTAGCTGTCACTGTGGTATAGATTATTTATTTGTAATGGATTACACTTTAACATTAAGAGTAGAGTTATATATAATTTGAAAGTAATAGGAAATCATAATAATATCTGCTGTCAGCAAAGTTTCCTAAACAAAGATATGAGGCTAGGCCAACCCTCTCTACTTGATAAACTTCCAGCAGCTCTCGAGAATTTTGTCTGGCCTCACATCTTATCCTGGACGGGTTTCCAGATCTGGGGCAATCCTGAAGGAAGCACATTATGTCCTTAGGTACTGTCTAAGTCACTGAATGTTTTTACTGCTGTTTCAGATGCAGAATTTAATTTGTTTTCTGTAGCACACAGGAAGGTTTTTAAAAAGCACCTTGGCTTTTGTTGTTGATGCTAGCTTCTCTTGGTTTTGCTCAAGGTAATTTTAGCAGAGACTTGTTGCAGTAGAAGAACTCTATCATTGATCTTTCAGGCAGATATGCCAGTGTGTCAGCACACACCACTCTATTTGACAGAATGAGAAAACGTTATCCTCTGGTCTTGCCACGGATGGCTTTGGTAATATTATTGATAAAGTTAGTACACGTGGTTATCATTTAAGAAAGAAAAGGGAAAAACTAAAACTAAACTACCAGCAATGGTATAATAACAATGACTTCATTCTCTTTCTTCAGTCTTGTGAAAGTATTGATAGTACATTGGAAGCTACCTTAAGGAAATGGGGTGTGGGGGGGTGGGGGGCCCGGGGCAGAAGGGTCTCGGAGAACTGGCCCTGGATTCTAACATCAATGTTAGAAGGCACCTTAAGGGGCTCTTGCTTTCCAAGCCCTTGGAGTCACATCATGAAGCTAATGCAGACGTGCAAACCCAACCAACACGTGACGCTTGCGTTGGTTCTGAGTCAGTGTGGCCCCGTGGGTGTCAGAGAAGAACTGCTTCCCAACTGCAAGGCCTTCCTTCGGAACTGCCCCTGGGTGGATTTGAAAGACCAACCTTTCTGGTTAGCCATCGTCTTCGTTTACCATTGGTGCCATCCAGGAATTCCAGGTGTCACATTCACAACATGTTTTGCACAGACACTTGGTCGATGAGGGCCATTCAGATCAGGGGACAGACAGCCCCTAGTGGCTGAGCCTTACCAAGTGAGTTAGTCTGTGACGTGAGTTCTTGGGACTGGAGGAGGCAGAGAGCATCGAAATGTGGGCTCGGTGGGCAGCAGGAAAGTGGATAGCCTTCGAAGCCAGTTCGCTCCCATCCACCTCCCTGCTGAGAGTTTGCCTCCGCAGCCCAGTTCTACTGAATGCTGAATCGGAATCTACATTTCAGCAAGATTCCCAGGTGATTCTGATTTAGTGTCACTGGGGTACAAAAACAAATTCTTTGCAGAGGGTTGAACGAGAATGAACCAATTCAACCCCTGAATTGGGAAAGAATAAGCCAACCAGTCTGTAAGCTTATCTGGACGGAGTGCCTTAAGTAGGAGGGTTATTGAATATGAAGTTGGAAGGCTGGTTGAGGCCCCATGCCGCCTCCATTGAGCACATTCCAAGGCTATAAATCTTAATGGGAACTGAGAGCCTCACCTTTCTCCCACCGAGTGGTTGATGGCTTTGAACTTACAACGTTGCAGTTAGCAGTTCAAAGTTTACTGGACAGGGTCACCAGGGTACCTTGGATTAGTCCAAAAAACGTACTGCTATGAATCAATTTTGACTTTCAGCATCCCTACAGGACAGGGGCTTGAACCAAACCTAAAGGACAGGATGCAACTGCCTCTGTGGGTTTCTGAGACTATCACTCTTTATGAGAGTAGAAAGCTTTCTCTTCCACCCACAGAGTAGCGGGTGCTTTGGAACTGCTGACCTTGCAGTTACCAGCCTACTGTGTAGCCACTATGCCACAGGGCTCCTTGGAGTGGTCTCGATAATGAATGCTATTGAAAGATAACCTGGGTTCAGATTTGAAGGCCCCAGTGAAGATGAGATGCACGTTATGGGTGGAACTGGGTGCCATCTAGTTCGCTAACCACATTTCTTTAGATAAGAAAGTGCAACCCAGATGGGTCTGTCTCCATGAATTTTCATGAAAAAAAAAAGGCCAAATAACTTTGTAGCTATTTATTTTTCTCAGTGTGACAGGTATATATATATATACAGAAAAACACATGTCCACAGAAAATACCACTCAACTGTCTTAGAGATTTGAAAGCCCCAGACTATAGGACATGCTCCTGAGAGCTGTGAACAGTCTCCTTAGGCTGCGTCCTTAATGGCATTTAGTGGGATTTCACCTTTGTTTTCTTAAAGGTCAGAGAATGTTACTCCCCACTCCTCTATGAGTCGCAGCAGCTGTTGGTGCCGTTGGAGGACTTGGAGAAGCACATGATGAGCTTTCATGACTCCCTCGGGAAAATTAATGAAGCGATGACCATTCTTGAGCGCGAGGCACAATCGAGTGCCCTTTTCAAACAGAAACATCAGGTGAGGAGACATAGTGA
>NW_022107431.1:15863519-15887522 GCF_000313985.2 Echinops telfairi
GGCTTTTTAAAGAACTGTGCCCCTGGACCTCTGCATGGGTTGATGCTGAGAAGGACGCTCTTGCCGTTAGGGCCTCCTCCTTGCTCTTGTCAGCCCCTTGTCGCTGTCTTCCCTTGCAGGAGCTGTTGGCATGTCAGCAGAGCTGTAAAGAGATGCTGGCCCTGGTCGAGAAAGGCAGCCAGAGCGTTCAGAAGTTTGTGAGCGTGAGCAGCGTGCTAAAGCATTTTGACCAGACGAAGCTGCAGAGGCAGGTTGCCGACATTCACGTGGCTTTTCAGGTAGTTTCTTTTCTCCTTTGTTATGACTCTCTTGACAGTAACTAGCTCGGGAGACTACAAGGATGGAGAAACAATGAACCTCGCTTATCTTGCTTTCTGCCCCATCGGGATGCCTCTCCTTCAGGTGTTTGGAGACCCATCACTTTACATCTGCCTTTTCTATTAATTCATCGTGGGAGGAAAAAAGTGATAACGAGTCAATTCTTATTTATCACAACCCTAGAGGAGAGAGGCGACATGCTCCACTTTTAAGGGTATCCATCTTCAAGGAAAGAGTTGGCTCCCTCCTTGTGGCGGTGGGTTTGAACCATCAACCTTTTGATCGGTCACCGAGTGCTTAATGGCCATGTCCACAAGGCTCCCATTCGTCTCCAAGGGGGTTAATTGTTATTGTTAAGTGCCAGCGAGTCAGTTCCAACTCATAGAGACCGTGTGCACAACAGAAGGAAACACTGCCTGGCCCTGCTCCATCCTCACAGTTGTCTTATGTTTGCTCCCATCGTTGCAGCCACGGTGTCATTCTATCTTGCCCATAGTCTTCCTCTTTTGTGCTGCCTCGCTCCTTCACAAGCATCACGTCCCTCTCCAGGGACTGGTCTCTCCTGACAACATGCCCCAAGTCCACGGGACCAAGTCTCACCATCTTTGCTTCTAAAGTGTATTCTGACTGTACTTCTTCCAAGTTAGGTTTAAGTGTCTTTTAAAGATGGACTACTCTTTATTTATCGATTGTTATTTTATTAAAAGATCATTTTACTAGGGGCTCTTATAACAATCCAGACATCAATTGTATCTAGTATATTTGTACATAAGTTACCATCATTATTTTCTATCCATTTATTTTCTATTGAGCCCTTGGTATCACCTCCTCTTTTTTCCCACCCTCTCCTCCCCAACCCTTATGATGCCTTGATGAATTATAAATTATTATTATTTTCATATCTTACACCGACCGCTGGACAGAACCTCACAATGTAATCATTATTTTTACATCCAGAATATGGTAAAGAAAACTGGAGATTGGAAGAAACATGTGGAAACCAACAGCCGCTTGATGAAGAAATTTGAGGAGTCCCGAGCAGAGCTGGAGAAGGTGCTTCGGATTGCTCAGGAGGGCCTGGAGGAAAAGGGGGACCCAGAAGACCTCCTGCGGAAACACACTGTGAGTCCATCCCCGGTGGGCACATGGGCAGGCGACCTTGATTATAAAACATGTTTACAGAGAGGGAGAGACAGGCGGATGAGTGAGGAGGGTAGAAAGCTGTGGGCCACGAGACCCCAGGAACTTCAAGAGCAGTTGAGAAGTTAGCTATTCTGATGCCCTTGGCATTGTAAGGCATCATAGAATAACTCAGACTCAAAGTACTACTCTGTTGAGCTAGAAAATGTCTTAAATAGCCAAGGATGATGTAGCAGATAGTTTGCGGTGAATGACTAAGTCCTTCCAGCTCATTCTCTAAGCTAGCACGCTGTGGCAGGGATGCTCTATCTCCTGAAACGTCTCAGGACTGGGAGCCAGCCTTGTGCCCCTTAAACTGGCCATTGTGATCGCAATGACATCAGCATGGTGAGCGCTAGTCCTGTTTGAGCTGGTGGACGCAGATGGTGGGCACCCTGGGAACAGGTGTTTAGAGTCATCTTGTTCTGAAATATCAGTGGTTGTTTAGAAGCCACACTTGTCAGTGGTGAATGCAATCTATTTGTGAAGCAGCTGACTGCACTTCTTACCAGTGTCCTACCTCCGCAGGGCTGCTGGGACAAAGTACCACATATGGGATGGTTTACAAGAGCAAAATGCACAGACTCACAGTTCTATCAGCTGTGAGTCCACAGTCAGGTGTCAACAGGGCCCTGTTCTCACCAGAGCTTCTTGGAGAAGATATTCCTTATCTCTCCCAGCTTCCCGTAGCCCCGGGAGCTCTCTGGCTCACAGCTGTAGTAGACCTCTGTCCCCATATGGCCCCCTCCCCTCTGTCTCTGCACCTCCTTGATAAGTCACTCTGCTTGGATACGGACCCACTCTATTCCTGCATGATCTCATGATTACTTAACCACTAGCATCTCCAAGAACCCGTTTCCACATGAGGTCTTGTTTTCAGAGGTAACAGGGTATAGGACATCAACATATCAGTTTGAGGGGACACAAGACAAATCCTCCGGATCCTACAGATCCATGGTGTGCCGTTTTCTACTTCAAATCATGGGATTTTCAAAATTATACTGAATGTGTTCTTCCAAGACTGTGGGAGGCCCGGTCATGGGCACGTCTCTATTCCTGAGCCCAGGTGTGTAGTTGAAATGGCTCCTAATGGACCATGGACATATGGCCATGGACACATCACATTTAGGGGATGAGGAAGGGTTCATTCTGGCTTCTGCTCCGTCCTCAGCCTCTACCAAAGAGACATCCCTGTGGAGTCACGGTTAGAGGACCATACTTGGCGTACCAGAACATTCTACCAAATGTGAAAACCACAGAGATATATAAAGGGCTTGATGCATTTCAAATGCACTGGGTTCTGACTCATAACTACAGATGATTACAGTTCATTCCTGACAAATAAATAGTCGTTGCCCAGAAGGTTTGAAGAGCACAGCAGTGGGCAGGGAGGCTGGTTTAGAAGCGTGACAGCTTCACGGCACGGTGTTTGCTGCTGATTTTATTCTTCCTGATAGGAGGCTTTTTTCCACCTCAGCGGTTTGTTTTTTATTAAAATTGTGGTCATATATGTAACGAAATGCTTGCCATTCCAGCCCTCATAATGTGTAGAATTTAGTGGCTATAGTGACAGGTGCCATGTGCACAACCATCAACAGGGTCCATTGCTCCGTTTTGTCATCATCCTGAACAGAAACTCATTGTCCCCTCGGCAGAGACTTGTTTCCTTGTCCCCACTCCTGCCCTGCCGATCAACATCGTCTCTGTGCATTCGTCTGTTCTTGCCCTTTCGTGGAAGTGGGGCCTTAGAGCACGTTTCCTTTCGGGCGGCCCTCCTTCACTCAGCACGGTGGTCCCTGGGCCCATCCGTGCTGCACCAGGTCTCAGAGCTTCATCTCTCTTAATGGCGGAGTGCTATTCCATCGTACGGCTGAAGGGTGTTTTGTGTAATCAGTCATCTCTGCAGGACGCTTGGGTGGTGGCCCATTTTGGTCGTTGGAAAGAGGGTTCTGTGAACATTAATGTACAGGCATCTGTCCGCCTCCCTGCTTGCCAGTCTTTGGGGGTATATTCCTAGGAATGGGATTGCTGAGCCAGAGGGTAAATCTTCCTTAACTTCTGGAGTTGAACTTCTGGAGCAAGGAACTGCCAAACCTAACCAGGACCCTCTTGCCTACCTTCCCCGTCCATCCCGCCTCAGGAGTTCTTCGGTCAGCTCGACCAGAGGGTGCTCAATGCTTTCCTGAAAGCGTGTGACGAGCTCACGGACATCCTCCCTGAGCAGGAGCAGCAGGGCCTGCAGGACGCAGTTCGGAAGCTTCACAAGCAGTGGAAGGTGAGTCCGGGAGGAGGGAGAGAGCGGGAGGAAGAAAGGCTTCCTAGCTGCTCCTTGCATTGTAAAGACAACTCAACTGGAATCAAACACGAGAACATACCAGGCGGTGGTTCTAACGGTTCTCACGCATGGAGGCTCTGTGTTCAATGGAATGAAGCACGGTGCCATCCTCTGTTGAATGCCTTTGTGAAATCCCATGAAACTTTTGTTATTCCTTTTGCCCTGATGAAATCGATTTTATCAGATGGGTTAAGATGCCTTTTTTGCTGTTGTTGTTTCCTGATGTGGTGGGGGTGGGGGTGGTATCAAGCATCGAATGCAGTCAGGCACCATGTAGCGAACGCTCCTTCCGCGAGTCAAGTATGTTAGGCAGAAGCAAAAGCCAACTCACCGCCCCCAAGTCAATTCTGTCACAGCCACGTTCCAGGCCCGACTAAGAACGGCCTCTTCCGTTTCCTAGGCTTTACGTCTTTCACAGGAGCAGAGAGCTCATAGTTCTCCCGCAGAGGCAGTGGGTGGGAATCACTGGCCCTGTGGCTAACAGCTCAACACAGAGGTGGACCCTCGGGTTCCTGTGTCTTGGGGACACTGCTGCAATGACAAAGAACAACGCAGAAAGAGAGTTACTGTCCTCCAAAAGTTTATCATCAGTTTAAACATATAAATAAACGCATTTATTGTTTAAGGATTTCATGATGAGCAAAACACAGTCAATTTTCCCGAAATGCTTCGAGTCTCTTAGGAGAGAGAATTTGTTATACATAGTAGAAGTATAATTTAAACGCATAATCCCAAAGTAAAGCAACATGCCAGCGGACCTGAAAAAGTTTGTGCAAGAAGGGAAATAAAAGATAATTTTTCCACATACTGTTTGAACCACCCTTGTAGTTTCCAGCTTTGAGAGAGGGACGTGGACCCACTGAGATATTGGAGAGGAATTACTAAAACAGTTAGCCTTTGAACAGGGGTTTTAAAGAAGAGCCAGGGAGCAGGGAGGAAGTGGAATCAAATAGCAAGCAGAAGAGAGAGAGGCTTCCCATGTGATCCGTGGACATGCAGACCTCTGATCCGGCCCAGTCCCACGTGGGCGGCTTGGCGGGGGCAGTGAATCTTGGGAGACAAGGCCAGGCCTCTCCGATGGAGGCTGACTTCAGCACGAACACGGCAGGGATGCCAGGATCGGATTTAACAGAGACCCTGTGGAAGGCTGACTTCCTTAAGCCCAACTGCAGACAATCATGGAAAAAAACAGACAGACAGACAAACAGAACTCCGTAGAACACAGAACAAAACAGCAGCTTTGGAGCCATAGTGACCTGTGTGGGCACCATCGCAGGTGCAACCGCTGCTGCTTTTGCAAGTGGGCACCTCCTTCCTGAGGTGCCCCTGTGTAGAGTCAAACCTCCAGCATCTCTGTTCGCAGCTGAACATGTTGAGATTTCTGTTCGCAGCTAAACACAGGGAGCCCTAGTGGCGTAGTTGGTTATACGTGGGGCTGCTATGCACAGGCCAGTGATTCAAAACCACCGGCCACTCGGCCGGAGAGAGATGAGGGTGGGTGCTCCCATAAGACTTTAAGGCTCAGAAACCCTCATGGGCACTTCTGCTCTTCCCTCTGGGCTTGCTGGGCATCAGCATGGCCTCGATGGCAGTCAATGTGGTGAATTTGGGGACTCCAAAGATTCTTCTCCCCAAACCCAAATCCAACTGCCAGCATGTCATTTCCCACTCAGAAGGACCCTGTATAGGCTCTGTGCATCTTTATGGAACAGACTACGTCATCTTTCTCCTTTGGAGCAGGTGGTGGGTTGGAACCACCAACCTGGCAGTTAGGAAGATGACTCTCGCGGCAGGTTAATGAGTACGGTGCTGTGGAGGGGCATATTTCATAGGCACTCTATGAAGGCATGGCAGGGCCAGGAAGGGTGACTACAAAAATGCTCTGCATCTGGGCTGTGGTCCTTAATGAATTGTTTTACATCGCTCATACAAGCTGGGGGGAAAAAGTTCAGCCCTGTGCATGGGGAAATTCCAGTTATATAAATCTATTTTTACTTGCTAAGTCTGGAAATTGAAATGTCTCTGGTTTAAAAAAATTTTTTTTCCCAAAGGAATTGGAGTCTCTAAAGGTGCTGACGAAGCTCACTTTGTATCAACGGGGCTGCAGTGAACATGAATCAGGGTGATCACTGTGTAAACTTGTGCCCACATCATGTGGAAAAGGCATGGTGCAGGCAAAAGGAGCAAATTTCACTGGCCCCGTGGAAGAACGTGTGTGTGTGTGTGTGTGTGTGTGTGTGTGTGTGTGTGTGTGTGTGTGTGTGCTACTTCCACTGGCAGTGTGCTTAGTCAGGAACGTTTTTCTGACTCTGCCCACGGGATTCAGGATCTCCAAGGAGAAGCCCCCTATCATCTGCTTCATCTGAAGATTGACGTGGAGAAGAAGAGGTTCCTGGCCGCCATAGATGAATGCAGAACAGAGCTGGACCGGGAGACCAAGCTGGTGCCCCAGGAAGGCAGCGAGAAGATGATTGAAGAGCACAGGGTAGGTCTGCCCCAGGCGGGGAGCTTCTCAAAGCCACCCTGTTGCTCCCAGGCGACAGCAGATGGCTTGGTGGAGGGCTGAAGACAGGCTCATGGAATCTAAAGGGGACTCTGCTGGGAGCTCTCCTGTGAAGATGGATGGACGCGGTCTGGCTTCCCATAAGGCTTATAAAAATGTTCCTTCCACCCAGGTTTTCTTCAGCGACAAAGGCCCGCATCACCTTTGTGAGAACAGGTTGCAGCTCATTGAGGACCTGTGTCTGAAGCTGCCTGCTCGGGACCCGGTGAGAAGCGTGCCTCAGACTTGCCACGCTGCCCTCAGAGAGCTCCGAGCGGCCGTAGACAGCACCTACGAGAAGCTCCTGGGGGACCCAGACAAATGGAAGGACTACTCCAACAGGTACTCCCAGACTGCACCCACAGAGTTCATTGAGGTCCCCTTGTCATTGATGTGCACTCTGAGTCCCTTGGGAGCCATCGTGACCGTACAGAATGGAGTAGAAGTGGCCCACAGGGATTCCAGGGTTAGTCTTTTCTCCTGCTGAGCTGTTGGTGGGCTCAAACCACTGGCCTTCAGGGTGGTAGCTGAGTGTTTAACCACTCTGCCACCAAGGATACTCATTCATGTAACGCAAGAGAGAAGAACATCAGATTGTATCGTCTTATCCAAAAATGCCTCCTTGAATAGTGAATGTGGCTTCCAGTCATTTCCAGAGGGGCCTACATGCTCTTTCTGTGAGGCAGAACTGGACCATGTCCTTCCTCCCCCATTCCCTCCATCCCTGTGAGAGGGACATGCTTGGGTGGGTCAGTCCTTCATGCTGGTAAGGAGAGGTGAGGCTGACCTCAAGGAGAAACTTCCTTTTCCCCAGGGACTCAGAAAATACGTTAGTCATCTTGAGAATACCTGGCTATTATATTTCCATGAGACTCTTCAGAATATAATACATATTTTAGCCATCATAATACATTCCCTTAAAAAAAAGCGAAAACAACAATGTGTGGTTTCAGGTTTTCCGAGTTTTCCTCCTGGATTTCTGCGAAGGAGACCCAGTTGAAGGAGATTAAGGAGAGGACCATAGATACTGCCAACCATGGAGAGATCAAACGCACCGTAGAGGTGAGTTCTTGGCCCATCTTTATGTTACTGGAAATTTGACAGTAATTTAAGTCATGAAAGATGATCTCTTGCCTATTTAGATTTCTTGGATGAAAAATAAAGCCCTTAAAATGGTCATAAAAAGAAACCTTCTCATTCATTTTTATTTTGCCTATTGAGTTGTCAGTGGCTCTGAGAGTTGGTCCTGTTCACGGTACCTCAAGTACACCTTCAGCTCATGGGGACTCCTGCGAGGAAATGCGAATGCAATTCTTAGAGGTGAAGTGTAAGAATTGCCAGAGCGCACAAGACAACTAGCTTTTTCTATGATAAGTGTTCAGTCCTTCAAAAGGCAGGGTCCAGAAAAGTCAAGGAGTTGGGTAAAGTCACCAAGCATTCTTTCTACACCGAGGTCCACCTGGGTGGGCTCCTATCAGCCTCTGGAAGCTTGAATCAGCCAGGTAAACCCAGCCAGGATGGCGAGCATAGGCTTGAGTCAGTCTGCTCTCTGGGCGGGGTGCCCACCAAGCCTCTCGCTGTCAGCACTCCGCTTTCTTCTGCGTCCTGACACACTGTTGTGAAAGTGTTTTATCTTGCAGCACTTTTCTCATTTCTGCAGTCAGTGATAATCAGCTTCTGCGCTGCTTCTGTTCTCTAGGGTCCTTTCCTCCCTTATCCATTTATAATGAATAACCTGTGCATCTTCACAGCTGGGGTGCTGATTTCTAAATGGTAATAAAAGTATCCTAGAAAATTTAAACATGAGGTCAAAATAAATTTGTGGATTAGCCATAATATTTTTTAGCAAAAACACTCTTTGGCAATACAAATTACTGAGGTAGCAAAAACATCCTGATTTCATTTTCAATATATACCACGATCATTCCAGCTCCCAGAGCGTGAGATAAACAAGTTTGCTGCATGTCATAATTCTGAATTGTAGGATCACGTGTTCTTCCATAGCACACTGCAAAGCTATCTTTTGTTATGTGCAGAGAAATACATGTACATATCTGGCCTCCAGTTGTGAAGGTAGGGGGTTTGTTTGTTTTTGTTTTGGGGCATACACAGTGTTAACTTTATATACCTGGTATCGGCACTAGGGAGATCATTCTTCCTAACCATTGTAGATTTTTGTTTAAACAGTAGACACAAGGAAAGTAAGCAAGCACTCAACTGGCGAGGTAAGGGCTGCTTTTCATCTGCAAACCTTCTTCAACGGAGTCCTTTTCTGTTGTGAAGCTGAGAGTCACGATTGCAGGTTCTTGGTTTTGTTTTTTGGTCTTCCTCAAAAGCATGTCTCCGTCTTCTCTAGGATATCAGAAACGCCGTCACCAACAGAGGAGACACTCTCAGCTGGCTGAAGTCCAGGCTGAACATTTTGATCGAGGTTTCTTCTCAGACGGAAGCCCCAAAGCGAGGAGACGAGCTGGCCAAATTATCGAATGCCTTCAAAGCTCTCGTGACTTTGCTGTCCGAGGTATAACATCCGCGTCCACCCTGCACAGAGAATTCTGGGGGAGGTATCTGGAAGGTTCTTTTGTTGATAGTTCAGCAAATCCCTTTATGAAGACACTGTAGTCGAGAAAGAATCATTATGGCTTACCTGAAGATCGACGGAGAAGATGGAAAAGATGATTAAGTTATGGGGTCTGCTGCACTGGATATGTGAATTCACTGGATATGTGAATTAGTTAAAGAAAATGCTTAGCAAATCAACATATTTAAAATATTTTACTATAAACGCTTATTACACAGTAAGTTTAATGTGTTTCAATGGAGATTAAGCACATAAGCTAGAGCAGCAGTTCTCAACCTGTGGGTTGCGACCCCTTGGGGGTCGAATGACCCTTTCACAGTGGTAGCCTGATTCATAACAGTAGCAAAATGACAGTGATGAAGTAGCAACAAAAATAATATTATGGTTGGGGGGTCACCACCACATGAGGAACTGTATGAAAGGGTCGCGGTGTGAGGAAGGGTGAGAACCACTGAGCTAGAGTGTAAAACAAAAGCAGAAATGGATAATGGTGGCTCCTTTCTTAGGTGACCTGGGCCTTGGCTTCCTTACTTATGAAACAGGGGTGAAAATGCTTATCCCCAAAGTTTAAAGCATTGAAAGAGTCTCTGGAACAGAGTAACGATCCTTATACTAAAGTAGCCCAGGGTTAATCAGCAGGTCAGTAAAAGTCTCTTCGATAGTCTCTTTAGTTTAAACTTTTTGGACACACATTTTACCACATATCCATATATGTGCTTATAGATTCAAATATACAGACCTATCTACTTAATTTCTAATAGAGCCCCTTCTGTCCTTAGGAAGACTATTTTCCTGATCAGGGGTTGTCGGGAGAGTCTAATGCCTTAGGGAAGGGAAGCTGCTGTGAGAAGGGTAGTAGAGTTGCTCCTGCTGTTAAGTGCTCTCCAGATAGTTCTGACCCATAGCCTGGTCCTGTGTCATCCTCAGAGTGCCCTTCTGTCTGAGCCCATTGTACACTAGCATAGACCTAGTATGTCTTGCGTGGGATCCCTAGTGGTGCAGTGGTTTAGGTACTGGGCTGCTTAACCACAAGCTTAGCAGTTCAAACCCACCAGCTTCTCCTTTGGAGAAAGATAAAGCTTTCTACCTCCTGAAAGATTTACAGTCTCGGAAACCCTGTCCAGGGCTATTGTGAGTCGGAATCATAAAGGCAGTAGGACTGATCATTTTATTTTTTCCTCACTTATTAACTATCTCACTCTGCAGACTTTTACAATTGGGATAATATTAAAAACTCTCCTATCTAACTATTTTGCACATTAATTATGTATACCTGGCAGATGTAACCACCAAGGTACAAAGCAATAGTAACATTGGTTGTGATGTTTAAATGTTACCTTGCTGGGCCATGATTCTCAGTGGTTTACCAGTTACATAGGGATGTAATCTGGATGTAAGGATGCAATCATTCTCCATTTTAAAAAAAATCTGATGTTATCATTCATTTTCCCAAAATGCTGCACTTCACATAACAACCTAGTCTTTGGAATCTAGCCTCTTTGATAAGGGAGGAGTGGGTGCTTACATTTGCATTGAATAAATGATCTTTGGGATGACTGTCTACCCAATGCCCACAGTGCTCTCTGATTCTGAGAGTTTGAATTCTCTCCCAAACCAGCCAACCAAACAAAACTCAAAACCACAGCCAGTGAGCCCGTCCAGTCTGACTCCGAATGACTGCATAGAACCAGTGGAGCTTCCTTTAGGGTGACAAGACTTTCAGTCTCACAGGAGCATGCAGGCTCCTCGTCCTCCTGCGAGGCAGTCGACTGGTGGGTTCAAATGTACTGACGTTGTGGTCAGTTGCTCAATGTGTAACCCACTATGTGCCAGAGTGCCTTGAATAGTCTGCAGCAATGGTTCCCAACCTTCCTAATGCTGCCACCCTGTAATACAGTTCCTCATGTTGTGGTGACCCCGGTTGTGGGCATATCTGCATGTGGGCGGAACTGCCTGATGACGGCTAGAGAGCGGTGTCTCGGTTCCTAAGACCATCTGAAATATGGTCTTAGGTGACCTCTCTGAAAGGGATAGATCCCCAAGGGGTCGCAGCCCACAGGTTGAGAACCGCTGCTCTACAGAGCTCTCTAATTTCACCATTTCATTGCCGTTTAACTCATGATATGTTCTAATTCATGGGGATTGAGACTGTAGTGGTGGATTTCCCTACACCAAACGTACTCTAAGCTACGTGTGATCTAACTTTTAAGTATCGATCTCAATATGTGAAAGAGGGCTTTTGTAAGACTTTTTTGACAAATTGAAAACAATGGCAGGATTAATCAAATTTTGGATCCCAGGCTACTTCAGCCCTCTGGTCATCCATTGTCCATAGCGATGGGAAAGGTCAGCTGGTGGCCACCACTGTCCTCTACCTGAAATAATGGCATTACACTCCTTTACTCTCTACTTGGTCAACTCAAGTACCAGAAGGGCTCTAAAGCTTAACTCATATTCGGGGGACCTTTAATGCAAGACCTAAGAAGTAGCTGGATTCCTGCTGATAGCGGAATGTATAATATTATTCATCCCACAAAAAGCATGTTGGCAGCCTTTAAAAATAGGCATTTAATAAAAACATTAGCTTGATCTCCCCAGTGCTCTCTGATGCTGTTCAGAGGGCTTGTCCCTTTAACAAGTGTTTATGCAGGTGTTCATTCTTGGCCGACTTGTTTGTCTCACACTACTACGTCCTTTATCTTGATATCCCTCTTCTTATTTACTTACTTAATGAAAGCAAAGAGAGCAATGGATTTAAAAAGCAAACAAAACAAAATAATAGGCTTGACACATTCACCCCTACTTTTGACTGCACCCCATTTAGCAATAACTCCTGCTGAACACAGGTTGTTGGTGAGCGTGCACTGAAAGACGGCTGTGGATGAATGCACAGCATGTGCTAAAGAGTTATGTCTTTGAGCAGAATGGATGCAGGGTGTCCTGAGACCTGGAGTTTGTGGTTTTCAGGGCTGTTCTGCCATCTTTCTGCTTGTTTGGCGAGCAATGTGCTCAAAGCTTGCCTTGAGCACATTCCAATCAGAAGAGGGTCAAAGGAGAAAAACAAGAAGGATAAGAGGAGGAAAACCCCTTTAACCTTGATGTTAAAGAGAAATGATAAAACGTCATTAGAGGTGTGAACATGGACAGGGATGGGCTTTGAATATAAACCCTGTTGATGAACCTTAAACTTGAGGAATCAGAAGAAAGAAAAGAAGGCGGCAAATCTGAGAAAATGTCAAGTAAGAGAATCCATTACAGAACCACGCAATGAGAAAATACATATATTTATTAATGCAATGTGAGAAATGTATTGTAAGCATTTGTTTTATTCTTTTTGTTTTCCTTTCTAAATTGGTTCCCTATATAGTTTGAATCGGATGACCTCAACTTTCAAATAAGGCACTTTTATAATTATGTGCTATTAGCAGTGAGATTGCAATTATATGATTCCAAGAAATAACATAGGAGCCCTGGGGATGAAGTGCTTGCTCGTTGGGCTGCTAACCACAAGGTCAACAGTTTGAAACCACTCACTGCTCCGAGAGAAATAGGAGGCTTTCTACCCCCGTCCAGAGTTAGTCTCGGAAGCCCACCGGAGAAGTTCTGCCCTGTTGTGTGGGACTGCCGGGTCAGAAATGATTTACTGGTAGTAAAAGAGAGAGGGAACAACATCCACGGGGACAGCAAAGGGTTTGTAGAAAAGTGGGATTGATAGATCGTGGCGTTTCCTCACAAACCATTTGAAACCCATTCATATGTGTTTTTATTATTTTGGTTTTATTGCTACATTGAAAAAAACCTTTTTGGTAGTTGTGTTTTAATACAATACCACAGGCAACTACATCCAATGAGACTTGCATGGCATGACCTGTATTTTAACAAAGATTAAATAGCCTCAACTATGTGGTAAAAGTCAGAGCACAGAGTATACATTTGAAGCTCTTGGCGAGCACTTGAATGGCATATAGTCTTGAAATATTTAAAGTTACCTACACTTCCTTAAGTCTTATCTGATTTATATTTGTTTCATGAACCTGTAGGTCGAAAAGATGTTAAGCAACTTCGGAGACTGCGTCCAGTACAAAGAAATTGTAAAAAGTTCCCTTGAAGATTTAATTTCTGGCTCGAAAGAAGTCCAGGAGCAAGCAGAGATGATCTTGGACAGTGAAAATCTGTTTGAAGCACAGCAGTTACTTCTTCATCACCAGGTACCATGCCGCTTGCCCTGGTCACTAGACATCTATTGAGTGCACTAGGGACTGAGGGAAGGACCCTGGAGGCTCAGAGGGCTACACACTAAACTGATAACCATAAGGTCAGTAGTTCTAACCCACCAGCCAGTCCTCCGGAGAAAGATGAAGCTTCCTACTCCATAAAGATTTGAAGTCTTGGAAACCCAATATGAGTCAACATTGACTCAATGGCAGTGAGTGAGTGAGTGAGTGAGTGAGTGAGCGAGTGGCAGTGAGGGAGAGATCCAGAGGGTACAGGGGTTGACCTCTTGGGTGGGCGGGGAGATCCACTGAAATGGTTGAAAAGCACCAAACACTTCTTATTTATTTATTGTTTTCAAACGCATCTATTCTCTCTGTTCGCCATTAAAGTAGTTGAGAAGATCCTGCAAAAATAAACGATCAGACTGAAAGTCCCAAGGGTACCCAGAAGTTCAGGGAACTTGTGGGAGGACATGGATTTTCCTGGGATACTCTGCATGAAACGTGCTGAACTGACCTTTCTGTAACAAAGCAGAGAAAGCCTGGAGAAGGATAATGGTTTTTGTCTGTCTGTTTGTTTGTTGTCCCCTCACTGGGATTTTTGACATTGTATGAAAATCGTGTTTCTTGGGTGACAACTCGAAGTGCATCTTAGTTGTAGAAATCCTAACATCAACTTGCAATGCCAGAAATTTTGGGAAGAGTGTTGATCAGGCAGTGTTCATTAGAACTGAGAGTGAAGAAAATCCCGTACACTTTGTGATAATAAAGAATCCTGATCATCTTAACCCTGGCAGTCATAGGCACTAATGGGATGTGTTGTGACTTCCGAAAACGCCATGTGAGGAGAACTGTTTTTAAAACAAAATATTCTAATCAAGCAATTCCAACTAACGTAATATGTAGCAAAAGACTGGCTAATTTTACATATAATAATATGTAGAAATAGAATTTATATAATGTTTCTGTAACAATACACCCTGTAGGCTTTATAGGGATACTTAATAATGCTGGAACATAAAAAATTAGTGCCTAGTGTTACATTGTCCTCGGTCATTATAAAAGTGGTATTTGGGTAATGATATTAATATTTTGAAAGTCCCCCCCACACAGTTCTTGGACCAGGTGCCTGGTTATATGGGTGCATTTCCTTTGTGAAAATCCATAAGCTATATACATCAGATTTGCACTCAAACATTCCATATTTATATTAGATATGTGTGTGTGTATACACACACACATATATACATGTATGTTTACATGAAAACCTAATTTTCCCTGGCAGATAAATCATTCTGAGAACCCGTGATCTGTGACACATGTCCTCTTCACCAGTCAGAACCTTTGCATGTAGATGCCGTTTGAGCCCTCGCAGCCCGGGACCGACTTTCTGCCCCGCTGCCACAGTGCTGGCGTTTAGGGCTCTGCTTAGGGGGACCCTCTGTACTCATCTGTTGATCAAACGTTTCAGCAAAAGACCAAGCGGGTCTCTGCCAAGAAGAGAGACGTGGAGCAGCAGCTGGCGCAGGCGCGGCCGGGAGAGGCGGCGCTGCGGGGCCGCGTGCGGGAGGAGCTGCGGCAGCTGCAGAGCAGTCTGGCTGGCGTGGAGCACAGCAGGGAGAAGCAGGAGCGCCGCATCCAGGTAGGTGCCGCATCCAGGGAGGTGCCGCATCCAGGGAGGTGCCGCGGAGAGGCTGTGCTGTATCTCACACTGAAAAGTCATGCCAACCTCACAGCCATCGTGTGGATTGCGACTCCCGACGAGGCTGCCTTGTAGGACAGGGGCCAACTGACCCTGTGAGTTTCAGAGATTGTTGGGGAGTAGAAAGCCGCCTCTTTCTCCCAAGGAGCGCCTGGTGGTTTTGAATCGCGCAGCCCGACCTGTAAACCGAGACATGCTCTCTCACGGCCCTTGAGTCAATGTTGACTCAGTGACCCCCCAGGACAGAGCAGAACTGCCCCTGTGGGTTTCCAAGACTGTAACTATTCCCGGAAATAGAAAGCCTCATCTTTTTCTTGAGGAGCAGCTGGTGGTTTCGAACTGCTGACCTGGCGGATCACAGCCCCACTTGTAACCAGGACAGCACTTCTCACACTAGCAGGAGCAGCTCGGCCCCTGCCTCAGTTGCTCCAGCGCTGTGGGAATCCCTTCCCCAGAGTTAGCCCTTTAAGGCACCACAGCCAGCAGGTGGACCCGGCAGGCGGACCGGCAGGCCCTGCCCCTGGCACATTGTACAAAACTGGACCCTTGCCCAAAGTCACACGGAAGAGACCAGTAAGAGAGCCAGGATTTGAACCCACCCCTGCCTGTATCCAGACGTTGACATGATGTCATTCTGCTTTTCCAGAAAGCCCAGCACATTACCTTAAAAAACCCCAAAACCCTCCAAAACAAAACCTTTTCAGAACTGCCACCTGTTCTCTGTCTTCCCTCTCCCCTTCCCTTTACTCCCTGCCCGCCTTGTGGGTTTCAAAGAGCGCCTGTGTCACACAAGGATTAAGTCCGTTTCCGTGGAACTCTTCCTCCTTTCTGACCACTCAGACCCGTGAGTGGGTCTGATGGGTAAGGTAGGGAGGTGGGGTTAAGGCTGCGACCCTTCTTTTTTATTTTGTTCATCTTTATGATTCTTACCTTTTGTTTGTGGAATATGACATAGACAAAGAAAAACATACTCCATATGGTTTGCACAGCCCACTGTGACAAACCGGTGACAGAATCCCAGCGAACACCGCCCCCCACCCCACCCCCCAATGTATGTGGCTCTTTCTTCTTTTTACTTTTCCCCACGCACCCTCCTTCCTTCCCTCCCCACCCCACAATCATAGTCTTTGAAACTTTCCTTTGATGTGAGACTGGCTTTTCCCTTTATAGTAATACCGTCGTGAAGCCTTCGCCTTTCTGAGACTGATCTCTTTGCTTCTTATCCACACTTGAAATCGTGTCTTAGAGCCACTGGCTGTGACTGGTGGAGGACTCAGAAATCACTGGGTCACAGGCTTTCTGTCTGAAAGCGATGACAGGGACACCCAGAAAGGCAGTTCCTCAGGATGGCCTTAGGAGAAGTGTTACTAAGCGAGACTGGGTGGAATTCATTCTGGCTGCTAACTGGGCATCCATGGCTTTCCAAACGAATGGAAATGTGACACTGTTTTGTGACACACTTCCGTAATCTCTAGGGTGATCAGTTATTTCTTTTTCTCTCTCAAATGTAGGTCACACTGAAAAAATGGGAGCGATTTGAAACAAACAAAGAGACAGTCGTCAGATACCTTTTCCAGACAGGATCCAGCCATGAGCGCTTCCTGAGCTTCAGCAGCTTGGAAAGCTTATCTTCGGAACTGGAGCAGACAAAGGTAACCCGCTCTCACCGCGTGGGTCCTGGTCCTTGTTGCTGTCCGGTGCTGTAAGTTGGTTCCGACTCTCGCTGGCCCTGTGCACAACAGCACGTCCTGCGCCATCCTCCCAACTGTCCTGGTTGAGCTAATAGTTGCAGCCACGGTGTCATCCAACTTGTCGAGGGTCTTCCTCTTTTTCACCGCCCTGCTACTTTACCAAACAGGATGCCCTTCTCCAGGGATCGATGGCTCCTGATGACATGTCCACAGGACAGGTGATGAAATCTTGCCATTCCTGATAGAGCATTTCTGTGAGGGTTCTTGGACGCTGCTGCAAGTATAGTTGGTCAAATGAAAATCATTGAACAGAATCTTTGTTTTGGCCAGGACAAACCTCCATGAGTTTTATTAGCCAAGGATAGTAAGTTAAAGATCCATAGATCCCTGAGCCCATCCATTCATCCATCCATCCATCTATCCACCCACCCATTGATCCATCTGTCTGTCCATTCTGGAGTAATGTCTGAGGAAGACGCCATTTCTTTGTGAACAGACCGATGAAAGATACCTTTGTCACCATTGCGATATCTTTCCCCCCAGGAGTTTTCTAAACGGACAGAAGGCATTGCCGTTCAGGCTGAGAACCTGGTGAAGGAAGCCGCTGAGATACCGCTTGGGCCCAAGAACAAGCAGTCGCTTCAACAGCAGGCGAAGTCCGTCAAAGAGCAAGTCAAAAAACTAGAAGACACGCTCGAAGAAGAGTATGTGCTTGACCGGTCCTAACCATCCCTCTCTGAGATAAAGTTAAATCCCACCTTTCCTGGATATTGTCTTCAAAGCAGTCTTTTATAATCGCAGAGTGTCTGTGTCCTGCAGCATGTGTTCAGGAAGCAACTCATAATTCCAAAGAAAGTATCACTTAACCAGACAGCAGCACAGAGTCAGGGATGGGGTTTTTGCCTCTGAAGTTGATGCTGTCCCAGAAAAAGGCGCATCTGTTCAATTCTGTGGCCTTTATTGTAGAGAGAACCTCAGAGCCAATATTTAAAATAGTTTCACAGCTGTTTTATTTTGTTGTCACTAGGCACAGGGAAGGGGAGAGCTTTTGTTTGTGTCGATTCTAAGCCTAAACACCTATCTTGGGGACTAGATGGCCCCAATCCCAAGAAGCCAATGGAGCTTATCGATAGCACCTCAAACCCTGGTGACTATAGATGGACTTGCTGTGTCCAGAAATGATCTTCAGCAGCCTGTTTTATTTGGAAACCCATGGTGTGTGTTTGACTACGAAGGAAGAGTGGATGGTCTGATCTACTGCTATTCTGTTACATATACACAAAAATAATTCGGAGGGAATAAACACTTGAGGATGTAGCAGGAGGTCCTTGAAATTAGACAGCCTTTACTTCTATTTTAGCAGCTTACCGTTTTTACGTAATAGTGAGTCACCAGACATTACAGCAGCATATTCCTCATCAGCTATGTGATATCATTTCTCAGATGGACTTTGAGATGTACAATTTGTTTCTAATATGATTAATCACTGCAAATCAACAGCTTACCACTTCCCAAAACGTTGCAATCCAGTCATTGGCTTAAAATGACAAAGAACTTGATCTGCTGTTAAATATTCTCCATCACGTTTTACAAGGAGTAACATGTACAGTTTGTTAAGACGGAGGCCACTTTTATTAGCAATACCCATTTGAATCCTTATTTCATTTTGAGGGTCCCTATGCTGCATTATCCTAAAGCAGAGAGCACTGGACAAACCAGGGTATGGACTTGCCACTGTGAGGCTAATGTGACAATCAGTGATGTCGCAGATCTTTTAGTGATCTCTCAAGTGCCTTTTGGTAAACAGGGATCTCCACCCCCCACCATCCATTCCTTCTTACAACCCAAGGACTTATCAGTTCGATGATATACTGGGAGCTTCTTGGTCATTTTCTAAAGTATAAGCCATATGTAGCTGGTGACATAGAGCTACTACAAACTGGGAATCTATATTTTAAAAGTGTTGGCCAGGTTTACCACCAATAAATCACATGTCGTGTTAAAACAGCTAGGGTGCTCATGTCCAAGAAGTTGCTGATGGCCTTTGGCACCAGGACAGCACAGATGTCTAACAGCAGCTGAAATCACACACACACACACACACACACCCCCCCCCCCCCACACACACACGAGTTGCAGGTTTGGTTCTAATCACAGGAAGCACTCCTGCCCAGCAGCCTGGTGTTGCATTCGCAAACTAGCCTTCCCTCCCAAAGATGCATTTTATAGAGGTCTTTGAGTATCAAGGTCCAACACAGTGTCTCTCCTTTTAAAAGCAAGAAGATCGATGCCCAGGAAACTAGGACCTTTGTAACTTCTGGGACAATCCATCCCAGCAAGTCCTGGCGCTGCAGGCCACAGGCAGAGCTTAACCAGCTTCTACTGGGAGTCATCTTCCTTTGCGCCCAGTAATGCATTGTTCGAAGCACCATTGCATTCCTAGCTTATTGCAGCAGCTGCCCTCTTCCAGGTGTGTTCTCAGAGGAGCTAGGGAGACGGGAGGGCTGAGTGGCTGACTGCTCAGCACAGAAGTACACTTTGTAGTTCTTGTTCCAGAGTGTCTGCTTTGAAATGGTCGCAAAGGCCTTTGCGAGCTGTCGGCTCGGTGACTGAAAGCACGCTGTGTGGTTGCTCGCTATTAAATGACTGCCTTTTGTTTACTCAATGTGATTAATTTTAGTATTAAAACCATGGAAATGGTGAAAAGCCAGTGGGATCATTTTGGCAGTCATTTTGAGACCCTGTCGGCCTGGATAACCGAGAAAGAAAAAGAGCTCAATGCCTTGGAAAGTTCGCCATCGGCCTTGGACGTGCAAATCGGCCAAATTAAGGTGACTTGCTCACATGTTCCATTTATGCCCCATGCGTAGCTTTGAAGGATGCCCTTCTTTCCTTCTGTCCAGTGCTGTCTGGCCCCAGGACAAATCTCTCAGTGCTACGTGCCTCTATGAAAATTAAGTTCACACCAAATCACTGAGCTAAGAGGAAAACTTAATAGAAGGATAATGTTGTATCAATATTGTCTGACATGTGCATTCAGCATCGATGTGTGTGTGCAATATCATTAAAATATTTTTATGGTTACATTATTCTTTTTCTTGATTTTGACTGAACCCCTCTGGAGTGCTCCGTTGTTCACTGATACACTGTGAAATGTTTTCCATCGCCCAAAACTATGTGCTTTCTAAGAACTATTCCTATGAGTAGCATTGACCCTAAGCAACCACCAGGAGGCCTTCCAGAGATTACCTTCTTATATGGGAGGCAATCCGACGCCCCCTCTGACATTTCCATCTAGGATGACCTTGAGTTTGAACTGCTGAGATGCGCTGTGTCAGCTCTGTTCTCCCCACAAGAGCCACGTGGCTTTGGCCCATCCTCATTCACTTCATTCAAACAATGGACACACAGGGGGCTGACAGAAATAGGTCCTGTGTTCATATCTCTTTTGCTCTCTGGTACTTTTTTTCTTTTTTCTTAAACCCAGCACATTTTCAAGATCCCACGACTTCTTTTTCCGTCACTGCGCATTTTCCTTGGACTAGGAAAACCCCCTGCCACTTCACTCGATTACACGTAGTCAGATTAGAACCAGGGTGAGGGAGCATGTCTCATTAGGACTCAGAGCCAGGGAGCTCCATATGCCTGGTGGGAGGGCAGCATGTTTGGGAGCCCAGATTAGACTGGGCTGTTCAGATTCTCCTTGTTTACCCCACTCCTTGTGCAACCCAGGACCCAGTCGGTGTGGTACATGCCATCTGCGTGTGTATGCTGGGCTGTGGTCGGAAGAGATGCAGAGCCCTTAGACAAGAGTGTGAAAGGATGGTGATCTCTAAACGTTGTAAGACGTTACCATTTGATTATTTCTACTAAGTTCTGAAGAAACAAAATGAACTGCAGACTGAAATACGTGTTTTCTCCTCCGATTTCCCTCTTTTGAGGTTTAACCGGAACTTTTTAGCCTTCTTGTCATGCATTTTCTGCTATTTGAACCTTTAGTCCAGGATTCTGACTGTGCCCAGGATCAGATGCCATCTAAGTGGTACTTTTATGGGGCAAAGAGGTGCACATTTTACTTTCAAATAGACCAATATCTGATAGTATATTTCCATGCCACAAGTCTCAAAGTACACCTGTATCTGCCCCATATGCCATTTTTGAAAATAACCTCAATGATATTAAATGAACATGAATACCAGGAACAGTATTTGCCAGGTGTAGGCAAAGGTATAATGGAACACATTGTACGCTTCCCCATTGATCCAATAGGTTCATATTCTGTTTCCAAACAGAAGACTCTATCATGGGGGATATTTAAAAACCCTCAGGCCCTTGCTGTGAGAGTGTTTCTGGTTGGTGGCTAAAATGAATGAAGCATTGGGTGGTGGGGAGGAGGAGCACTCTTAGCCCAGCTCTTGTGCTTCCTACCTGTGAGCGGCCGCCCCAGCCACCCCCAACTCCTCATTTCCTTCTTATCAACGGATTTGTTCTTATGCCTTACTAATCATTCGTAAATTATATCATCTCTACCTTCGACCTTTCTGGGGCCACAACCCAACCATATCACTCCATATTTTTCATTTTTGAGATTTGTTGGTGGCATCCATTAGTCTAAGAACTAATAACTCAGTCCTCCACTAGTGCTTAACACAATTATTGACCACAGGGCCTTGGTGGGGGTTGGAGGGTGGATAAGTATGCTTGTGACAAATGCCCGAATTAAACAAAAAACCAAATCAGCTAGGATCTTAAACAATAGCAATACAATGAAAGATGCTGTCCATGCTCAGTCCCACCCAGACACCCATCGGATCGACACGTGTGGGCAGGCCTGTGAGAAAGAACATGAATAGACACGCATGGCACTTACCGGCTGCGAGGTGTGTGCGACTCATCTACACAGCCGTTATCCCTGACCATGCTATCGCCTATAAGTGGAAGTCACATGTTCCATTTTCTCCTAGGATGAGGAACACAATTTCCATTGAAATTGTTTCCAATTGACAGTCGTCTGAATGTTTAGCTTTATTTAGAGGCATGTTTTTACCCTCCCAGAAAAATAATCTTTGTTCTCTTATGAACAAATGAACTTCTGTCTTTAGGATAAACCCCTCCCATACATGTGCTCCTTTAAACACACACACACACACACACACACACACACACACACACACACCCTGCATAACAATCAATGGTTTAAATGTATTGGGCAATAGGTCCTCTCTGCCCCAGAATGAATGTACGGTGTCAAGGCTTTTTCCTATAAAGAACATGAGCTCATAGATCTTGTATCAATCTACAAAGTAGGAAGCTTGGCTCAGGAGCAGCAGCATCGCCTGGGGGATTGCTTGCTCCATAAGAAAAGTCTTATATCCGGCCCCCCCACCCCCATTTTTCCTGAATTTTTTCCTTGGGAATGGGCACCATTTTATAGGTGGAAACTATGGGCAGAGAGAACAGAGGACAGACTTGAAAAGACTGCTTTTAGCTAGGAACGGACTCAGAAAATATGTGAACCACTCAAGTGCATGTTTAAGAGAAACTAAAGGGCTGTCAGCAGTAGCTGTCCTGTTTATTATTAGAACGCACTGTTTCTGCAGATTGGGTGGGTGTGTGCCTGCCTGGGAGAGGCAGAGGCAACCCCCTGAACGATGGGAGACACCGTGTGATTCCAGAACTTTCCCCGTTTTACGTCCCTGCAGACAGGAGCAGTCATTTCTCTCCATTCTCCATAGCCATGTCCGAACACCCAGTGCTGTTCATAGCTGCTCTCTAATGGTCTAAATGTATTGCTCAGTGAGGGAAGCATTTCCCCATGTGTTTGTTTGCTTTCCTCTATGGATAAATGCACTATTGTAGGGAGGCCAGCCTGCTCAGCCTGCATGGTCGTTTTTCTTGTCTTCGCTATTAGGTCACACTGCAGGAAATAGAGAGCCAGATCGGGAGCATTTCTGGATTAGAAGAAGAAGCACAGTCTTTTTCTCAATATGTCACCACCGGAGAATCGGCTCGAATCAAAGCCAAGTTGACACAAGTCAGGCGGTACTGGGAAGAACTCCGAGAGCATGCGCAGTGCCTGGAGGGCACCATGCTGGGACATCTGTCTCAACAACAGACCTTTGAGGAGAACCTTAGCAAGGTAAGCACTGGTCCATTGTTGCTAAGGTTATCCGTGTCACCTTGGCTTGCTAGTGAAATGTAACAAAGACTAGGAAAAGACACAATGGACCAGCAATCAACCTACTTGTCAGTGATGAGGAAGTGGATCATGATTTCTCCAGGACTTTTCTCTGAAGGAGTACAAAAATATTTCTAGCAGAAGGACCTTCGGTCTTAGTTGCATTGCTTTCATGTAATGGGGGATATTGTTTCATTTTATGTGAAAAATATGTTTTATTATCATACATTGGACAGTATCAGAAAAGAGAAGTCATACTTCTCTTCAATAATGTTATTTCATTTGATACATTTAAAATATATTTTATACTTCTATGTTTTATTTTATCATTATTTTTATTTAGTTATATATTTCACTTATTATTTACTTCTATATTATATATTTATATTTCACCAATTTTTAAATATTGCTCCATTTTATGTTTCAGATCCAGAACTCTGTGTCTGAATTTGAGGATAAACTTGCTGATCCAGTTAAAATATGTTCATCAGCTGCAGAGACCTATAAAGTTCTCCAAGAACATATGGTAAGAAGGTGCTTTAGTGTGCCTGTTTATTTATCAACTCAGATACTTGGTAATTACTGTTTAGAAAGGAAACACTGTAAATAGCTTCAAGAGAATTAAAAGGGAAAAGAATTTGTGTAGCTGAAGAACTGTACGGATCAAATGTAGTCACGCCAAGAAAGGTATGTATGCAAAGGGGAGTTTTCATGTAAATTTTACATTAAGTGAATATTAAAATGCAAAGTGTTTCTCTTTGTGTGAATATGTAACATGTTCTGATTTTAATAAGCCCTTCCTAGCCAGTCTTCTCGTTTGTGACCTTTAAAAATTAAATATGTAAGGAAAGGGAGACAGTTAGGTGACAGATTTCCCTTGCAGATTTCCAGACTGTAAATCTTTACAGGAGCAGAAAGCTTCATCTTCCTCCCACATAGCAGATGGTGGGTTGGAACTACTGACCTTGACATTAGCAGCTCATTGCATAACCTGATGGCCATTGGGAGGCTATCTGCAAAGCATCCAAAGAGATGTCTCTAGCAGAGTTCCGGGAGTGGGCAAAGTGGGAGGACCAGGCAGAAAGGTCTACTAAGTAGGGACAGGTGTTTGTGACTCACTTAGGAGACTATTCATCTCTGGTATGTGCACACCTGTCCACAAATGGCAGCGATAGAAGGCAAACGATTGATAAAGCAGCTCTACAATGAGCAGTGGCATCTCTAGGTTTTGGCTCTTTCAGAATGAGAAATGCATTTTTTTTT
>NW_022107431.1:15888163-15889080 GCF_000313985.2 Echinops telfairi
AGAAAGCAAGAGACCCGAGAACTAGAAAGGCGAGGCTCACTGAGTCATTTATCCCTCCACCCTTCAATTAACCCCACATGTATTTATCGGCCAGGTTGGCACAATAAACTAACTACCTCAGCAATTAAAAGACATGTATATATAGATATATAGATATATGGAAAAGTAAAAAAGATGAATCTGATTAAATGACTTTAATAGACAACTAAGTTAACATTTTAACCGCATAAACTACTGCTGGCACATCGGTCCCCCGTGGCAGCCCTGGTGAGCAGAGCAGAAGTGCATTCAGGAGGGTTTTCAAGACTCTAACCTTTCAGAAGCAGACCATCAGGGTTTTCCAAGGTGTTTCTGGGTAGGTTTGAACCACCAACCTTTTGGGTGGTTGTTGTTAGGTGCTATTGAATCAGTTCTTCTGTAGCAAACCTATTTACAACAGTGTGAAACACTGCTCAGTCCTGTGCTGTCCTCACAATAGTTCTTATAGTGGAGCCCATCGATGCAGCCACTGTGTCCATCCATCTCGTCAAGGACCTTCCTCTTTTGTGCTGCCCCGCTACTTGACCAAGCATGATGTCCTTCTCCAGGGACTGGTCTCTTCTGACAACATGTCCAAAGTATGTGAGACGACGTGTCCTCATTCTTGCCTCTAAGGAGCATTCTGGCTGGCAGTCCATTTTCCTTTCAATATTTTTCACCAACACCATAATCCAAATGCCTTGATTCTTCTTGGGTCTTCTTTATTTAATTCCCAACGTTCACATGCATGTGAGGCAATTGAAAATACTCCGGCTTGGGTCAGATGCACCTTAGTAGTTCTCAAAGCAGTATTCTTGTTTTTCAACACTTTAAAGAGGTCTTCTTCACCTGGCACACTAAGCCTGGAGGGCAACATACCAGCATGAAGCAGTGAAATA
>NW_022107431.1:15889339-15892386 GCF_000313985.2 Echinops telfairi
AGGAGGAGATGGGGCAAAGGAAGGGGGGAGCCAATAACCCCAGAGACAAAGGAACAATAAGAGATCAAAAATCAATGGCCAGGAGGGCATAGAATGCCTGGTGGGTTCCATCAAGTGCAATGTAGCCAAGAGGAAGTACAGAGAGCCGAATGAAAGTCAAACATGATGGTGGGACCGGAGGTAAGCAAAAGGAAATAGAGGAAAGAACTAAGAGGCAAAAGACATTTGTGGAGGTATAAACATAGGCATGTACATATGTGAATATGTTAATATATAACGATAGGGATATAGGTCTATGTACATATGTTTATAGGTTAAGTATTAAGGCAGCAGACTGACATTGGGCCTCCACTCAAGTTCTCCCTCAGTGCAAAAACACTTTGTTCTATGATGCTCACCTTCCTGGCATGATTGTTGAAGAAAAAATGGGTGCATAAGCTTATATGGTGAAGAAAACGGATGTTGCCCAGCTATTAAAAGATACAGCGTATGGGGTCTTAAAGGCTTGAAGTTAAATAAGCAATCATCTAGCAGGGAAGCAACAAAGCCCACATGGAAGAAACACAGGAACCTGTGTGATCATGAGGTATTGACGGGATCAGGTATCAGGCATCAGAAGACCCAAAACAATCATATAGATGTGAACTTTTGGAGTGGAACCCCAAAGCCCATCTGTAAACAATTGGACATCCCCTCACAGAGGGACCACAAGGAAGGGACAAGTCAGCCAGGGTGTGCTTATGAAACACAACATTCTTCTAGTTGTTTAATGCTTCCCACCAACCCCCACCTCCACTATCATGACCCCAGTTCTATATTGCAAATCTGGCTAGACCAGAGCATGTACGAATGTGCTTGATACAATTGATGTATGGATTGTTGTAAGACCTGTAAGAGCCCACAGTAAAATGATTTATTAAACCAAACAAACAAAAAGAGGTCTTGTGCGGCAGATTTACCCGATGCAATGTATCTTTTCTTGATTGTTGCTTCATGAGCATTGATTGTGGATCCCACAAGACAAAATTCTTCACCACAGCAACCCTTTCTCCATTGATCATGATGTTACCTGTGGGCTCAGGGGGAGGGTGTTTGTTTTCTTTGCATTGGGTTGTAATACATTTGGAAGGCTGTGCTCCTTGACCTTCACCAGCAACCACTTCAAGCCCTCCTCACTTTCAGTAAGCACGGTTGTATCATCAACATACCTCAGGTTATTAATAAGCCCAGATGTGCAATTATCTTCATATAGCCCAGCTCCGTTGACTATTTGTTTAGCATACCAATTGCATAAATGCACCCTGGTGCACCGGTGCTTCATGGTCAATGCCATCCTGGGGCCCCAAGAAGTACAGTCTTTTGTTAAAAAAAATCCTAGAAATCCTAAAGCAAGTACTACTTTTATACTTTGATTTTTCTAATCTGTAAAATGAGCCTCTTGAAAGATATGTCACCTAGGTTTCTTATGACGGTTAAGTGAGACAATACATAAAATGCACTCAAGACAGTACCTACTACATACTACACTCACTGCCCTGGAGTTGATTCTGACGGATAGTGACCTTATAGAGCAGGCTTCAAGTGCCCCTATGGGTTTCCAAGACTACAACTCTTTACAGAAGTAGAAAGCCTCTTCTTTCTCCCGTCCCACATCCTACTGCGGCCTTATTGTTCTTGTGATTAGTATTGCCGTTGATTCCTGATGGCAGCTATTTCAGGCATCCTTCTGATCTCGGGAACAGTCTCTCCATTCTCATTTTGTCAATCTGCAGTAGCCTTCCATCTCTTTTCACCAAATCTTACTGAAACTCAGAGATAGAGGTATTCTTTGGTGGCCTTGCTTACATTTTATGATGATGCCTCTCCAAAGGGGGGGGGTCTGGGCGAGGGATTGGCCTCAGACTTTGACCCTGCCCTTGGGTGGTCTGCCATCTGCTTTCTGCAGGATCTCTGCCAGGCTCTGGAGTCTCTGAGTGGCACCGTCACCGCGTTCTCAGCCAGTGCCCGCAAGGTCGTGAGCAGAGACTCGTCTGTCCAGGAGACCACAGCTGTGCAGCAGCGGTACGAAGACATGCTGAGCAGGGCGAAGGAGAGACAGGCCGTGCTGGAGAGCCGCCTGGGCCACTGGCAAAGGTGAGCAGCCTGCTTTGGGTAGTGTGGGTTTCAACGTTGCTGATGTTGTTAGCTTTGGAGGAGGCAGAGACTTGTGGGCAGCCAATGCATAACAGAATGAAATGCTGCTTGGTGCTGTGCCAACCCCATGATCCATTGTGGATCAGACTGCTGAGATCCCTAGGGCTTTCAGAGGCTGATTTTCAGAAGTGGATCTCCAAGCCTTTCTTACTAAGTTCAGCATCATGGAAATGCTCAGCCCCTAGTAGCAGATAGGCAGTAGCTAGGAATCAAACATAGGCCTTTCACATGGAAGGCAAGGGTCCGACATAGCTGACATGAAGGAACTTCAAGACATTCCTGGAAAAATTCCATTATATTCCCATTCCATTTTATCCACAAATTTTGAAGCTTCCTGGTACTCAATGGGAATGATGGACTAGCTACTGTGTGGTGATAGAACATGGTCATCCCAGATGCCAGACGTGTGTGAATGGATGTGTCTCACATGAGATCTTGTAGAGCTTCATTGTTAAGTGCAGGTCCCTAAGGTAGAGAAAATATGCACATATCCTTACACAGGACACAGATAGCAACACTGACACAGTGGCTGCAACAATGGGCTCGGGCAGAGGAGCAACTGTGAGGGTGGCACTGGCCTGGCGATGTTTTGTTCTGTTGTGCATGGGGTTGTTATGGGTTGGAACCAACTCGATGGCTCTTAACTACAACAATACATATTTATGTGAGAAGTAGTAGAGTGGCCGTTATAGCTTCTCCCAGAGGGCGCTGTTGTCCATATAACGGTTGGTTTGGAACCCTTTGACTTTTGTTTGCTAATATGAGCCTTTTTGTGGACTCTGCGTCTTATCTCTGTCCTCTACAGGCTGGAGAAAGAACTGTCCACCTTTTTGACCTGGATAGAGCGGTGCGAA
>NW_022107431.1:15893564-15899017 GCF_000313985.2 Echinops telfairi
GGATAGGTCCATGTAGCTTCTCCTTGGGGATGTCTTATAGGAAGTCAATCTTGCAAGCTGAAGTAGGGAACTGCTAAGGCAGCTGCACCCGGTGCAACCATCACAAAACAAGAGACCCGAGAACTAGAAAGGCAAGCGAGGCTTCACCACCCATTTATCCCTCCGCCTTTCAACCAGCCCCACATGTGATTATCGGCCAGGCTGGCACAATTAACTAACTCAGGAGGCAAGACCACTCATGATCATCATTGCCTCTCTGAAACTCCCTAAGGGGGTGTTCCTACCAAACGCAACCCAGTGTTCTGTCTTCCATTGTTTTCCTGCCTGTCATGGGGGTACCCCATGATCTCGGGAGCACCCCCAAGTCGTGGTTCTCCCATCTTTCTGCTTTACACATACATTGTTGGTGCTGGTTCATCCTCAAGAGCCCCTTTGATTGGGAAGCCCTTGGCTCAGAGCGCCTACCGTCATTCTTTCTGTGGTGAAGGGACAAACGCCTCAGGGGACCTAGACATATGAGGGGGTTTCCAAATGCTCGTGGAATATGCCCATTCTCTTTGAACTCCACTTTTCTCCCAGGAACTTTTGAAAACCTCCACATACGATATGAGAGGTTCTTAAGAGGGGACACCCAGATCCTCCCTTTAAAAGCGACAAGACATAGACAGGGAGCTCTCTGGCCATGGGAGTGTCTCTGTGTGGCATCTCTGTGTGGAAAGTGTCTCTCCTCGGTGTCTCTGTGTGGAAAGTCAGTGCCCCCATGGTAGAAGACCAGGAGAATGGAGGGAACACAAGCGGCCCTCCACTGTGGCCTGAACATTGGTACTCAGACACTGCCACCTCCTGGGAGCCCTGGTGGCACAGTGGGTTAGGCACTGGGCTGCTAACCACTAGGTTGGTCTTAGCATCTACCCCCTCCACCCCTGTTCTTCTTGACCCTGTTCTGACACCAGTCCATATGCTTCCCCATGTGCTGGAGAAGAAAGAGGAGGCCTTCAGGTCCCCTCAATAGTTACAGGTCCCCAGCCCCAAGGGACAGTTCTACTCTGTTCTATATTGTCGCCATGAGTCCGAATTGACTTGATGGAAGCATGTTTAGGGTTTTGTTTTGTTTTTGTCTTTCGGGGCTTGGGCTTGCCCCAGGGGCTTGGGTTTGCCCCATGGGCTGGCTCTGCCGATTTTCCCTGCTCATTGTAAGTTCCAGTTCTGCTCTGGGTACCTCCTCTCCTGTTCCCTGTAAGCAGAGGGACTGACTTACTGCTTCCTGATACCGTTGGTCATATTGTTTGTGTCACATGCACCCTCCTTCGGGGAGAGGATGCAAACATTTTGCTTGTCGTCTACTCTGTGTCAAGCCGTGGTGCTTCCGTCACCTGCTCTGCAGGTGGGAGCGGGACATTGAGTCGTGAAGACCGAAGAAGTGCTGAGCCGTTGGCATTGCGGCGCTGGAGAAGGATATTGAAAGTACCAAGGACTGCTAAAAGGATACATGGAGCTGTCTTGGAAGCAGTACGGCCAGAGCGCTTCTTAGAGGCAAGGATGGCGAGGCTTCGTCTTCCATACTTTGGGCATGCTGTCAGAAGAGACCTGTCCCTGGACAGGACATTGTGTTTGGTGGAGGGACAGTGACGCAGAGGAAGGCCCTCCAGGAGACGCACGGACACGGGGACAGCAACAGGGGACTCCAGTGTGAGGACGATGGTGAGGAGGGTGCAGGGCTGGGCAGTGGTTCCTCCTGTTGGGCAGAAGGTTGCTGGGGGTGAAGACCGACTTGATGGCACCTAACAACGACGACGTGTCTCACACTTACACATGTCATTCACTTCAATAGCATTTTATATTGTTAGCTTCCTCTGTTTATATGTTCTGTCTGATTAGGTTCCTACCATAACTCCTACGCACCAATCATGGCAGCTCATACACAATTCCTCCCCTGATTAAATAAAATAAATGAGCGGTTTGTTGTATGGGGGAATAAGTAAGACAAACTGAGCTCCCCATGTTGGCCGTAATGCAGTCTCTGAACACCCAGGCAGACCTCCCCTTGGCCTAGAATGGTATCTTTACTGTTGTTAGATAGACATCGGTTCTCTTTAGCCAAAGGAAAGACTACCGATTTCTTCAACCTGAATAAACTTCATAGCTTCTGCAGTTGCCTCGTTGGCTGTAGGATCAGAGATTCCAAAGAAGTTGTCCAAGTTGAAGTGACATTTTAAAGACCGTGTTGGGACTGCATCCACTAAAGTTACAGCTGAGAAACAGAACCAATCAGAGAAACAGGGGTCTCCACAAATTTTGTGGGAAAAACTCTATTATCTTTTCATTTTATTTTTTCCATGACCTTTTTGAAGCCCTCTCATCTGTATTCAAAGGTAAAGTACCCGGATTGGACAGGGTGTATTGTGAGGACTGGCAGGTAGGTCAGTCAGACAGGCCACAGAAAGGGGAGGCTGGCCCTCTCAGAAGAGGCCAAAGTGCTGCCCACAAATGACATCTCTTCTTCACCGAGTAGACTTCAGCTCTGCTGTTATGAGCTTTCAACTGACTGGCTCAGTTCACCCACACGGATTAATATGATCTTTCCTTTTTCCAAGTCAACGGATTATGGCCTGTAATCACATCTACAACATGGGATACACAGACTTGGTGTTTGATTGAATAGTGGCGGATGATGACCTAGCCGTGCTGATACATAAAACTGCCCCTCACACAAACTAAGTGGAGTCTTCTGAAAATCCAGCTCAAATAAATGAACCCTCTCTTTTAGCCCGGGCCCAATGGGACAGGAGAGACCAGCCCTTGGAGAACACATCATGCTTGGGAAAGTAGAGGTTCAGTATCAACGAGGAAGGCCCTCAACAAGTTGGATTGACACAGCAGCTGCAACAATGGCTGCAGCGTAGGACCACTTGTGAGGAAGGTCTTGTTCTATCATGTAGAGAACTGTGGGTTAGAACCACTTGTTGGCACCGAACAACAACAACAACAATGGCCTAAGAGCGATTTGGTTTGTTTGTGATCCGGTGTGGGCATCCACTGTAAAGCTTCGAATAACAGCCTGTACTCTGTGGCCCCTGCCAGTCACTTGCACTGGGAGGAGGTCTGCAATACGTTCTGTTTTCCTCAGGCCCTGCAACATGAGGCCGTGTCCCAGGCCTCCCTCTACAGCAACCTTTTGCAGCTGAAGGAGTCCTTGTTCTCAGTAGCCACCAAAGAGGATGTGGACATGATGAAACTACAGTTGGACCAGTTGGATGAGCGGTGGAGGGTTTTACCACAGATCATCAGCAAGAGGTTGGTATTTGGTGGTGGTTGTTTCATTGTTATGGTGGTGGCCACTGTTCACTTTAAACTTCTAACCGTGTTGTTTATTTTTTAATGAGGAATGTATAAATTAAGAGACCAGTTTCACTTACACTCTGTCTGATTCAGCTATTTGGAGGATTACTATAGCATGGGGCAAAGTGCATTATCTGGCACTTCTAAAATCAAGATGCTCAAAAAACCCCAGCATTTCTGATGAACTTTCTGTACTCAAAATTTGAGCCTTGCCAGCAGCACAAATGATCAAACCAGCTGGAGTACATTGAGGACAGTAGGGTTGCTAATGATTGTATCATTTATTGCCAAAATATTTGGTGCAGAAAAAATAACGAACACCAACATTCTACCTCCCATATCTCTCAAACAAAGATGGTGTGTGTATGTGTGTGTGTGTGTGTGTGTGTGTGTGTACTTTTTAACTGTCTCATTATTCTCCCTTGGGTTATTTGATGTGGTCTTTCCCAATTTTCACACAGCAGTTTTCATGTAACTTGGCCTTTGAAATCTAGCCACGTTGGTAAGTGAGGAGTCTTTATACACAGCTTGACTGTTGTCATGGTCAATTCTGACTCATCAAGACCCCATAGCACAGAAGAGAACTGCTCTACAGCTTTCCAAGGCTGCACATCTTTATGGAAGCAGACAACTCCATCGTTAGCCCCTGGAGTGGCAAGTGGGTTCAAACTGCTGACCTTTCAGTTAGCAGGCAAATATTATAACCACCTCATCCTCCGGGCTCCATCTATATGAAGAGTCTCCAAACAGTTTATGGAAAAAGAGAATTAAAAGAACCTTGATACACATTGATACACATGTCACCTCCTTAATTTATTTCCAATGGAGAACTTTGGTGATACCAGGGGAAATATATCAATTATTAATGAATCAATATATCAATTATTAAGGAATAATTTTCTCACATATATATTTAAATTATATATAACACCTTATTAAAATGGATGAAATATTGATTAACTAGATGACTTAGCAGTGGCCACTTACAATTTTCTATTATGTAAGAAAGCACAAATTCTCCTGAAAGTAGTATTTCTTACACATGTAATCTTGGAGAAGGTGCTTCACCTCTCTGCTTATTTTACTGCATTTATTCATTCATCCAGCTGCTAAGCTTCCCTGTGGATACAACTTTAGAAACCCTATCGGGTAATCCTTATTTGCTCTATAGGGTCTTATGGTTCAAATCAACTTCACTCAGAAGGTAAAGATTGGTCCTCATGGAGCTCATACTTCACGTGTGTGAGGAAGTGGATGATGAGGGAGGGCACTTATGGAATTAAACAAATGCATTTCAAGACTCTCTCAGGCCATTCTCAGTCTTACAGAGTCAAAGAACCTGGGCGAGGGGGCAGGAACCACACGGCGGTGTCATACTGCACTAGAAAGTGGAACAAGCTCTCTAGGGAGAGGCCAGCTGTTTAAGATCTGAATGCTGCTCGGAACATAGACTGACAATGCCCCGAGGGCCGATGAACTGGACGATTTCGCAGTGGCCACCTACATACAGACAAAGGGACAGGGCTGCTCTCAGTACACCAAGGCTCAGTGCCTGGGGCACAGGGAGAAGGCCAATATAAGTGTGGTGCTGAACTGTATCGCCAGCATCAGGGGTCCCCCCAAACCAGTGGCTGTCAAGTCAACCCCAACACCTAGTGACCCGAAGACATCTTATGTGAGACCCTTGGGAGACCACAGTCAGGAGTAATGCGTTTACCATTCTCAGTTCATGGGAACCCACTCCAGTGTTCTCAAATGCCAGGGGAAGAGTCCAATGTCATTAAAAATCAGTCTGACTGTTGTAGAGAGAGTAGTTGGTAGGGAAGCAAAGATAGAAGGAAAGAGACCCATTTGGAAGGCTGCTGGTGGCCCAGTGAGAGATGAAGGGATTCAGAAGTAGTAATAATGGAGTCAAGAATTGTACGTGGGGGTGGCATAGATGTTCTGCATGGTGCCTGGCTCCTGAGACCATCTGGGTGGCTGATAAGGAAAAGGATTGGGGAAGTAGAAATACCAAAGTTCTGGTTTGTCCATGTTTGAGAACTTCTGTCCTTGGGTGAGCATATTCCAAAAGTACATCATGAACCCTCTCTCTTCATTTGTGGGACAGTTCA
>NW_022107431.1:15900193-15909119 GCF_000313985.2 Echinops telfairi
TGAATGCCAATGCTTTAACTCTCTGTTTTTTCCTGAATGACTATTTAACTTAGCAGTTATTTAAAATTTGGAATGTCCCTTATATCTAAAGCATGCATAATAGCTAAGTGTGATATCCAAAAGAATGCTTTTCAAAAATCAGATTCTGGCTATCAAGCAGAAAAAGAGAGATCAGCTAAATATTAAGCTTTATTAACAATATTGAGTAATGAATAGCCATTAATATTTATTTAATGCTCCCTCAATACTGGACTTTGTACTACCCATTAGACCTATGAGGTGGCTTCAAAAGTTTGTGGGAAAATTCCATTATCTTTGGATTCCATTCTACCATGAATATTTGGAACCTCTTCATATTGATCTTTTCCATTTCTCCCAACACCACTGTGAAGCAGGGGCTTCTGTTTTTCCTGGTGGGTGAATGAGGAAAGGGAAGCCTATACAGGTTAGTTACTGGCTCACACAACTGCTAAATGATGGTGCAAGCATATGGATATAAACAGGAGAGTTAATAATAGGATTGTGTAAGAGTTGATGTGGCAACCATGTATTATGTGGAATGAATGTATTTGTTATGCAAATCTCAATCCACATGAAATAAAATTATTTTCCCAGTAGCAAACAAACCCTCACCTGGCATCCCGATTCCAGCTCCTAATGCCCCTGTAAAGGGTTTTTGAAGCTACAAATCTTTAGGCTACAGAGAGCCTCATGTTTCTCTGGCCTAGTAGCTGGTGGGTTTGAACTGCTGACCTGTGTGGTAGCAGCCCAAGCCAAACAAACCCACAGTGACTAATAGTAGTGCCACGAGGACTACTGGTAGTAGCTGATTATCCGTTATCTCATTCCAAAGAAAGAGAATAAAGTTGGCAATTTCTCTTTCATGGGAACCATGCTCTGATGTTAGCTAAATGTTAGCTAACTTTCTAATAGACTCTGACCATGATTTCCTATGAGTTAGTGAATTGGTCATGTCTGTCTCCCCCCAGACCTTTCCCCATCAGCTCTCTTGTGTGTGTGCACAGACAGACCTCCTCGGAGGTGTGGGTTCAGCTCCCGACCACTGCCGTAAAGTAAAGATCACAGTACAGCTAATCACACACACACATTTGGTTCCCAGGGCTTAGACACTGTCTGTTTCCACCATTGAGGAGCCCTGGCGGGGCTGCCAGGTAAGCGTTGTACAGCTAACCACAAAGAAGAGGCCGTCCCGCTCTGGTAAAGATTTGCAGCTTCAAAAACCATTTATCGAGTCATGATGAGTCAGAGTCTACTCAGGAGCAGGTGGGTGGGTGTTTTGGGTTTAGTAAGTCTATAAATTGTGCAATAAACCAAAAGACAAAACAAATCATTTACCTCGGTGCCATAGAGTCATTTCCGACTCATAACAACCCTATTGGAAAATCTAAGACTGGAAACATGTATGTGAGTAGAAAGCCTCGCCTTTCTTTGGCAGAGAGGCTGCTGATTTCGAATTGCTGACTTTGCTGTTAAGAGTCCCATGCTTAACCCACTGAGCTGCTGCCACAGAGCCTTTAAGTGTGCAATACCCCAAGCCAAACTCGCGGCCATGGCGTCCATTCTGACTCAGTGACAGGGTAGGACTGCCCCTGTGGGTTTCTGAGACAGCAACTCTTTATCTTTACTGGAGTAAAAGTCCCAAAGCAAGCCGGTGTGAAATCTATATAAGGTGACCAGGTGACCAGATTTAAAGCGGGACACCATTGACAGGGTGTGTGTGGGGGGGGTGTTCTTGATTGAAAATTTGGTCTATATGGGCCAAATAGACTGTTCCCTAGCTTGTCGTGCATTCTTTCCAAAAACAGGGACTTTTTAAAAATGCCAAAAATTGGGACTGTCCCGCCAAAAGCGGGACGTCTGGTCACCTTAATCTCTACAGCTGTGCAAAATCAATCAATCAATCAATCAGGTGGAGGGAGGGGTGTTGACAGACATTGCTAAGGCATTCACAAAAGAGGATTCAGTAGTGTGCTACTCACTACCATTGGCATCCAGCTGGGCTTGGCAAATCCCTTAACATCCCTGGGGTGTAAATCATGCCGTCCTTGATGAGTTAACAGTCCTCTCTCTCTCCCATCCAGGATCACTCAGCAGAGGTGGCAAACAAGAGGGGAGAAGTGAAGAGCCTGCAGGGCCACCTGGCCAAGCTGGCTAGTCTGGGCCACACCGAGGACCTACACCTCCTCCAGGGCAAGGTGGAGGACTGCTTCCAGCTGTTTGAGGAGGCCTGCCAGGTAGTGGAGAGGCGGCAGCAGGCCCTGGGTCAGTTGGCAGAATTCCTGCAGAGCCATGCCTCTCTGTCAGGGGTTGTGCACCGGCTGAGGCAGACTGTGGAAGCTACCAGCAGTATGAATAAGAAACAGTCCGATTTGTTAGAGAGGGACCTCAGTGGTGCCATTCGGGATGCTAAGACGTTAGAGTCGGCTGCCGTCAGTATGGACGGGGTTCTTGCCAAAGCCCAATACCACCTGAGGAGCGGGGGCTCTGAGCACAGAACTGCCTGCAGAGCCATGGCTGACCAGCTCTGTTTGGAATTAGAGAGGGTTCAGAACCTTCTGGGGACCAAGCAGAGTGAAGCAGATGCACTGGCGGTGCTGAAAAAGGCCTTCTTGGACCAGAAGGAGGAGCTGCTGAAAAGCATCGAGGACATTGAAGAAAGGACTGACAGAGAGCGACTGAAAGAGCCGACGAGGCAAGCTCTTCAACAGAGGTAACAGGATGCTGTGTGACTACCAGGGGTCTCCTTCATTTGTTCTGGAATGAACATTCAAGTACAACTGTCAATGGTATGTGTTAGTTCTGGGTAGACTGGAGAAACATTCATAGACACTCATATATGTATAAGAAAGAGCTTTATATCAAAGAGTAATTGTATATTAAAAAACATTCCAGCCCAGTGTAGATGAAGCCCATAAGTCCGACATTAGCCCATATGTCTGATACCAGTCTATAAATTCCTCTTCAGACTCATGCAACACATGCAATGATACTTAATGCAGGAAGATCACAGGCCACTGGGTGGAAAGTCTTGTGGATCCAGTGGCGGTAGAAGCATCTCTGCACTGGCATGGATCTACTTGTGGCTCCTCCAGCTCCAGAGCTCTGGCTCCATGAGCAGCATAGTTTCATGTGTCTTGTCAACAGGAATGTCTCCCAGGCAGAGTGTGTTTCCCACCTCCAAGGAGGAAGACAGGAGTTCCCAGAATTCTCAGGAGAAGGCCATGCCCACGCATTGCCCTCATTGGCTATAAGCTGATTGACAGGCTAGACTCCACCCCTTCGCAAGTTGACAGGAGATTATGTTACTGCCACAAGTACCATAGGCTGCGGCTTCCTTTCCTAATTCCTGAAGATCAAACGGTGACTGATTTGACACTCGAAGTGATAAAATGTCTTTGCTATGTAAGAGTACGCTGGTGGCATGCTGGTTAAGTGCTTGGTGACTAACCCAAAGGTCAGCAGTTAGAACTCACCAGTGGCTTCTCCAGGAGGAAAGACCTGGGATGTGACTCCAGTCAGACCCTTTAGGGCTGCTCTCCTCTTCCCTGTGCACAGGGTCACTGTGAGTCAGAAGAGACCTGAGAGCACACAGCCCTCTCAGCTAGGTGAGGTAGATGACGAGCCACTCACTGGTATTCCAAACCAGAAGCTATAGATGATAGTGTCTATATAAACAACTGTTAACCCCCATGTCAGCTGTTCAAAACCACCAGTCCCTCCTTGGGAGAAAGAAGAGGTTTTCTCCTGTGAAGATTCAGAGTCTTGGATCCCTAACTATCACAGTGCTGCTGGAAGGTGCTGCTATTTTGAGCTCATTGCAACCCCAGGGGAAAGAGTCGAACTTCCCTGCAGTGGTTTCCAGGCTGCAGTCTCGACTGAAGCAGATTGTCAGGACTTTCTCCTGCGAGGCTGTTAGGGGAGGTTTGAACTGCCAACCTCTCAGTTAGCAGCCAAGCACTTAGCCTCTTGCACCACTGGGACTCATAATCCTATGACAATGAGTTATGATGGAGCCGACGATTGGGCTCCTGAGGTTATATCCCTCTGGGAAGGTTAGCAAAACATTCACCAGAGGAAAGGGGATTTGGGAAGGAATAAAGCCTGTGGAAGGAAGCTTGAGAAGTTGATCTAGCAGAGGGGACCCCAGGCATAGCCTTGGTAACTGTGGGCTATGGCTGAACGAGGCTGAAATCATTGGAGAAGGTGGACAGGGCTGGCTTAAGACCATCCAGCAGTGTCCCTAACACTGAGTCCACCTAAGTCACCCAGCAAGGGACAGAAGACGTGGCAGCCATACCCTGCAACCTGGGGCATGTCACCTCTTCACTTGGAAGGTGGGGCTATGGATGGCACCTGTCCCCAGCCTCTCGGTCGTAGGAATTGAACGGGGTGCTGCATACTACTCTACAGCGCTATCCCACAACGCAAGGAATGAGAGGCAAGCCTCTGGGTGGCCCCTTTTCCCAAATGCTCCACCATGAATTCTGATGCACCCCGTGTGATCATCTTTAGAGTCGTCTTCGAAGCAATGAAGTAGTACCTTTAGCGTACGTTTTTCCTTGTGGAACTCCATCAGCACAGCCATTATTTTTAACGAAGCAGCTATGATTCTTAAGCTACCATTGCTTTACAAAAAGTAGATAGCTTACCCATGACCTCTGCAGTTAGCACTCACCTTGTAGTTGACAAGGCCAGGCCTCTTGCTAGAAATCTCATGCCATCAAAGCAAAGCAGCACGAGAATGCAAATGTGAAAGGAGGGGGAGGGGGAGGAGGAAGAGCCCCTTTCGTTGTTTTCTGAGCTGCAGTCTATAGTGCTCCGCAAAGTTCATGTATGTATGGATTGTGATAAGAGTTGTATGAACCCCCAATATAATGATTTATATGTATTTTTTTTTGGTGGAAAAATACATGCAACCACAATGTAATAAAATTGTGCAATTGAAAAAAAAAACCCAACCTGTCTCTCCATGAATACACCTCATAATTGCTGGGCCCAAGTGTGTCTAGCTGTCTCTGCTCGTGTTCTGTGGACTCCCTGTGCGTTTATGGAGAGGACATATGTGTCTGCTATCTTTCATAAGCTAACGGGACATTTTAATTCACAGGTTGAGAGTCTTTAATCAGCTTGAGGATGAACTGAATTCACACGAGCACGCATTAAGTTGGCTGAAAGACAAAGCAAAACAGATCGCCCAGAAAGATCTAGCTTTTGCCCCTGAAGTGGACAAGGAGGTCAACCGATTAGAAGCCACCTGGGATGACACCAAAAAATTAATTCACGAAAAGTAAGTCAACGTGTCCCAGCCCTTGGTGCGTGACAGCGGGCTATTGTCACTGTGTGACAAGGGGCCATTGGTTGTTGATTTGAGCGGGAGAGATCAAGAACTGGCTCTCTTCCCAGGTTAGGTCTTCTGTCCGCTTCAGTCATGTCGTGTGGAACAGTTTTGAGGTTGGGTGCTCGAGACAAGCAGCACCTGTGAACTGATGTTTAAAAGCAGGGTCAGCAATTCCAAGTACTCGAAGTCAGAACCTCTCATTTTCTTTCGCTGTTGCTTTGCTTTTTGTTGAAATACATAAAGGGCCTCCTTTTGTGTGAGGGCATCGCTGTGGATTTTGACCAATCAGACAGCTTCACAATCTCAAAACTCCCTCCTACCTCCTAGCAGTCAGTCCCTGTCCCCCTGGCAGCCCCGACAGCCCTCCACCAGTTCCCCGCCCTGCTGGTTTTGTGTTTTTCTGAATGACGTATAAATCCAGAAGGCAATCCTCTGCGTCTGGCTTCATGGAGAGTTCCCACTTCCTAATCGTTGAAGAGAGTCCCGTTGGATGGAGGTCCCACAGGTTAGCCGTTCTCCCGTTGGTAGACATGGGTTCTTTCCACTTTGAGCAGCTGTACATCGAGCATCCATAAATAGGCACATGGAGGCTTGAGTGTGAACGGATTTGTCTTCCACTCGAGTAAATACACAGACATGGAACGGCTGCCATTTACGGGGTTTGCTTAGCTCGAGAAGAATCTGAAAAACTTTTCTAAAGTGCTCCAACATTCTGCATTCACACCTGCCACATGAAACTGCATGTGGCTTCTCACGTGGTTGCCAGCACTTAGCGTTGTCAGACTTTCATCCATTTGTTAGTGGTGTGGGCCTTTTTGAGAGCGCGGTTTATAATAGAGGACAGGAAGGCAAGCTTTTGAAAGAAACGGGCCATCTTGCCCACACTGTCCCCCATATCCTAATATATTCTCACATGTGATTTTGTGGAGGATGCATAGTATTCTATTCAATGAGTATATCAAAATGTATCTGATGATAGGTCTACTTTTCACATTTATGCCACTTCTATTTTTTGCCTTCTGAATAATGCTGGGTTTAACATATTTTTACCTAAATCTTTAAAAAACAAAATGAATCGCACTCAATGTCATCGATTCGATTCCGATTTATAGAAACCTAAATTGTACTGCATTTTCACCTCCTTTGGAAGCATTTCTAGACGTCAAGTAGCTTGGTCAAAGGTGTGTTGCATTTATAAACAAACTCTTATCTCCTTATTTTGGTATTTTTGGGAGATTGGTATTTAGTGGAAATTTATGATACTTGGAGATGGAGGGGAAAAAAAAGAAAAAAATCCTAAGTATTTGTATGGAGTTGATTTAAAATTTCCCCCCATTCTCCACAATCGTGACACGATGGAGTAATTAAAGCAGCATATTAAAAAGCATATAGATTTGGTTGATCCATCTGAAGGCGTTTGTGTTGACAAGAACATAAGTAGCTTCTTTGTTGCGGGCGCCAATCGGTTCTGTGTAAATGGATGCGTGCGTGCCTCAGCCGGAGAGATCAGTTTGCACATTAGAGTTCCATCAGATCGCCTTGCAGGATTGTGGTCGCAGGAAGTGAGATGTGATTTCCTTGATTCTGGCCTCCATCTGTGAATACATTTATGCAGTGCTATCCGAGCCTTTCCCGAGACAGGGGAGTAAAGGATGTGTTTAATTGGTACAGCCAGGGCCAGTGCTGCGGACTCATTGACGTAATGAGAGAATATCAGAACTTGAAGGCCGCTGTTTCCAAAGTCCTAGAAAGTGCCAGCAGTGTGCTCGGAGCCAGAACCACACTCAGAGACCAAGAGGACCTAACACGGGCTTTGTCTAAGGTAATCATTTAAACGTCTTTTATTTCGGTAGACTATCTTTTAGTACATCTGTTTGGTTTTTACCCATAATGAAGTTCTCTGCTTAGCTCTTCCTGTCAGTATATGAAGATATGGATAATTCATGCTGATGGCCTTTTTAAAAAAGTTTCCCCAGAAATCCCGATATCCTATGATTCTACCACTGAAAGAAAATCTGTTTTATACTTATGTTATATCACTAGGCTTATGTGATTTACACCCACACACATATATAAATGTAGACATAAATGTAAACACAAACTTAAATATAAATATGACTTCATAATGTTCCTCCCGGAAAAATTCCGTTACCGTAATTCCATTGTCTTGTGAACACGTTGCAGCCCCCCTGTATTATATATATGAGGTGCTTGCATTGTTGATTAATATCACGACCTTCTCCAAGAAGTCAACTGGGAGTTCAATTCCTCAGCAGCCAGCATTGTTCAATTCCTCCCTTATCACTGACTCTCTCATTAAGACAGCCTTGATGTTTATCCACAGCATGAAGCGGCCAGGAACAGAATGAACGAGCAGCAGAAAGCGCTGGATCACTTTTCCAGCAAAGGAAAGCACTTGCTGTCGGAGCTGAAGAAAATCCACAGCGGTGACTTCACCCTGGTGAAAACCGACCTGGAGGGCGTGGTGGACAAGTGGCTGGATGTGAGGACACTCACCAGGGGGTTCCGCGGCCATTTGAATACTAAGTTTCTCAATCTGCTCTTGAGCAAGATGCTAAGATGTGGATTCCATCTCTAACTTTTCATGCTTTGTGCAAAATGATACTTTGAAGAAAAGCAGGATCCACATAATATTTATTAAAACCAGCTGTCATCCAGTTAATTCTGACCCATCCAGATGCTCTAAACCTTAGAGTCCAAGGGTACCGGAGGCTAAAAATCTTTACTGTGACAGACACCTCCCCTCTCTCCCAAGGAGAGGCCTGCGACCTTGGAGTTAGTTGTCTGATACCTAACCCGCCGTGCTGATAGAGCTCCTTCCAACTCTATGGCTAATGGGTTTGAACCTCTGACTTCATGGCCCAGCCTTTCAGATGACAGTGCCACCAGCACCCCTTAAAGATAAGAGGTCATGGGAGGAAATGATATATGCATCATTTTGGGAAAATTTACTAGCAGATTTTCTAGACTCGAACTTGCTAGCTCCATTCCTAATGACAACGCTAAATGTTTTCATTTATGATCTTGTTTGAATGGTGAATAGAATGGAAGACCAGTTTATAAATATACTGCAGGAGACTAAGCCTTCATATATAATCATGTAAAGACACAAGGGCTCTGCGCGGGAAAACATGAGACCTGTAGTCTACAGGCTGGGGTTTGGGGGCCGGCTCTGTCGCTAGCTCTGCAAACATGAAAAAGAAATCAAAGCCAAGCTCACCACCTTTGCGCTGATTCCAACTTTACCCCTCTCGGTAGGATTTCAGAGGCTGTAAATTGTTACGAGGTAGCTAGCTGTAACTTTCTTTCAAAGAAAGGTTAGTGCCCTTGAATTAGTAGCCCAATCCCTAAGCCGAAGCTTCTGTTTGATTCCTTCTAAATGTTATATTTCCACCCATGGATGCTTTTAAAATCATTTTGGGGGGGGGTGGTTCATACAGCCCTTATCACAATCCATACATACATCAATTGTATAAAGCACATTTGTACATTCCTTACCCTCATCATTCTCAAAACACTTGCTCTCCACTTAAGCCCCTGTCATCA
>NW_022107431.1:15910946-15913655 GCF_000313985.2 Echinops telfairi
TGGGGGGAGGGGCAGTTGTCCACATAGTTGGGATTATAGATATTTTATATTAGTTTCCAGTTTTAAATTCTGCTGCTTGGCATCCCCATACCCATTAGCAGCATCTCAGTCCAGAAGTTCAACCTACAGTGGATTTTTGTATCATAGCTAAATTAGTGAATTTAGACATGAATATGTATGTAGTACACTCAAAAACTGGGGGGAAAGTAAGCCTTTTTACTCTTGTAAAAGAGTCACAATCTCAGAAACCCGCAGGCGCAGTTCTACCCTGTCCTATAGGGTTGCTATGAGTCAGAATCCACTGGTTGGCATTGGGGTGTATACTCAAAGTTTTTTTTAGCTATAGAACACTGCAATGCCTTCATTTTTTAAAGGACATTCATAGTGTCGATAGAATCGTAATCTATAATACTGTGTATAATACTGTATTTGACACAGTCAAAAGGAATCTTCATGACATAGTGGGTTAAGCGATGGGCTTCTAACCGCAGGTGGATGATTCAAACCCATCCGCCATTCCGAGGGAGAAAGTTGAGGCTGTCTGTTCCCGGAAAGATTTTCAGAAACCCTCTGGAGAAGTTATCCTCCATCCTATAGGATTGCTGAGTTGGCATCGACTCAATGGCAGAATGAAGCCAAGCTGCACGGTCTCCTGTGCGTTTCCTTGTTCTTGGTGTTCTAATCTGAGTGTGGCTCATCCTTTCCCTCAGTATTTCAGGGTCTGCAAGCGCACAAATGAAAATCCCATCTCCGAAGCCCCCCTGGAGAGAAACAGTTGTAAAATGCTTAACATTTCCTACATTGGGGTGTATAGGGAGCACTGGTGGTGTAGTGGTTCCGAGTTGGGCTGCAATCCCCAAGGTCGACAGTTCGAAGCCACCAGCAGCTACAAGGGAGAAAGGCTTGGCTTTCTACTCCCATAAACAGTTGCAGTCTTGGAAACTCATGGGGTGGGGTCACTATGAGTCAGCATTAACTCGATGGCAGCGAGAATTAGTTTACTACCTTTTAAAATGAGACTCTGTTTGTGAGTTAGAATATACTTTTACAAAAAAGAAGCACTGATGTTTTAAAATGATTTGGTGTGGAGGGATAAGGGTTTAGCAGCTTCCGACTATCATTGGTGTGTGGCTTCCTTTTCTAACCTAGGTCTCAGAGAAGATTGAGGAAAACATGGAGAGACTGAGGGCGAGCTTGTCCATCTGGGACGACGTGCTTTCAGGTAAAGAGGAGATCGATGGATGGTCCAACACGTCTGTCCCACGTCTGTCTGAAAGCATCAACCACCTGACTAACAGCCATAAAACCGGAGAACTACTTAAGGAATTTGAGGTAAAGAGACCAAGCCTGTGCATATGGTACACCTGAGCTTATGATGTATCGTTAACAAGGACAAATGAGTCTCTTTTTAACAGTTATTACTCCTCTCAGAGACATAAGTGAATGTTATAAAACTCGTGACCATCTCTTGCTACTTACTTAAGATGTAAATAGGCTAGGGCTAAGAGTCTTCCCACTTCTTAGCAGGGAATTTTTACATAAGGATGAAAGAGGGATTTGTAGAATAAACACAAGTCCAAGAAATCTGTAACTTTCCCCATTCCTTTGAGAAGATGATATCGTCCTACTTGAAAAGAAAATCTAAAGTGTTTTGTGATTTAGCAATAGCTAGCATCTATGTTTTCTGTCCTCAAAAACTTTCTGCTGAGCATGCAGCTGAATTATCAAAAGAGCCTTGGTGGCACAGTGGGTTGTGTGTTGGGTTTCCAAATCAAAAGGTCAGCAGTTTGAAACCCAGCCTCTCTGGGTTTCTAGTCCTATAAAAAGTTATCGTTTCAGAGCCCCCAGGGGCAGTGCTACGCTTCCCTGTAGAGTAGCTGAGTCCGAATCTATTCAGTGAGAGCGAGTTGGAGTGTTGGACCAAGGAAAGATTCTGGCCTTTCAAAGTTCTAGTCAATCACCAACATGTTCTAATCTCTTTTGATGCCCATCTCTCACTTGTAGTTACTCCGTCTTTCCGCTAGTTCTTAACACACACCAAATTTATGTCAGATACTCTTGCAGACCCAGAGACTATATAATTAGGTAAATTAGCTGGGCTGAGAGACTTGACGGTATAACGGAGTGTGTCATAGAATTAGTTATATAGCAGTGTGTGTAAACTATCAGATAGCCATTGGGCTGGGCTGAAGCATGAATCAGTGAGGGAAAGGGACGTGGTAAGAGATGCATGGGTGGTGAGTGTTTCTTTACCACAGCATCTTCTGGAGCTCCAAGCTTCATCCGAAACTTGTAAGATACCCAAGTGAATGGCTGTAGTCTGAAAAACAGAGCTGGATGAACTTTCTTGCTAAATGACTCCCGCTACCTTTGACCCAAAGAACATTCTAGAAGTCGTATGAAGAACCATAAGGAGTCGAGGAAATATTGCAGAGGAAAGTAGTTGCGCCAAGGGTTCTAGGCCTTCCGTCTCAGGACGATGACACCACTGAGATTCAATTAACACTACAGATCCAACAGTGGTGGGTGTTCCACTGATTGGCTGATACCAATGCCCAAGGATGGCCTTCACCCTTTATTTTCATGATGATTGGATTACCACAGGATCCCTGGTGGCATAGTGGTTACACGTTGGACTGTGATCTGAAAGGTCAGCAGTTTGAAACCACTAGCCTTCCCAAGGGAGAATGACAGGTTTTCTAGTCCCCA
>NW_022107431.1:15914932-15918652 GCF_000313985.2 Echinops telfairi
GCTCAACTGCTAGCCAAAACATGGTCTGTTCAAACTATCCCATCAAGGAGGAAGAAAATGCTCGCGAGCTTGTGAAAAATCCGCCATTGAAAACCCTGTGGAGCGCAGTTCTACTCTCGACCACAAGGGAGTGTGTGTGGCATAAGTTAAAATCAACCCAGTGAAGGTTTGGTTGGTTTTTCAATCATTATTCTGCTCATTTCTGTTACCTGTCCGCTCTACAACCATTAGAACAGCGTGTTGAGAATGGCGAGGTCCCGCCCATGTCCCCCTACAGTGAGTGATACTGCCTAAGGGTGGCTCCAAACAAGCCTCGGTGGCACTATTTATACCACAGAAATTGATAAAACTCTACAAACCGGGGCACACGGCAGACCGCCGATGTGAATGAGATCCACACTCACAGAGGCAGGTCTTTTCTGGCACCTGCAACGGTGTGGCTCTAGCTCAGGGGACCCGTGGCGCCATTGTCCTCGTGCAGTAATGGGGTGTGGCCCAGAGGTGCGATGCCGGAAGTGCCTGGCCTGCTCCTGAGCGTGCACTTCTTCACGCCACGCTGGAGAGTCACTTCCTGCGCGGACTGAAGGCGGGGCCACTGGGCTTGTTCGTGTCCCCAAAGCACGAGCCTGCCATTTCTCAGCCCATGGAGCCAGGTGCTGAATGGTCCCCTTCATGGCCTCAAATGACTGATGACGTCCCTAAGTGGCCAGTTTGCTCAGTAATGATGCTTTGACGATTCCTTCTTGTTGTCTTATGGTTGTGATGTGAAAAATAAAAGGGAGAGGGGGCCAACATGCAAGCTGTTGGTTTTCTCATGAACATGAGTTCAAGTGTGCCATTCTTCAGAGATTTATTTTAAATGGCGCATGTACCCGTTGGCGCCTGATGGTGTCGTGGTTATGAGCTGGGACCAGCTGCTCAGTAGGAGAAAGCTTGGGCTTAGTCCTCCCCTATCAGTGACAGTCTGGGAAACCCACAGGGGCACTTCTACCCTGCCCTGAAGGTCACTGTGAATCGGTATTGACTTGCCGGCCGTGAGTTTGGTTTTTGGTTTATGCATCAGGTATGTTCAATGGGCATGAGGCACCCAGCCTGCGTGTTTGTTTGGAAATACCCCTTCAAGAGTTGAACGCTGCCATAGAAACCCGTGGTTTCAATGTTAATGAATAAATAACAGTTAGCTGACTAAGAATCTCTACTGACTCAAGACTTTTGGTCAGTGTTTAAATTTTTCCATGAGGGTCCCCCCTCCCCTCCCTAATAAAAGGGTGGGAGGGGAGGAAGAAAGGAAGTTCCACGTATTCCCTCGCCTTCTCCCAAGGGAAAGTTAATTGTGCCATTTTCCACGTTCCTTAACCACGGCAGCTCTCCAAAGTGACATGGAGGTGGGTTTCGGTTTGTTTTTATAATCGGGGCTTAAAACGGGGGATTTTTGGCAGAGTTCACACTGGACATGACTGAACGCAACACACAGCCCGTCTGTGGTTTCATTTGTTATCCTTCTTGCTTTGCTGTTGGCAGTCTGAAGTTAGAAGCAAAGCCCTGAGGCTGGAAGAACTTCGTTCCAAAGTCGATGATCTCAAAGAATTAACTCAGAATCCAGAAACACCCCCAGACCTCCAGGTAAGCACGCAGCCTTTTGATGACTATCATATACTGCCAGAGACTCTGGTAGATGCTGGATGGATGGATGCAGGGATAGATAGATGAAGAGATGGATAGAGATAGATACACATCTCAGCATGGGTAGGGGTTGTCATAGTTAGAATCAAGTCAATAACAACTGGTGTTTGTGTGTTGTTAGATATACAATAGATACAAAAGGGATTGAGAAGTTTGTGGGAAAATGCAATTATCTTTCAATTCATTTCCCACCAACTTTAAAAAAAATCATTTTATTGGGGGCTCTTACCATTCTTATCACAATCTATAAATAGATTGTCCCACCAACTTTTTGAAGCCACCCTTGTGGTGTGTGTGTATGTGTGTGTGTGTGCCTGTATGAATACAAGAACACTTCAAAAAGTTCGTAGAACAATTCCATTACCTTTCCTTCCAGTTTTCCCATGAACTTATTGAAATCTTTTCCTTTATCTTCAGTGATACCACCATTTTCGTCATTATCATCATCACATTCCAACCAAGCCTGCAGATCTTAGACCTTCTTACAAATGGGGCTTAAAATAGAAACACCCTTATAGTTTTGGGTTCAAATGTAAATGCTTGATTTCAAACTCAAAGATGGTAATACAGCCCACTTATTTATTTAGTTTTTCCCTATGAAATTTTAGCAGCTTTGTCAATCAGCTTGCCTGGTGTCCTTCTTGCTATTCAGTGCCGTGGAGTTGATTCCGATGCCTAGTGATGCTGTGTGCTACGGACAACACCCTGCCCCAGCTGGCATCGTCCTTGCCATCGCTAGGGCTGAGCGCGTCCATCTCCTGAGGGTCTTCCTCTCTTTCGCTCACCCTGTACTCAAACTACTGCATATCTCTCCGAGTGGACGGCCAGCTTGTCTTGTGGACCATGCTATCGCTAGACAGGAACAACTACGCTTTTCTGGCACCTAGGGTGCTTATCAAGGAGCGTGGTGGCACAGTGGTTAAGTGGTTGGCTGCTAATGGCAAGGTCAGCAGCTCAGACCTAGCAGCTACTCTGAGGGAGAAAGATGTGGGAGTTGGCTTCCGCGAGGATCCTAGGGAGCCGTTCCCTTCGGTCCTGTAAGGTTGCTCTGAGTGGGAATCAACTTGAGGGCAATGGGCTGGGTGTCGATGTGGCACTTTGACTACTGTTTTCTCCTTCGTGAGCTCCATCTGGGCTCACTGTGAGTCAAAATCAACCGGAGAATGGTGGGTTCCGACTTTCTCTTCGTTTTCTCTCTTCCTCTTGGGTCTTTGTCATCTCAACCTAGTTGGATGCACTGTACTTTTGCTCAGGCCCGAGAGTCTATATTCCTCAATTCCTACCTTCTGATGAATGGTAGGCTTGTACCGAAATATTAGCCTGTGGCCACATGATGCAAATCCAATCCCCAACCAAGTTCACTGCTATCCAGGTGATGCTGACTCACAGGGACCCTGTAGGACAGGGTAGAACTTGCCCCTGTGAGCTTCCAAGACTGAAACACTTTGTGGGAGTAGAAAGTCCCGTCTGTCTCTTGCTGAGTGGTTGCTGGTTTTTAACTTCTGACCTCGCAGCTAGCAGTCTGGTGTATAACCACTATATACAACCACTATGCTCTTTATCAGATGCAGAGGGAAGATCATCACCCACATTAAAAAGCAGTCCTTACACCTGCCACCTGGGCCGAGGAGGGAGATGGGTTATGGTTGAACTTTTGTGCAGTGAAGTCGAAGGCAGGATTTGGGGACCGGGCACTGTGGTACCGCTTCCCCCTCTGTATACATCCCTCGGGGCAGCAACGTGGGTATCTTTCCCTCAAGCTTAGAGAGCAGGGTCCAGACATGGATATATGTTCCCTGAAATTGGAGGTCTAATATTTAACACATGGCTAGAGACCTGAAAGGAGACAGGCAGACTGGTTAACTTCAGATGGACTTGCCTGGAGAAATGGCTGTTTGGGGTGGTTGTGTGCCATCGGTAGGCGGTGTGTGTGTGTGCGTGTGAGAGAGAGAGAGAGAGAGAGATAGGGGTGTGTGTGTGTCTAGAATGTGGCCCAGGTGTGGGTCATGAGAGAAAAGAGAGCTATGGGATGAGGAT
>NW_022107431.1:15919353-15929297 GCF_000313985.2 Echinops telfairi
GCTGGCAGGAGTCAGAAAGGACAGTGGGCGATTTGCAGTCTGAGAATAGAACGGAAATGAGGACAGAGAAGGGGAGGTGCGGGGCCCCCCCCCCAACCCACCCACCTCGGCCTCCTGCTTCCTGTCAATCTGAGCGGGAGGTGAAGAAAAAAGCCTTAACGTTCAAGGACATTCAAAGTTTGGGTTGTTAAACAGGCCTGGGTGATTTCTTTCTGACTTGAGACTGTTCTGCCATGCACAGTGCCACGAAGGGCCTTCAAGGGCCCAGGCCTGAATGTACCTGCCAGGGAGGATCAGTGAACAAACCCCACTGTTGAGTTTAAAGGGACCAAACCAAGGCCAAACAAACCCACTGCCACAGGGCCAGTTCTGACTCCTAGCGAGCCAATAAGCCAGAGGAGAACCTCTTGTGAGGGGGTCTGAGGCTGCACATCCTGCCAGAAGCAGTCAGCTCCATCTTTCTCCCAAGGAGCTGTTGCTGACTTTGAACTGCCAGCCTTGAAGTTTGTAGCGCTATGCTGAACCCACAGCGCCACCAGGGTTTCTTCCTTAAAGAGGGAGGGGGAGACAGCCACGAAGCTGCTTTACTTCTAGGCTTTGTGGTGGTGCTTGCTTGCAATCAGGGCACAGCCCATGGGAATGCTCCCCAGAAAGGACTCAGGGAAGTCTGGGCGCACCTCCTAGGTCATTCTGAAAGGCCTGGCTCTCCTTTAGGAATGCCGTCTTGTATTCCCTAGAAACAACCACTTGAACTTTCTCTGCTAACTCCACTGTTTGTGCTTTTCATTTCCACGTCACGTAAAGACGGTGGCGGCCTTGTTGTTGCTCGGTGCCCTCAAGTCAGTTCGTTCTGACCATAACGACCTCATGCACAGCAGACAGAACATCCAGTCCTGCACCAGCCTGAGCCCATTGATGCAGCCACTGTCTCAGTCCATCTCCTTGAGCACCTTCCTCTCTTCTTCTGCCCTCTGCTTTACCAGGCATGATGTCCATCTCCAGGGACTGGTCTCTCCTGACAGGTCACTCACGTCCATCCAGTGGTTGTTGACTTATACTGACCTTACTGGACAGGCTACCATCACCCCGTGGGTTTCCAAGACTGTAACTCTCCGTGGGAGCAGAAAGATCCACCTTTCTCTCTCAGAGAGGCTGGCGGTTTGGAACGGCTGACCTTGCGGATTGCATCGTAACTCGTAACCACTTCTCTTCCCCACAGCTAGTACTGTGGCCTTTGCAGCTGAGAGAAGCAGTATCCGCAAATAAGCCCCCAGAGCTAGCTCCTGTGCGTGCCCTTGAATGTTGTTGATAATTAAAATGCCATGAGCGGAAGTCTACTGGATGACTGTGCGTGCCCTTGAATGTTGCTGATAATTAAAATGCCATGAGCGGAAGTCTACTGGATGACGCCTTCTGGTCTTGACGCGTTTCTAATGAAATCCTGTTTTCTGCATAGTTTATCGAAGCTGACTTGAGGCAGAAACTGGAGCATGCCAAAGAAATAACAGAAGTCGCGAAAGGAACCCTGAAAGACTTCACTGCTCAGACCACACAAGTGGAGAGATTCATTCGGGAGATAACAGCCTGGCTGGCCAAGCTGGAAGAATCCTTGCAGAGTTGTGTGCAAGCTGACACTTGCGAGGGGCTGAAAAAAGTGAAGGTGGGTAGCAGAGCCTCGTTCCGTGTTTCCACTGAATGATGACATTTGTTCTCACTGCCATCGAGTCAGTGCTGACTCATAGTGACCCTCTGTGGGTTTCCCAGACCATCACTGTTCACAGAAGAAAGCCCGTCTTTCTCCCGGGGGCTGCTGTTGGCTTCGGACTGCCAACCATGCAGATCGCAGCCCATTGCTTAACCCGACACCACCAGGGCCACTGGTCGTGAAGGTGGTCGTCCACAATGACCCCTGTTAACCCCAGACCATAGAACTCACCATGTCGAACACAGCAAAGTAAGAGGCATGAGCATTGAATGAAGACATGAAACAAAAACATAGGACCACTGCCCTTGAGTCAATTCTGACTCATGGAGATCTTACATAGGGTTGATGAGGCCATACATCTTTATGAGGGCGGACAGTCCTATCTTTCTCCCAGTTGGTGGACTTGAACTGATAACTTTGTGGTGATAACAATTCAAAGACTAGTTATCTGCTAACAGAAAGCATGCATTCCGATCCAACCAGCGTTTCTCAACCTGTGGGTCGAGACCCCTTTGGGGGTCAAAGGACCCTTTCACAAGGGTTGCTGATGCATAACAGTAGCAAAATGACAGTGATGAAGTAGCAACGGAAATAATGGTTTGATGGTTGGGGCGTCACCATAACCTGAGGAACTGTATGAAAGGGTTGCAGCATAGGGAGGTTGAGAGCCGCTGCCTTAGAGAGTATTTCTCAACTGTCCCAGAGGGTTGCTGTGAGTTTGACTTGACAGCAATGGGTTTGCTTTTTTTTTTTTAAGGTGTTGGAGAATAACTTGATTTTCCATAAAATGTCAAGCTTGAATTGCAAGTGTTAGGTTGTCGTTAGGTGCCATCAAATCAGTTCCAACTCATGCAATGCTATGTACAACCGCACAGGGGCCACCCTGGTGCTGCCCCATCTTCACAATGGTGGTTCTGTTTAAGCCTATTGTTGCAGTCACTCCGTCCATCTGTCTAACTGGTGGTCTCCCCACTTTTTGCTGACCCGGTCCTTTACCAAGCATGATAGATAACCTTCTCCAGGGAAATGGTCTCTCCTGATTATATGTCCGAGGCATACGAGATGGAGTCTTACCGCCCTCAAAAACGTTTCATGTCGACTTCTGTTGTTCACTTATTTTTCTTGGTGGAGATGATTGTGTTCATCCAGAGTGGGCTGTCGTTCAGCAGAGGCAGCTGAGAAAAGACTCCACTTCCAAGTTGTCCTATCCTCAATGATAATTCTGGCCAGCTCATGTTAAGAGACTTTCAGCACACGTCATCTGCTCTCTTTGAGTGGACTTTCTTATCATACTTGAGACTAAGGACCTATATTTTGAAATTAATTATTGGCCCTATTGGTGTGGGCCGGTGACCCTGAAAAAAAAAATCCATTGAAGAATGTAAATGAAGGCAGTAGTTTCTAATCAACTGATCACGTCTAGATTGGGGGGTGGAGGGGCTAGGGTACAGTTCTTAGAACCTCGTCAATTTGCTAGAGTTCCTAGACTGTAGAACCCCTGATCCAATCCTAGCCATTTCTCAAAGAAAGCGGGCAACATTCTGAAGGAATCTACACAGATCCATCAAAAATACTCATAAACTCCGACCATGATTCTTTCCCGGGGAAAGCAACAAACTCCAGTGAGGTTGATGAAGCGTTTCTCCCGAAAGCAGGGAACATCCTTCATGGCGAACGTTCCTTCCACAGGATATACAGAAAGAACTTCAAAGTCAGCAAAGCAACATCAGCTCCACCCAAGAGAATCTCAACAGCTTATGCCGCAAGTACCACTCCGGGGAGCTGCAGAGCCTGGGCGGCATCATGACCGCGCTGATCAAGAAACATGAAGCGGTGAGCCAGTTGTGCTCCAAGACACAGACCAGCCTTCAGGAGTCCCTGGAAAAACACTTCAACGGTGAGCTCTGACACGCCTGGGTGAGAATAGTTTGTTTACGAGGAAGCTCCTCCTTAGAAACAGCCAGCAGAAGCCGGGGGAGCTTTCCAGTCAGATACCGCTTTTTAAAAACAGTTTTAGTGGTATCTAGTTCACACATCGTACCATTCAATAGTTCAAGCGTATTAAAAAGTGTTACATGGTCATCACCACAATCAGTCTGAGAATATTTTCTTCTTCATTGTACTCATCATTATGAGCTCCCCATATGAACCCAACCTTCGCTGCCATATCTCTAAGAAACCATGAATGCAGCCACTGTCTCTTTAGCTTTGCCTATCCTGAAATTCATATACAGACAACACGAGCCAACCAATAATACTGCAGCAAAAAGCTCTCAATAGAAAACATGAAAATCTAGAGTAAGTTTAAAATGAGTCCAAAGGGGAGATCCTATGAGAAAGTGTTCATGTTTAAGCCCATTTCATCTGCCGTGTGTTTGCGGTGAGAAGTGGCAGAGAGGGGAGTGTTGTAAGACCCCCCACTTTCCTCGCTTCTCCTCCAGGGAGCAGAGGATTCCACCATTCTGAGGATCCCGAATTTGATTGGGCTTTTCCACACGTGGTGTTATTTGTGTAACAAATTTGTGGAGAATTTGTCCCACTGTCCAGGTCGTCAGCAGCCAGTGTGCCCAAATTCCCCTCACTCTTTCTTATCACGATGAGGTCCCACAGTCAATTGGGAAGTTAGCAGAGACAAGAAAGCAGTGGCAACCAGACCCCCCAGAAAACGTTCAGGTATCTACTCCTGTGTCCACTTCCCACTCAGTGTGGCCGGTGTTCTGATAATGACCAGTGGAGGAAAATAGAGCTGTTTGATTCTGTTGCTTAAAAAACGGCGCCCACAGCCACCTCATAGAATGGCTCCCCATGGGCTCTCACTGAGCACAGGAATTCATTGTCTGCACTGAATTCAACAGGACACCAGACATTCCAGAATTTAAAAATGCCCAGTCTTTTGCCTGTGTTAATTTCTCCACCCGCCCCAAACAACCCTACTTGTTGGTCACACTGCCTTTCCCTCTGTGTGGCTCCGTTCTTTCTGGAACACGTTTGGAAAGCCAGACAAGCTAGGCTGAGGGCTAGATCCAATCACTGTGTTCACGCTGCAATGTCACTCTGTTTTTGGGATTTATTCATTTTTGTTGCTTTCAAAGAGTCCATGCAGGAATTCCAAGATTGGTTTTCAAGAGTCAAGGCAGCAGCCAAAGAATCATCAGATAGAACGGGTGACAGAAAAGTGCTGGAGGCCCAGCTCCATGATCTTCAGGTAGGAAACCTGGCCACCCCACTTCTCCTCCCCTCAAAATGACTTAAGTGCCACTAAACCACATGGAAATCCTCTCCTTTCCTAAACTTCTTTCACTCGGTCTTCTCTTCTTCCCTGGCCAAATAGGAGTCAAAGGAGACAAGCGATATAGAAAGTAAGGTGAGAAAATAAGTTAGAGAGAGAAAATTTCTAGATCCTACCCTCTCTTCTTTTACCTGTTGGAATACATTCAGCCTTTGGAATTCATTCAAAAGTAAAGTGAATGTTAATTTTAAAATTTAGCATAAAAATTCCATTTTATATCACTGTTGTGGGGCGTTTAAAATAGGAGGAAAAGACATGATTTGCAGATTTTTAAATAGTTTAATTTTTAGATTTGGAGATGCTATATGTTCAAATGAAAATAGACATTACAGGCTTTATAAAAGTAAAGGCTCTGGAAAATGCCTGAATTCACGCAGGAGAAGGTAATTGTGAAGTTATGTTAAGAAAATATTCACAGAAGAATTGGTTCAAATTCTGTTTGGGCCAACTCTTTGGAGTAGCTAATCTGAACCTCACCCCCCAAAGAGTATTGTGAAAATAATCATTCAAAATGAATAATAACCACTTGAGGACTGTGTTGCCTAATGGGGACAGGCAGTCAGGGGTGGCTTCAACAAGTTCATGGAGAAGTGGAAGGAGAAGCTAGTGGAATGTTTCCATGAAGTGTTGGAAGCTCCCTAATATACGAAACTCTTGAAATGACAAGTCAGAGCAGGGAGATGGTTGTAAAAAAGGAAAGTTGATTGTCAGAATGTGTGGGATTTCCCCCCTTGAAGCTTACGATTCCAGTAGAACTTCAGAAAGAGATGTCTAAATAATAATTGGCGATGCCACACTGAGCTTAGAAGAGACATGACTAACACTGTAATCCTGGGGTTCTTTTGCCTTGTTGAAGCCAAAACAGTGTGATATGATCTTCTAAGAAAGTGGCACCGAGCAAGACAAGATGGGAGCATGGGCAAGAATATGTGTGGTGTGGGTCAGAGAAGCAGGAAGGGCTGGCATTTAGCCAGATCCGGGAGTATCACTCTAACCATGAAGGGAGATGGACCGTGGGTCAATTGAGAACAGCAAGACTGATGAGCGATTGGGGAAGAAGACTTAGACGGGCATGTGTGCTCGTCTCTACCTTGGCACTGTTCCGTTTGGCCTCCATGGTTCCAGCGAGTGACTGGCTCCTTTCCCAATTTTGAGCTTGGATTATTTCAAGTAGTGGACATCTTTTCCCTTCTAGCCGTGTTATAAAACCTAGGCCCTGTTGAGCTTTGTTTTTCTTCTCTTGCTGTACTCTGCCATTTTAGCTCAGGTATTAATCGATGCTTTCCTGCACGGAGGTCTCATAAAAAAATACAAAGGGTTTTGCATTCCTTTCTTTCCCTCCACAGAACATTCTGGACTCAGTAAGTGATGGACAGAGCAAACTTGATGCTGTGACGCAGGAAGGACAAACTTTGTATGCATATTTGTCCAAACAAATTGTCAGTAGCATTCAGGAACACGTGACCACAGCGAATGAAGAGTTTCATGCCTTTCTGAAGCAATGCCTCAAAAGCAAACAGGCTCTTCACGACTGTGTTTCAGAGCTTGGGAGGTAGGTCGATTTTGTTGCTGTGAGAGGCCGTGGAATGGGTTCCAGTTCAGAGATAGCCCATGAACCACAGAGCAAAACGTTGCCCGGTCTCACGCGATCATCACCGTCTTTGCTGTGTTTGAACCCATTGTGTCAGCCACTGTGTCAATGCCTCTCCTGGAAGGCCTTTATCTTTTTATTGACCCCTGTGCATGAACTAAAGGCTTGCCATCCTTTCTTCTAACAGAGGCCTTCTGACTATATTTGGAGATGAAAACCCTCATATTTGAAACTGCAGAATTAAATTAAAATTAGCTTTGATCTTAAGTTCATACTATGGCAGTAATCAATTTCTCAGACTCTGAAGTTAGCAGGTAGTCTTATTTTCTAGCTAGAAACAAAACACATTATTTACTAATCATTGTAAACAGCAGACGTAAGTGCAAACCACGTTTGTCTCTTTAGCTAACTCAGTACATGAGAGTTCTGACACCCGCTTTAGAGAGGACTCCAGCCCTTTCCTTTTGTCCACTTTGGCTGATTTGAAGTCACAATCAAAACACCTCTTGGCTTTCTGCGGATCAAGGTTGCAATCTGTCAGATGAGGCAGCAGCAGTGCATATAACTTTAACCTTGGAAGCAAAGCCAAACTCACTGTGAGGGTTGAGGAAAGGTGCTAATATAATCAAAGTGACTTTTCAGTGGTAGATACGTTTCCCCGAATCTTGTCTATGTTTCGTGAAGGACTTGTGTTGCTTTCAAAATCAATAGCTCTGGGCTATATTCAGAATCCTTTCAAACAAAGGCACAGAGGGACATTTCCCTTATTTTCTTCAAGAGCCACTTGTCCATTGGGTCTTGTCCAAAGATCTTCCTAGTAAGTTTAATGCACACCGAATAAGGATGTAATCTTGCTGGCCTTTGCCAGTTCTGATTGTCACTAAATCAATTCAACAAGACCAGGGTGTTTTTGTTTGTTCTTTTTCTCCTTGAAGCGCTAGAGAAATTAACATGATCTGTCATTTGCTAATTAGAATTAGAGCTCATCTGGTTATGCTTACTTTTGTTACTTGAAAATGCATGGTGCCTCCATCGCCAGAGTCACCTCCTAGCACTCGTTTACGCTAACAAGTAAGGGATGGAGCTTGCGTAAGAGTTGTTCTGTTTTCTTAGCTTTGAGGATCAACACAGAAAACTGAACTTATGGATCCATGAAATGGAAGAGAGGTTACAGACAGAAAACTTAGGGGAGAGTAAGCAGCACGTTTCTGAGAAGAAAAACGAAGTCCACAAAGCTGAAATGTTTTTGGGAGAACTGCTGGCTGCAAGGTACGTGTGTGAATGGCATGGGCCCCTTCTGTTTTCGTCAGATGGGTGTGTTGGGGGTTGCCGGGCTTGGATGTTGTTGGTTGGTAGTGGTGGTGGGTCGTCTTCTCACTCGTAGTGCGGTGTCTGGAGAGAGATAAAAAATTAAAAGAAAAAACTCACTGCCATCAAGTTGATTCCAACTCATAGTGACCCTGTAAGGCAGGGCAGAACTGCCTCCTGAGGATTTCCGTGACTGTAGCTGCCTATGGGAGTAGAAAGGCACAAATTTCTCCCTCAGGGAGACTGGTGGATTCAAACTGCTGCCCTTGTGGCTGGCAGTTCTACACATAATCCACTATGCCACCAGGGCTCCTGGAGAGATGACAAGGATGAAAATAGCTGATCTGTTTCCCAGTTTCACCTGCCTTTGCTTGACAAATGGAACAGGTCATACCATATGTCATGCTTTTATGCCTTCCTTGTTGTGTTGATACTCCTTCCTCTCAGGGGCTCCCTGGAGGATCTCTGAAGATCATGTGAAATGGGTGTGAAGATCTTGCTGCTAGTTGCCAATGAGTTGGTCCGTGACTCACGGAGACCCTATGTACTGAGGGATTAAACCATGGGCTCCGACTGTTTTCATTGGCTGGCTCTTCGGCTGTCGCTCGCCAGGTCTTTCTCCTAGTCTACCTTGGTCTGTAAGAGCCTACCTTGACAGACACGTGGAGATGTGGATGTCTTTGTGCAGCGCTGGCCGTGGCTTGAATCTGTGTCTCCTGCACTGAACTGCCTCTGCCCCGAGTATGACGGATAGAGGACCGCAGGGATGGGGAAGGTCATCTTCACGTATGAAAGACCCTGTAGACCCCCACGTCTTACATATTCAGCACAGAGTTCAGCCGCCCGGCCGATTTCCAGCCTAACCCACCCCCAAAATGTTCCTAGTAAAACAAGAGGTATGGTTAGTAAGTGTGACCGCCCTTGTAGTCTCTCATCTCCAGTGAACTATTTCTTTCGTCGCTGCTTCCGCACAGAGAAAATGTTTTCTAACGCCTTTCCCAGGTCAAGTTCTCAGGTCTGGGCTTTGCTGCCCTGCCACTTCTGGCCAGTTTGTGCCCCTCAGGACAGTTCAGCTTGCTTAAAGTCTCGGGGCCCTAGTCCATCCTTGTAAGGAAGGAGGTGCGTGGGTCTGTGGCACGTCAGAGGCTTACTCTCGGTCTGCTCCATTTGACATCTCAGCAGCCATGATCAAGGAGGAAATAAATAAGGAAACCCGATCACACTTGTTTGATTTTCCACCTAGTCTTCTTTATTATTATTATTACTCAAACATGCCCAGTATTCCTTGACCTGAAAAAGCAAGTGTACAAAGGAATCAACAGAACCCAGACCTCAGATAGACTGCCGGCTGGATTACAGCTCATCACCATAAAATGAGCCACATGCATTTTTGGGGTCCCCAGTGCATATGTCAGTGGAGCCCTGGTGTCCCAGTGGATTGTGCATTCGCCTGCAAACCACAAAGTCGGCAGTTCAAAACCACCAGCTGTTCCTCTGGACAAAGGTGACACTCTGTTCCCATAAATAGTCACTGTCTCTGGGATCCGCAGAGGCAGTGCTGCCCTGTCAGATAGGGTCATTATGAGTCAGAAATGACACGAAGCCACTGAGGTTGAAGGCATCTAAAGCTATATTGACACTATATCACAGTCTATTAAGGAGCCCTGGTGGAGGAGGGGTTACGTGCTGATCTACTAACAGGTAGTTCAGAACCACAGCTGTTTTGTGAGAGATGAGGCTTCCTCCTCCTGTAGCAAGGTAGTCTTGGAAACCCGCAGAAGCACTTCCACTTGGGTCCTCTATGAGAGAAAAAGGGCTTGATGCCCGTGAGTGTGGGCTTTTTAAAAAAAATTATTTTTAAGTAGACTACTAAGTGTGCATTTGCAACATTCTGAAAGCACGCCAGAATGTGAGGCACAAAGGGAGCCCATGCTGTGGGAAAACAGGGGCCAGTGCAGGCCTTGCGCAAGCCTTCCGTTTGTAAAACCACAGTGTTTGTGATGCACCATGAAGTAACGCTCGCTAAGTGAGGTATGCCTGTGTGTGTGTGT
>NW_022107431.1:15929870-15933228 GCF_000313985.2 Echinops telfairi
AGGGTGGGTCGAGCTGCCCCTGTGGGTTTATGGGCGTAGGCAGCCTCGTCTTTCTCCCACAGAGCAGCTGGTGGTTTTGAACAGCTAACCTTGCAAGTAGCTGCCCAATGCATAATCCCGATGCTAGCAGGGCTCCTGTACTTTTCCTGCATTACGACACCCCATGCCATCTGAGAGCACGGCTCGAGCCCCTTTCTTGGCACATGCCACGTGCTTCTGTAGGTCTGACCCTTCCTCTAGTGGCTGCAGTTTGGGACTCTGATGTCTCGCAGGCCGTCCTGGCATGAGAGGAGTGAGGGCTTAGAGGGCTCAGGTGTGTTTGACTCCCGCTCAGTTCCCTTCCAACTGGCTGCTTGTCCTCCCAACCGGAATATGCTGTGCTTCTCCCACTTGCTACTGCCCAACAAAACTAAACAAAATCCATCCCTACTGCCCCGGGGCCAGACATTTGAAACCACCAGCCATTCCAGGGGAGAAAGATGGCGCTTGCTAGTCTTATAAAGGCTTACCGTCTCATAAACTCACAGGGGCAGTTCTACCCTCTCTTACGGGGTCACTATGAGTCAGAATTGACTGGATAGCATGCATTTCGTTTTAGTTTAGCCATTGCGTCTGTACCAACTCGCAGCGACCCTAGATGAGAAAGAGCTGCTCCCTGGGCTTCTGCGGCTGTCAGTCTCGGCACTAGCAGACAGCCTCACTTGTCTTCTGCGGCACTCCTGGTGGGTTTCATCAGCCAACCTTGTCGTTCGCAGCCCAACGCCGAACCCACTCTGCCACCAGGGATTCTTTCTCCGTAGTTATCATAGTTTGTTTCAAGCTATTCCAAATGGCCACCTTCCTTTGTTGAGATTGAACAGGAAGAAAGGATTGCCAGGCCTCCCTTTGATAATTGCAAGCCTCTATTAAATTAATGGACAAATCTATCTGAAATCAGACTCTGTGCCCATTAAGCCATGCCTCTGTTTTCCGTAGAGAGTCCCTGGACAAGCTGTCGCAGCGGGGGCAGCTTCTCAGTGAGGAAGGCCATGGGGCAGGGCAGGAAGGGCGTCTGTGCACCCAGCTCCTCGCCAGCTACCAGAATTTGCTCAGAACGACCAAAGAGAAGCTCCGGAGCTGCCAGGTGGCCCTGCAGGAGCATGAGGCCCTGGAAGAAGCGCTGCAGGGCATGTGGTCCTGGGGGAAGGACATCCAGGACAGACTGGCCGGTGCCGAGAGCACTGTGGGCAGCAAGGACACGCTGGACAAGCGGCTGATACAAATACAGGTATGTGCGGCCCCGGCCAGACATGCGGGTCTGACGGATTTCTCCTGCTGATGTGTGAGAAGGAGGAGTCCTGGGTGGCGTAGTGGTTCCCCATTGGGTGGGATCTTCAAAGTCAGCAGTTCCAAACCACCAGCCTCTCCTTGGGAGAAAGACTGGGCCTTTTACTCCTGGCAATAGTTACAATCTCAGAAACTCACAGGGGCAGTTCTATCCTGCCCTATAGGGTCACATGAGTCGGCATCGACTCGATGACAGTGAGTTTCATGTGGGAAGAGGAGTCCTGGTGGTGTAGTGGTGGCAAATTGGGCTGGTAACCTCGAGGTCAGCAGTTCAAAACCACCAGCCACTCTGTGGTAGAAAGACGAGGCTTTGTACTCTATTAAAGAGTTACAGTCTCTGAAACGATGAAAGCAGTTCTAGGCTGTCCTGTAGGGAATTGACTTGATGGCAGTGAATTTGATTTTGGTATTTGATGTGTGAAGAGGATGTCCTAATGGTGATGTCAAGTAGGCATTGGACCAGCTGAATGAAAGGTTGTCGGTTCAAAATAACCAACTGCTCCTCACAAGAAAGATGAGGCTGTCTTCTCTGATAAAGATTCACAGCCTCAGAAACGCTATAGAAAGCAGACTTAATGGTAACAATCTGGGTTTTGGTTTATGTGGAAAGAGTTGAACATGCTGATGGCAAAGTGGTAAAGTATTTGACTACTAACTGAAAGTTTGGCGGTTCAAACCCACCAGCCACTCGGCGAGCGATAGATGTGGCAGTCTATTTCCATAGAGGATTACAGTCTTGCAAACCTAATGGGCCAGGTCCACTCTGGCCACGATGAGTCAGAACCTGCCTGACAGCCAAGGGTTTCTATCAGGAAGAACGTGACACATTAGGAGTATTTCTCCTGGATGTCAAATTGATGGATTCCTTTTTCTTTTCTTTCTTTTTCTTTTTCCCTCCTCTGATTCTTCCAAATAAATCATTATATAATCAGGGGGATTAAAAAAAAAAACAGGAAAAAAATCGCTTTCAAACATCGGTTTGGGTTTGTTTGCATATCCACTCTCCATTTTTCCTTTCCAGGAAATTCTCCTGATGAAAGGTGAGGGGGAAGTTAAGTTGAATATGGCCATTGGCAAAGGGGAGCAGGCATTGAGGAGCAGCAACCGAGAAGGGCAGAAGGCAATTCAGACGCAGCTCCAGGCCCTGAAAGATGTGTGGGCTGACATCATGAGCTCCTCCATCCGCGCTCAGAGGTAGGCAGCCTGTCGCTAGCCCTTCATAACCGCCAGCCTCCCTGAGGTGCGGGAGGATGGAACTCTGCAGGGGACGCCTCCTGCTCATCATGAAGCCATGACTCTCCTCTCTGCCCTAGTCAAGTTTGTATTTTCCATCAGGGCAAAGACGAGTAATGTTTGTTTGTTGTTAGGTATTTATTTGTTTGTTTTTCTTTTCAAAAGATATATAGTTACATTCCCCCAATATCTTTCACAAAATCTTAACAGCAATTAGAGGCCCAGTGAGACACCTCTTTTTAAATCATCAAAAGAAAGACATGGCCTTTAATAACTTTAATACCTTGGGGTTGTTTCAAAAAGGACAGGACAGGATGTGAAGTTGTCGACATCTATTGAGGTGAAGCATAAATGTGTTCCTCAACCAAAGTCGTGCCACCCCCACTGTGACTGTGGGAACCGTGTGGGTGTTTCCGATGGTGACTGTGATGGTGTGACCCTGGCCTGGACGTCGCGCCTGAAGGCAGGGCAGACAGCTGTGTGTGCAACATGCTCACACGTTGGTCAGGTCAGCCCAGTGTCCCTGGAGAGACATTCTATGTCTGACACCAGACGCTGCTGAGAAACTAGGGAAGGTACTGGTTGTTACGCCAGGACCTACTGTTGTTATTGTGTTTCTGATGGAAAATGCCTCCTCTGCTGTGGGGCAAGGTGGTTGGACCAATGACCTTCAGTTAACATTGTACTAACACACATTTCTGAAGTCATCTGCTGAAGGTCATGCCGTGACAGCACCAAGGAGGTAGGTGCCTAATACGACCGTACTGAAGACATGAAGGCGCTATGAAGGTTCATCAGC
>NW_022107431.1:15933433-15947321 GCF_000313985.2 Echinops telfairi
TCAGCAGCTAGAGTTGGAGGTGCTCTTGGAAAACTCTTATTTAGATTGTGTTAAGAATTTCTTAGAAAACAAAAAACCCGAAACAGGATTGATACCCATAACCAGAAGCAAAGACTAACTCAAAAGGGATCAAAGACCTAAATGTGAAACCTAAAACAATAAGCTTCCCGAAGGTAACTTCAGGACACATCTAAGAGTTCTATAATTACGGCATAAGTGCACTACCAAATATCACTAAGAACGCATCCGCAGCAGAAGATGAACCACGGAACCGAGGTCTCCTGAAAATGAAATGCGTCGGCTCATCAAACTAGTTCACAAAAAGAATAAAAATAAAACCTTTAGTCTAGGAAACCATCTTTGGAAATCACATCTACAACCGGCGTCTGGACAAGTCGGATCTCCCAAATACTTAGAAAACTTCAACATCTCAACAACAGAAAGATGAGCACCCAATCAACAAAACAGGCAAAGACAACAACAGGAATGTCATCAAAGGCATTCAGACGCGTAACAAATGCATTAGCCATTTGAGAGATATATATCAAAGCTCTAATGAGATAACACCCAAGCCCTGAGAAATATGGCATTGAGAGATAGAGAGAGAACATTTGCTGGAGAGGTTATGGGGAGACCGGAACTCTGTAGACATTGTTGGTGGGATCGTAAAATGGCACAGCCACTCTGGAAAAAGGAATGGCACTTCCTCCCCTATGATGTGACCATCCCCTCCTAGTTACCGGTATTCATCCCAGAGAACTAACAGCAGGGACAGTGAGAGACTTACGCGCACTGTGTTTATTACAGCGTTATTCAGAATATCGAAACGATGAAAACAACCTACATGTCCATCCCTGGGTGAATGGCTATTCAGAATGCGGTGCATATGTGTACAATGATAAAGAACAATACTAATCCTTGAAACGTCTTCTAACCTGGATGAATCTGGAAAAAAATTATGCTGAGTGAAACAATTCAATCACAAAAGGACATTTATATGATAGTCCTTTTATGATAAGTCACCACTAGGTTCACATACAGAAAGGACTTTTCTTTGATGGGTACCAGGGATAGGAAGGGAAAGAAGGGAGACTCACTTAGATGGTAGACATGTGAGTCTTCTGGTGAAAGGAAGGACAATACGAAGGATGGGAGGAGCCAGCAAAATAGGATCAAGGTAATGAAGACGCTGAAATGTACACAGATATAAAGGAAAACTACACAAATGCTGTTATATCTATAATTCTACAATGACAGTAATAGCAACCAAAAGTTTGTGAATGATTGTATTGGTAGATATGTCTGCTCTGTAAGTGTGGGAGGGTTTTTTGGGAGTACATGTATGGGGATATATAAGTGTGGTTGTCGGTATGGGTGCATGCATATTTATATGTTATATATATATACATATATATATATACACACACACATATATATCATATCCCCTATCTGTCTCTTTCTCCAAAGTACCCAGACTAATACAGTTACTGTAGCACTCTTTACCATAACCAAATGGTGGAAACAACCTATGTACCAGGCAACAGATACATGCATAAGCATAAGAAGTGTCGTACATTTGTGCAATGGAATACTAATCAACCATAAAGGAGAATGAAGTCCTGCTACATTCTGCAACCTCGATGGAACTGGCAGACAGAATGTCCTGTAAAATGACAAGGAAGAGACACTGGCGATTGTCAGTGGTGGACGTGGTAGTTATATAACCATTTATCAATTTGAGGATTAAGAGTATAGGGGTGTAGTCTAGCCTGCCAATCAGATCGTAGTCAACGAGGCCTCTGGGAGGGCATGGTCTTCTCCTGAGGATTCTGGGAAATCCTCTTGTTCCTGCTTGGAGGCGGGAGACACTTCTCTCTGTTCACTCCCTGGGAGAAATTGCAGCTGACAAGACACATGGAATTATGCAAGTACCCTGAGCTGGAGAAGCCACATGGACCTACCCTGATGCAGTCAGACCTCTGAAGCCAGAGAAGCCACATAGAAGCCAGCACTGAGGTGCTTACAACGTGACAGGATCCAAATACTTTCTACCCACTCACCTGTGAATGTCCTGCATCCGGCATCACTGCATGTGATTTGTGAGTCAGAAGAGCACTTTACAGATTGGTATCAGGCATATGGGCTAATATTGAACTTATGGGCTTGGACTGGACTGGGTTGAGATGCTTTCTAAATATACAATTACCCTGTATATAAAACTCTCTCATACACCTATGAGTCTCCCTGGATTTGTTTCTCTAGTCTACCCAGGCTAACACAGCGGGTTATTGTTTTTATCTGCTATCGAGTCAGTGCTGACCCATAGCAGCGACTCTATGCTCAGTAGAAGGAAACAGATGGTGCCCGGTCCTGCATCGTCCTCCCAGTGGCTCCTATGCCCGAGCCCATGATTTCAACCATGGTGCCAATCAATCTTTTTGACAGCCTTCCTCTTTTTCCTCCAATGGTGGACGAGAGGAGGAAATGGAAACTTAGTGGTTTTGGGCACCGAGTTGCCATGCATGGTGATCGAAGCTGTGCACTGAATTTTTAAAATTGTAAGTGTTGCACAGACAAATAATGTCATTGCTGCTGATAAATTGGATTCCGATAAAAAGTTGAAATGGCCAAAGTGTTTATATATATATTTATATATAATAGCAGCAGCAACGACAACAAAGAACAGATATTGAGGGGCTTATGTACAGCCAAACACCTCATGGAATTTAATTTATTGTGGGGAAGTTTAGGGCAAGGGTTTCATGAAACAACTGAGTTAATTGGCCCCACATAGTGTTTAATGATTCTTTATTACCTCCATGTTCATTGTCTCATTCCTGAGGTGTTAAAAGTTTACAAGCAGTTATCCAAGAGATAGCAATTTGTTTCTATTCTGGAACACAGAGGAAGAAGGAGAATTGGGAGCTGAGGAATAAGTGGAAGATGTGGCTAACTATCTCCAGGAACTACTGCCTCCTTTGCCAGGAGACCGGAAGGACTGAGTGGTGCCCGGCTACCGTTACTGAGCATTCTGATCAACGATTCTACAGCAGAATCTTGATCAGAAGGTGGGAAATCCAGAAGAGAACTTTAAATCCACATGGATTCCAGACTTTCTGAGGCTGGATGAATCCCCAAATCAATTGCCCTAAAATAACTTTTAAATTTAAACCAAAAATATCCCCTGAAATATTTTAAAATCGTATAATAACCAGTATAATAATCTGTAAAAAAGAGCCTTCTCTGCCCTCATTTCAAGGACTGTCTCTAGGGGATTAAATTGACAGCAGCACCTGGGCAGGTTAGAGAGAAGATTAAGAGGCCGTGAGTTTGTGTTAAACCGGCGAAGGACGGGTTTGGAAAAGGAGAGGGAGACTGGTTGCACAGCCTGGAGATTGTCCGCAGCATCACTGAGGTGCACGTAGATGTGATCACACGGGTGCGTGTTTTGCTGCATACATTCTCAACAGCAGCAACAAGGATCAAAGACACTATTTTATTACGTTTCAAAAGAACACGCCGGATTAGAGCGAGCACAGTAATTGGGCAGCTGCAGGCGAGATGAGCCTGCTTTGGATTTTGAGAAAAGTCCGTGAGGAGAGGATCCAACAAAGGTTTGAACAAAAACCTTGGGTAGGTCCAGGGTCACAGGCTCGCATGCTTGGGTAGGTCCAGGGTCACAGGCTCGTATGCAAGAGAGGCTGGGAGGAGTCCCAGAAGATGAGTTTAGGAGAGACCAGGAAGTGGAATAGTGGACACTCCTTTCAATTGTCAGCCTGCAAAGACATTGTCTTGACTATCTAATGAATTGTGTGCTTGACAGTGGAGCCCTAGTGGGGTGCATGCAACTGCAAGGTCAGCAGTTCAAAACTACCAGCCATGCCAAAGGAGAACGATGAGGCTTTCGGTTCCTGTAAGGATTTACAGTTCTACTCTGTCCTAAAGGGGGGTCGCTAGGAGTGGGAATCAACTCAAAGACACTGCATTTTTTAATTAGCTTGGACATGATAGGTGTGACTGTATTCCTTGCATTGAAAATGCATTGAGTTCTATTCATTTCCACATTCAATACCGGGGTCCTGAATATTGTACTTAAAACCCCAAACCAAACTTGCCACCACCGAGTTGGTTCCAACTCAGAGTAACCCTCTAGGGCAGGGCAGAACTGCCCCTGTGTGTCTGAGACTGTAGCTCTAGACAGGAATCGAAAGTCCCATCTTTCTCTCTCGGAGAGGCTGGTGGTTTTGAATCGCTTCTCTTGCGGTTAGCCATCCAATTTCCCCTAAAGCAAATTTAATCTCATGATTGTTTTTCATATGCATCTAGTCTACAGTCTTCCTTATCCAGTGTCCAGCTTTCACATGTAAATGATACATGGCTGGGGTCAGGCACACCTTAGTCCCCCAAGTAACATCCTTGCTCTTCAACACTCTAAAGCGCAACAGATTTACCTAATGCAATGCATCCGTTGACCCCTTCACTGCTGCTTCTATGCGCCTTGATTGTGGATCCATGTAAGACAAAATCCTGGACAACTTCAACCTTTTCTCCATTTATCATGATGTGACCTATTGGTCCAGTGGTGAGGATTTTGATCTTCCTTGCATTGAGTTGTAATCCATGCTGAAGGCTACAATCTTCGATCTTCATCAGCAGGTGCTTCAAGTCCTTGTCATAGCATTCAGAAAAACAGCTCATACAGATATGGGCCCTTGATCATTGGATTTCAGTTTAGAGATTGAGATAACTCACTTGTCTAATATGTGGCGTTTACTTCTAGCACTTTAGAGTCTGTGATCAGCCAGTGGAATGACTACCTCGAGAAGAAAAACCAGCTGGAGCAGTGGATGGAGTCAGTGGACCAACAGGTTGAGCATCCCTTGCAGCTGCAGCCAGGTCTGAAGGAGAAGTTCGCCCTGCTGGACCACTTTCAGTGCATCGTGTCAGAGGCTGAGGGCCGTGCTGGAGCCCTCCGCCACCTCAGTGCAAGATCCAGGGACCTCTACCAGCAGACTGAGGACGCTTCCTTCCAGGACACCGCTCAGCAGGAACTGAACACCCAGTTTCAGGACATCGTGACTGTTGCTAAGGTGAGTGCTTCCTATTGCGAACAAGACTTCAAGGGCCAGTTCGCGGAGAAACTGTGAGTTGAATTAACTGGGGAATTTGCTGCGGGAAAGCTACTTGTACATTCTGTTAACATGTATTGCGTAATGATCTTTTTGCATCGATGAATGCCTAATATCTACACTATTCTGCTCTTTTATGATTATTCCTCACATTCTTTTTTCTTTTTCTCTTCTTCCCATAGAATGGTAAACAACCCATTCACCTTCTTGGTAAGAGTGTATACTGAATGTCAGTCCTTGAAGTACTTTCATACTTTTTTCCTTTTGCTGCCACTTATAGAACAGAAGAAAGCACCTCACAGCTATTAAGTCAATTCTGATTCACAGCAACCCTATACAACAGGGCAGAACCGCTCCCTGTGGGTTTCAGAGGCTATAAATCTTTAAAAGAACAGGAAGCCTCCTCTTTCTCCAATGGAACAATCGGTGATCTTGAACTACTGACCCTGTGGTTAGAAGCTGAACACATAGACAGACCACTCTGCCACCACAGTCCCTTCCATTTATATCATTTATCTGAAAGGGCTTCACAAAGTAGGACAAGGAACGGGGGGCAGGAATTCTATTATCTTTTAATTCTTCTCTTCTACCTATTTTTCTGCTGTTCTACCCTTGCATTTTGGCAAATTCAATGCAGGCCTATTCACGATTCAGACATCCTTCGTGTGCAAAGTATTGTGCTAATGTTTCAAGAGTAAAACATGACCCTTCTGTAGTCCCCAAAGTGATGGATGTAGGCTGTCTTTAGTAGCTCTCCTGTCTGCCCCTAACTGGTGTGGCCCCATCTACAACTGAATTTAATGCTGTCTTATCCTGCCCATGACTATGAGCAGTTGCCTTCAGACCAAACTACAGACCGTTTTATATAATATTCAGATTTCTCTCGTTTGCCTACCTGAATCCGAGTCTTTATTTTCCCCTGTGATTTTTTTTTTTTGCATCTTACTGACAGTGTGAAAGGAAGTACATTTCTTGGATTTGGTTTGGTTTCTTTGGTTGGGCTTTTGTCTTATTGAGATTTAATGACTAACATTTGCATTTACTTGTCTGCATTTTAACTTGGCTACATCAAAACAATGGCTCAAGAATCCAAAAGACCTACGTTGGAATCCTGACTTTGCCCTCCGTTTTGACGTGTGGTCTGTGTGTCTTTTCTTGTCCGATGATAGAATCATTGTGTCTGTACATGATGGGACTATTGTGGGGCCCAGGGAACAAATGCGTTTAAAGGGCTGAGCAGAAGGCCACAAACCAAGCCAACAGAAATAATTGCTGTGATGGCGATCAGCTATTAGAATAAGTAGTATTGAGTGGATTATTCATATGAGATGTGAGCCTACATTCTTTCAGCAGAAATTTGATGCTCAACTAGTCCGTGGAAACTCACAGGAAAAGTGGTCACTTCCTCAATGTTCTTCATCCAAGAAAGACGTGCTCTTTTCATCTCAAACGATTGGACGGGGAGAAAAAGGAGCCTCAAAATGAAGGAGAATCTAAGCTCTATTAGCACACACATCATCAGGGCTGTTGTCTCATTTCATGTTCCCAAGACCGAGCGCTTAAAGTAGCCCTTTTTTGTGTATTAGGAAAAAATGAGGAAAGTGGAAGAGATTGTGAAAGACCATCTCATGTACTTGGATGCTGTCCAGGAGTTTACAGACTGGCTCCACTCGGCCAAGGAAGAACTTCACCGGTGGTCGGATCTGTCTGGAGACTCGCCCGCCACTCAGAAGAAGCTGTCTAAAATTAAGGTCAGAAAAGGGACAGATGGTAGAACGACATGGGCTCCTTGGGTTTTAAGCATCACACACTTGGGATAAAGATTCTGTGGGTCCCAGTCTGTCACAGAAACGGTTTTCTTCCTGTTTCCTATTGGTTAGTGTTTATTCCTGTACCTAATGAATGAGCAAGATAACAAAAGGATTTCCAAGCATATTGCACTCGTGAGAAAAAATGTCATATGTTATCCTGTTGTCATTGTGTGGCCTGGAGTCAGTTTTTGACACAGAGTGACCTCCTGTGGTAGAGTATAGGTTCTCTGTATGGTTTTCATGCCTGAGATCTTTATAGGACTTCCTGCCGTAGATCCCGGGATGGGTTTGAACCCTTAAACATTCAGCTGGTGCTTAACCATTGTGCCACCAGGTCTCCTGATGTGTGCACATGTTCTTGTTGCTGAAGCATGAAAGACTAAGATTACATGCCAGCTCAGAGGATTGGAAAATCCTGATGGCACTTCCTAATGCTGTGAATGAAAAGTCTGTGGGAAAAGTTTGTGAAAAAGAAAAAATAAAATATATTCGAACAATAATTAGGCCATGTTACCAGAGATATCTTATTCTACTTCCCTAAACAATAGTACAGCCTTGTGGAACACAGTTATTTTGAAGAACATTGAAGTTACGACCTAGTATTACTGGGTTAATAAGGCGACTTCAAAAACAGAAATCCTCCCATTCTGAAGGAGTTCGAGATCTTTATTATCTTTTAGTGCATTACTAGTTGCTTGGATATTAAATTTTAATCACATTCCCCTCTGTGGAGAACAATAGATTTTAATATTAAGCAATTATTTTGCTTTAGATGAGGCCATGTTGGGAATAAAATAATCCAAGTATGTTTATACCCAGTTTATGCTCTGATCCATGGAGATCATAACATAAAACATATAAAATGGTAGTAGTAATAATTACATTTTTTGAGAACTTATTTCTGACTGCTTTCGAAATGCTATCCTATTGGACCTCATTTCATTCTACAGGGTTTGGTTGAGTGAATTCACAAAAAGCCAAGTTTCAAATCTTTATTATTTCTGTGATTCTTTGAAACTTTTCTCTGATGAATTACTCAATAGTGTGCTAATATATTGGTCTATCAATCTTTCCATTTATGCACCCACGGTTCCAAGTCCCAAAATGAGTTAGCACAGAGTCCAGGTGACTACTAACTAAAAGGTCTGTGGTTTGAACCTACTAGCCTCTCTATGGGAGAAAGAGGTCACAGTCCATTTCCTTGAAAATTACAGCCTTGGAAACCCTATGAGGCAGTTCTACTCAGTACTTATAGGGTTGCTATGGGTCAAAATTTTTCTCAATGGCAATAGGTAGTGGAGTTTTAAAGGATTTCTGGTGCTGTAAGGTTAGACATTGGGCTGCTAACTCCAAGATCAGCAGTCAAACCACCAACCATCCCTGGATAAAGGTGAGGCTTTCTACTCTCCCGTAAACAGTTACATTCTTGGAAACTCACAGGAGCAATTCTATCCTGTCCATAGGATAGCTATTAATCAGAATTGATTCGGTGGCATTGAGGTTGGTTTTTAAGCAAAATATGTACAAATTGTGACTTTATTATATGTAATTTTGAGAAAACTTATTTATTTCTAGTTAATTTGCTGAAATCTATTAAATAGACAAATTACACGTAACACAATTTATTAAGCATGGTTTATGCTTACTATCGAAATTTTCCTTAATAATATGTAATCAATATCGTTACTAAAATGTGATTGATTTCTTCCTTGAAACTTTCCCTCATTAATCATTGTTTCCCTTGTATTTCATTCAGGAGGAAGGTCCTAATTTTGGATTAATACTAGCATAATCTCAGCTTTAGCAATAGATGCATACATATATGAGCACAGAGGGATATATTCAGTGATTGAAAACCCAATATAAGAATCTCAGAAAGAACTGCCACCATCATACCTATTGAACAATATTTTAATTTTATCATGTTTTCCTTGAGAGCCTCTGTCTGCTTTATCACTATGATGTTTTTAATATAACATTAATAGTGAATCCAGTCTAACGGTTACTTTGACATTTTGATTGTTGCTCTGTGATTTCTAAAAATTTTAGTGGCTCTCATCATGTTTAGGAATGCCCTGGGTGGCATAGTGGTTACTCTTTGGGCTGCTGACCTCAAGGTCAGCAGTTTGAAACCACCAGTCGCTCCTCAAGAGAAAGATGAGGCTTTCTACTCCCGTCAAGAGATAGCATTTTGGAAACCCCCAGGAGGAGCTCTACCCTGCCCCTATCGTCAGTTGGCCAGATGGCATTGAGTCACCATACTGGTTGCTGAAGATACTGAAAGATTTGAAAGTCTGTAGGACCCATTTGTCACCCATTAATTGTCCTGAGGCGTTAGCTTGACTCCTGGTAGATTGGACATAGGGTTGAAGTCATTGTCTTGTGGGAGAAACTGAACATGGTGGTAGAGACGAGACACAACCCCCTTCTGCTTCTATCCTCATTCACTTGTCCTTCCACTTGGAAGGTGTACGTGGACCTGCACGTTTCTAGGGACACACCTCACAGGCAAGTCCTTAATCACTATGACGACACATCTTGACATATTCAAGCAAGCCTGACTTTAGGGTCCCACTTAGTCTGTGTGCAGGTGGTGGGGATCCCGGATGCTACCTTGCCATCAGCCGTCCCTCCCAGGATGCCAGTGCGCTGCTATTATAACTCAGTGGTGGGTGGTTGAATGGATTCTGATCCCCAGAGCATGCTTACTGAAACTTCCTAGCCGGACAGGGTCCCCGGCTGTACACATTTGGAAACTCACAGTCTAAATGACTCACAGGCCCCTTGGTTACCATGGTGATATTCCATTGCAGGAGTTGATAGATTCCAGAGAGATTGGTGCTAGCCGCCTGAGCAGAGTGGAGTCGCTGGCTCCCGCTGTGAAAGAGGACACAAGTGCCAGGGGGTGTGAGCTCATGGATGCGGAGATGCAGGCCCTGCGGGCCGACTGGAAGCAGTGGGAAGACAGCGTCTTGCGGACGAGGAGCAGCCTGGAGGACTTGGCCAGCCAGATGGCCCTGTCGGAGCAGGAGTTCTCAGGCCAAGTGGCCCAGCTTGGGGAGGCCCTGGAGCAATTCAGTGGGCTTCTGCAGGGCTGGGCTGAGCAACTTGCCCTTCTGGAAGAGAAGAACACGGACAGCGAGCTGGTGGCAGGCTGGCACAGAGGACACGTAAGTGGCCTTCCTGTTTTCTCCATGAGGTGGTGCTTCCCAAACGGACTTGTTGCTAAAAACAGAAAGCAAGGGTGGGGTGGGATGGGAGGGGGGACGCCTTGCTAACTACAAATACGCCCCCGTGAGACTTGGTAAACATACGAGTGTGATTTGCCTAATCACTTGCCTAATCACAATCGCAAAATCGGATTCCCTTCAGCCCCTTGCAAATCAAACTTTTGAAAGTACCAAGTATTGGGAGGGGGCGGGAGGGATTTGTTCCAGGGCGATCCGTCTGGTTCGTGGTGACATTTTGGTTGCCTTCCTCTGTGCCGGTGGCTGCAATCCTGCGGCTGAAAAATGGCCCTCAGCCGGCGGAGACATAAGGAGCTGGGGAGGCATAGCTCAGGGCTTCCTGCCAGTTAACCCTTTCCAGCTGTGCGGGGTTGAGTGCACTGCTCGGAAAGGCACCTTTGGGAAGCTTCTAAGCCACACGGAGTCGTTTTCGCCCTGTGGATTTGACAGCGGAGCTTGAAGTGGCCCGTTAACTCCTGCCCCTATGTCCTGTTCACTGGCTGCCTTCCCAAGTGATCTCTATTTGTCTCCCACTCTGCCAGTTCTTCCAGGACATCAGGAAGAGGGGCACCCCGGACCAGAAGCCTGGAACCCCCTTCCTGTCTCTTACGATTCAGTAGCGAAAGCCAGTTTTCATATTGACAGTTTTAGTCCTGCTGTGAATCATGGGTGCCCTTAAAAGGAAGTTCAGTAAAGTAAACATGTCTGTTTCTATTTATGTTAGATTCATTTTAAAATAGCTCCAGCTATGGTCGCTAAACAAGGTTGTATTTCCAGCGTGGTCTTGTCTCGTTGTAAATTAAGTAATGAGACAGAGATAGCGTGCCATAGACTACAATCACAGAGGCATCTGTTTATGCTCTTTTATTTATCAAGTTCTCCCAATATTTTCTTTTTTAATCATTTTATTGGGAGCTCTTGTAGATATTGTAACATTCCGTAGTTCAATGACATCAAGCAGTATTGCACACTTCCTACCACCATCTGTTTCAAAACATTTTCTTTCTTCTTGAACTCTTTGACATCTGCTCCCCTTTATCCCCTCCTCTCCCACCCTACCCCCAGGAAATCATATTTCTTGCTTTTTTTGCCATATCTTACGCCATCCAATATATCCATTTACATACAATTCTGCAGTTTGCTCCCCTCAAGTGGGGAGCATCTATGCCTTTCCTACATCCTCTTAGCTTAAAGGACGGGAATAAAATATAGAAATCAGTTTGGTAAAACCGAGACCAGAAAGTGGGTGCTAGATTCCCGTGGTCAGCATTAGTCACGCTGAGATATTTGTTTTTAAAGTTACACATTTTAGTTCCTCTTTGTCTCCCTTTCATTCATGACAAATACATTAAACATTACTTGATAATATCTATATGCCTTTATCAGTTGGAGCTACTATTTTTGACGTTGTTAGTATTAGCGGAAGTAATTGGCGAGACTTACAGAAAACGGACATGACAGGTAATGAAGTCATGCCTTCAGTGGTACCAACAGCTCAACGTCGACAACCCGCTGCGTGTGACCTTGGGCTCCAGGATCCACGTGTGTGGAGACAGTTATTCGGATGTCACCCTATTTCTAATGATGCCGTACAATTGTGGCGAATGCTTCAGCTGCAATGATTGTAACGGGAACATTTACAGAGCAGTAGATTTGCTAGGGTTCTTACAGCCTTGCTTTAGTGTTAGGAAAACTTTATCACTGTAAACGATCACAAGGACGGACTTGTGCAAATATTTACTTTCTCTCTTGCTGGTAAATAACGGCGTTCGAGAATCCCTTCAACGTATGTTTAATGATCACCTATAAACTTAGTCCAATCGTGTTGCAAACATCGTGTTCAGTGGGTGACGGTTCATTTCTCTTCATATTCACTGGGCTATTTGTGCTGGAAACAGGGCCGTGTTCCTAAGCTGGGTCGTTTCTTGTCATTGTTGGGTGCTGTTGAGTCCGTTCTGACTCACGGGGACCCAATGCGTAGCAGAACGAAATACCGCCCAGTCCGGTGCCAGCCTGGCAGGTCTAACCTCGTGGGAAAATATAGTCTAGGATTTAACCGAAACAGAAACTTGAGCCTGATGTTTACAAAGTGAAAGCTTCCCCTGAAATGCTTTTGTTGATAATAAGGACACGGCACTATTTTGATGGGAGGCTTTTCGTTTTTCATTGCACCGTGTTCGTGATTTACTGATTTGAATCTCTTGATTTTTGCTTTCTTTTGTGTATGTGATACGCTTTGTTTGTTTCTTTTTAGTTTGTACCTTAAGGAGTCAATGTGGTATAATGTATCTGTTGCTAATCTAGTGTTTGATGTGTGGGAGGGAAAGGTCTTAGTCGTTGTTAATTATTTTTGTAAATGAACGTATTTTCAACTATTCTAGCCCAGACAGTGAGATAAGTCAAAGAATGGAACCAGCCAGAGAGCCCTGCCGCTGCCCCCAAGACCACAGTTAGAGAGAAAAGCCAACCGGTGCAGAACCAACAGATGTGTTCTTTTCTAAAGAAGATTGTAATGAAGACCCAGACAGGTGTCCCTGGGAAGAGAGGCCCCTAATAAGAGGGAAAGAGCGTAGAGAACCCTTGCACGGCCTGTTAGCTAGGCTGAGTCTGGAAGTATGATGACAGAGGGATGGGCCAGGTGCACCAGGTGGTCAGAGAGCATAGGGGTGCAGAATGAGAAGATGCCAGAGGGGAAACCAGGGAACTGGAGACCAATTGAGAGAAGATGTATTACAGGATGGAGACACCACAGGTGGCTCGAGTCAGGATGCAGAGAGGAGGGAGCAATAGTCGTGTAGACTAGCTCCCTGTCTCCTGGGTGGAGTAGGCAGGGAAACGGGAGAGGCCCACACGATGCTTCTTTTACTGATTTCAGTCTGAGAGGACAGTGGGACCCTCTACTTAGATGAGGAGCGCAGCACCCACCTGGTTTGGTGAGGGAGGTGGTTTCTCTACAAATCTGGGCCCTGGTGCAGTAGAGATGGTGGAGGGGAATGATAGAAACCACGACACCCATTTGAGTCACTGCCTTTCCTTTTTGGCCCCTTCCTCCTGAAGTTAGTATGATTTTACCTTGGCAACACCTCTGCTCACATAGTCCCATGGACACATTTAGTATTCCTTTTCCTGCTGGTTGTTCGTGACTGGGCACCTCCAGTGTGCCAGGAGTGGTGTCAAGTGTTGGACATGCTTAATGGCATTTGCTGGCTGAGGCGAGCCGTGGGGAGCAGCGCAGACTGCAAAGCCCCCTCTTTGTGTCTCCGGGTTGATCAGGACCTTGGTCCTAGAGGAGTGATTGTCAAATTGCAAGACTTTCTTTTGGATTGTGTATACCCTACACTGTGACTATTCATGCTACTGTCCGCCATGACACGGCAACTCTGCAAGACAAGAATCGGGTCTTTATTCCTGCGGGGCAGCCCAGCCTCTAGCAAGCAGCTTGGCGTGTGCTGCTCTTGAGAGTGGCCATTGAGCTGGTGCTGAGTCCTGTTAACCCCTTCCGTGCAGAACAGAACTGCTCCAATGGTTTTCAAGGCCGTGACCTCTTTTCCTTGGTGTCCCAAGAGGTCTGAACCACCAGCCTCTCTGCTAGGGACCAAGTGCTTGTGCCCTCCGAGCATTGCTGCTAGGCATATCATAGACATTGAACAAATGTAAGGAAACAATGAAGGTAATGCATTACTAATGATAGACCTGTGGGTTATAAGGTATTTTTTTGTTT
>NW_022107431.1:15948013-15961906 GCF_000313985.2 Echinops telfairi
CCTCCCCACCTTTGGTGTTTAAAGCCTGGTCCTTTTGGCCCTTCATGATCACACATGTTGGTGTGCTGCTTCCATGTGGGCTTTGTTGCTTCTGGGCTATTTTTAAGGGGAACATAAACTCTATATTTCATTAAGGCAATGGTTTGTTTGTTTTTTTAAATTCTTTTCTTTGACTTCCCTCTGCTTATACCCAGGAGCACACTGGTGGCCTAGAGGGGTACACATTAGGCTGCTAATTTCAAGATCAGCAGTTCAAAACCATCAGCTACTCCACGGGAGAAAGATGAGGCTTTGTCCTCCTATAGGCCTCAGAAGCCTACAGCGGGCAGTTCTACTCTGTCCTGTAGGATCCCTGGGAGTTTGGGTGTGGGATCTGGTTTTATCTTTCCACGAGATCCACCGATCTTCATGGCCTGCTCAGCCCTTTTAGCCTAGTCTCTTGTCTCCCTTTCCTCTCCCACTTCAACTCACTTGACCGATCCTTTGGCCACTTGACTACCTTTGATACTGGGCTGCCGACCCATTGCTAGAAGAGGGTGCATTTCAGACCAGTGCGGTTACTTGCCCTGGAGAATCCTGGAAATAGGTTGCCTTTACTGACTACCGTGCCAGATCCTCCCTCACGGATAAGTTATACTTGAATGAGTGATTTTCATACAAATGAATGAATGAACAGCAGTAGTATGCGGCCATCTGGGCACCACATTTTAAATGCTGACTCTCTTCTGTCTTGTCGTCTGCTCCTAGGAGATCCTGGATGCTCTAGAAAAAGCAGAGCCCAAGACTGAAGACCTCAAGTCTCAGCTGAATGATCTTTGCCACTTTTCCAGAGACCTCAGCCCATACAGTGGGAAAGTTTCGGGCCTGATTAAAGAATATAACTGGTGAGCGCGACCCTGATGCTCAAAAATGCTTTTATAACATGAGCAACTGCCAAAGCCAAACCCATAGCCACCAAGTCGAGGTTGATTCACATACTGCAGACTAGAACAGCTCTAGAGGGTGTTCACAGGGCAGTCTTTATGGAAGCAGTTTGCCAGGCCTTTCTTACTCTGTGTCCAGAGTGGATTCCATCCTCCAACTCTAGGAGTCTAGTGCCAACTCCTTGAGTCACCCAGGGACTTTAAATTAAGAACTCATGGCTTGTTTCTTTTAAGGTGTGATTTTAGTTATCAAGTAAGCAAATTGATCATAAAATAGGCAAAAACTCACTGCCACTGAGTCAATTCTCACTCATAGCAACCGTATGGACAGAGTGTACCTGCCTCTCTGGGTTTCTGAGGCTGTAAATATTTGTGACCTCGTCTTTCTCCTGCTAAATATACAGGGGGGAGAGAGTGAGGGGAGCTTCAAGTAGGCTGTAGAACAATTTCATTTTCCCAGGAACTTTTTGAAGCCCAACCCACCTCCTGATATTACTAAATAAAGTGAGTGCCTATTCAAAGAACAATGTATTTGAATAAATACTATTTTAACCTACTCTCTCATTTTCTCCTTACATTAAATGCTTTGAATCATGGATTTAGTCTTTGTTTGAAAGCATCCAAAGGCTGCCAGAATAAAGAACAGATTTTACAGCAAAGATTTCAAAAGGCCTTCAGGGATTTCCAGCAATGGTTGGTAAACGCCAAACTCACCACTGCCAAATGTTTTGATATACCTCAAAATATTAGCGAAGTTTTGACAAGTCTTCAGCAGATACAGGTAAGGATATTACCAAGGAATTATCATGTGCTAACATAGATCTGTTCATATCCCTCTCCATCTTTAATGCAGTGCATTGCACACTGAAGTTTGCTTCTTCTTCTTGTTGATGGGACGTGCCGGATTGGTTGTCATCTTTCTAGGACCAGTTCGTCATGTCTTTGTCCCTCCGTTTTTCTCCTTCAGAGCTACTGGGTGGGTTTGAACTACCAACCTTTGGGCTAATAGTCCACTGTTTAACCATTGCACTACTAGGGTCCCTTACATTTCGTCCTACTATTGTGTGTGCTATCAAGTCATTGCTGTCTCATAGTGACCTGAAAGGCCAGAGTCGAACTGCCCCCTAATGTTTCCTAGACTGCAGTCTTCCCTAGAATCCACCTTCAGGAGGTGTTTTCACTCATGGACATTGAGTCAGTGCTCACTCATAGTGACCCCTGTCCCCCTGTGAGTTTCTGAGAATGTAATGGTTTCTTCCTCAGAGCGCTTGATGGTTTCGAACTGCTGCACTAGTGGATCAAAGCCAAATGCATGAGCACTGCACCAGCAGGGCTCCTCATAGGAGGTGCTAGTGGAGTCCAGCTGTCAGGCTTTCACCAGCAGCAGAGTGCTTAATGGTTGTGGCACCAGGGTTCCAAGTTTTGCTTATGCAATTCAGATTTCAAGTAATGTCCTGCTCAAATAATTAATGTGTGTACAGAGAGAAGCCGCCATGTTCTCATAAATAGACAGCACTGAAAAGATATCAGAAAATAATGAGAACTAGAACAAATTTAACATGGATCAAAAGGGAGAACAAATGATAAGAAGCCAAATCTTAACCTAGCTCGATCTGCATTAGTCCATTTTCCATTGCACTCCATCTCATAGCAAAACAATTCACATCCCTGGTCAAAAGTCAGGGAATTCACTAGAGTCTTAATCCACAGGGGGACTCTGCAGATGGATTTGGGCTTTTACCTGTCTTCCCGAGCCTTTTGTAAACAGAGTGCTCAGAATTTAAGCATTAGTACTCTTTCCTCTTCCAGTCTTGGAATTTGTTACTTACAATCCTTGGATCGCAAGGATTTTTACCCACAACAGGTAAAGCTCTAGAGACAGTAACCATATTATTGATTTCTGTAGGTTATCGCATGGGAGATTGTGGGAAATTGAAACTGATGATGACTTCAAAAATAAAGAAAATATTTTAAAATTGATTTTAGTAGGTGTTGCACACTCTTTTTAATATGCTTAAATATTGAACTGCCAAAAGAACTTAAAATGTATATGTCAATAAAACTGTTATATGTGAATATGTCAATTAGATGTTCATAAAACTGTTAAAATTTTTAAAGGCACAGTATTCTTATGTATAGTACCCGCTTGACATACAGCCTAGTTCGGGTACATGGAGATCTCAAAGTATATCAAACTAGGCCTGGGCTCCATAGCATTTTCAATGGCTGTAGAACATTATGCCTTTTTCTTTAGGGTCAGTTTTGAGTGGATTTGAACCTCCAAACTCATGACTAACAGCCAAGCACCTTAGTCTTTTGATCACAGGAACCTTCACATTTGGTGTCATTGTGTCGTTGCTAATGTACAGCCGCCTCATGCAACAGAATAGACCTGCCCCAATGGTTTTCAGGGTCGCTATCTTGCCAGAAATGGATGCTCAGGACTTTCTCCCATGGAACTACCGAGTGGATTCCGATGCCATCCTTGTAGTGAGCAACTCGCGCTCAGTGTTTCCTCCAGCAGGGCTTCTGTGTGCGTGGTCAGGACCTTGAAATAATCAGAGTTCTCTCCATGTGACATTGTGTCTAAGCACTGTCAACGGATCGCCATATTTTGATCATAATCACCGTATTCAACAAAACGACCGAACCCACTGCCTTTGAGTCTGAGTCCATTTGGACTCATACCAACCCTGCATTGGACGTCCGAGTCTGAAAATATTGACGGGCCAGATAGCAGTCTCTTTCTCCCTGACATCTACATTAGGCACATGGAGTCACTGTTCTCCTTTTACAGTTAAGGTCCTGTCTTAGTGAGGTCACACAGGTGCCCTGTGAACTAGCAGACTAAGAACCCTGGTAGTGTTGTGGTGGCGCATGGGGCTACTAACTGAAAGGTCAGCAGTTCAACACCACCAGCCGCTGCTCAGGAGGAAGATGAGGCTTTCTACCCCTCTAGAGAGTTATCGCCTCAGAAACCCATAGTGGCAGGTCTTTCCCGTCTGAGGGATCCCAAAGGGACCTGCCATTGAATCAATGGTGAAAATTTAGTTTGGGGAAGGGGAAAGCTTGGAGCTCCAATGCCCTCTGTCTGGGGGGAGGAATTCAGAACTGCTCTTGAGGACAGTGGTGGCCTTTCCTCTGTTGCTCCCTCCTCAGTACATCTCCGTGTCCAAGGTTGGCAGTCTATTAAGACACATGTTCTGGCTTTTGATGTTAACAGACCACGTAGAGTATTTGCTCTTCTGGGTCTTGGCAGAACTGATACACTGGGCTCGTGCTTCTCATTTCTTCTCAGACACCTGATTAAAATGTGTGGCATTTGACTGTGCAGTAGAGGTGCCACCAATTTTCTGAGAGGAGCTCTGGTGGTGTAGTGGGTCACACGTTGGACTCCTCACTGCGAGGCCATCAGTTCAGACCTACCAGCTTCACCAAGGGAAAAAGACGAGGCTTTCTGCTTCTGTAAAGTTTTAAAGCCTGGGAACCCCTAGGGAGCAGCTCTACCTCACCCTATCGGGGACCAATGAACCACTAAGGACTCCCTGGAAGCAGGTTGGGTTCAGTATTTTTCTAGTGGGAGACTGTCATCTTTGGATCTCGGCAGATAAGTAAAAACACATGCTTTTACTGCACTTTATTAAGTAGCATGTTAAATGTCTTTGATGGACTTTGCCAAGGACAACCTCTGTTACATAGATACACACACACACACACACATATATAAACACACACATATATACATATACACACACATATATATATATATATACACACACATATATATCTCATAATGCTGCCTGTGAGGAGGAACTCAAGAAGAAGAGACCCTCCACAGAGAGAGATTGACACAGGAACTGCAACAGTGAGCTCACAGGAGCTTAATCGGTGAGCTCACACCGAAGAGTTGTGGGGATGGCACGGGACCAGGTAGTGCTTCCTTCTGGTGTGCATAGGATCTCGGGGTGTTGAAACTGACTTGGCAGTGCCTAGCAACAGCAGCACACCCAATAATGTCATAGTCTATTTTATTTAATGACCTTTTCTCTCCAATGATGCTCCAGGACAATTCACCTTGTCCTGCTCCAGGGATAGTTAGTTGTGCTTCTGCTGAGCAGACGGTTTGATGTTTATTTAATCTGGGAATCCATGAGCCATGTATCTGCTCTGTTTCCCTTTTTGCTGTGACAGCTAGGATGCTCAGAGCCAAAGTCACAACCCAGCTCCACCCATTGTACAGAACCATGAAGTATTTATTTTAAAAATAAAAACTCAGTCTTTTCCTGTGTGCATCTTATTTTCCAACTCTTATTCTGTCTTTGTTCTCATTTCCCATTCAGTTTATAGTTATCTCATCATTAATATTTTATGAGATCATGCCCAACCTTTATTGGGACATGTCAGAGTTTGAATAAATACATAAAATAACTTACCACTTGACTGTTAGATGAAGACTTGAGGCATTGCATACATGTGATAAAAATCGCTCATCACTTCTCTGATTTTACTGAGATTTTAGTAGATAAAAAAAATCAATATCCTTTAGCACGTAGAACATTTCTTCATGCCAATCCTATTTTTCTTCGTAGGAGTTTCTGTCAGACAGTGAAAATGGACAGCACAAACTCAACACGATGCTATCTAAAGGCGAACTTTTGAGCACTATGTTGACCAAAGAGAAAGCTAAAGATATCCAGGCCAAACTCGAGGCAGCGAAAGAAGACTGGAAACACTTTCACTCAAATCTTCACCAAAAGGAATCTGCTCTGGAGGTAGTTATTGATAGCCAGCCACATGGGCACGTTCTGTGGTGGTATCATTGCTAGCTCATATTCACCGAAACCATAGCTTCAGTGTCTCTAGGGCTGCTCGTCAGTGGTTTGGGTCGTCCCTCTGAGGCTAGGTGGGCACCTGTATAAGCACAGGAAGGGACTCAACGCTGCAGTGGGAACCTCCCTGTGGAGTGAAATCACTCTTGTATGGCAGGGGCTCTTGTAGATACACCCACGCTCCATCCCCACAGGACCAGCCTCAGACCACCCAGGCCTTCATTCAAATGACCTCAACAGTGTGAATTATTCTAGGAAATGGACAGACAGGCAAGGAGGCAGGAGATGGAGGGTGTCACAAAGCTTATGGGAAAATTCCACCCTCAATTCCATTTTCCATGAACTATTTGAAGTCCCTTCACATTTATGGAAAGTTGCAAAATGCTACAGGTGCGAGGTACCTTATACAGTGAACCCTCGTTTATCGCGCTTAATCCATTCTAGAACCTACCGTGATAAATGAAATTCCGCAAAGTAGGATTCCTTATTTGTAAATCAAATATTTTCATAGTTAGAGCATAGAGGACATGAAAAAACACCCTTTAGTCACCATTACACTCGTATTACCCAATTTATTAAACGAAAAAGGGAAAATACAGTAAAACATTTTGGACGTTACAATTATCATTTATTATTTATTATATTATTTACGGCATCTAGTTTACAGTATTACATATTTCACATACAGTATTATTATACATAGTTCTTACAAATACTGTAATCAATGGCGTGCAACCTCCATGATTTTCTTGCCATCTTTGATCATATCCAAAAGTTTTACCTTTTCCTGCATGGTGAGCATCTTCCTCTGGCACTTATTTTTATTGTCAGAAGGCTTAGAAGAAGCAGCTCATTTAGGAGCCATCATAGGGCTTAGATAAAATTTCTTAAAAATCACAAACAATTACAGTACACTGTACAAAAGCAAAAATGCATCTGATACGTAGCTCCGATACGTAGCGATGCAGACAGAAGCATGTACAGTACGAGTCAATCAGTGGCAGTAATGACAGAGCATGCGCTGTTACGCAAAAACCGCGATAGAGTGAAGCCGCAGAAGTCGAAGCGCGAAGTGGCGAGGGTTCACTGTACTTCATAAGAATATCAAGTGGTAGATTTTTCAAAGTGCATCACTTAAAGAGAGAATACTTGTACAATTCCATTTTATCTGGAGGCCATATTCCCCGAGTGAACTATGATCGTAACATCCTGACTACCACAGTGCACTCAATGGTTTCTCTTCTGAGAGCATCAGTTTTGATTCCAACTCTTCTTCCCTTAAAGGAAATGTTAGAACCGTGGAGAAGACATTTTCCTCTTTAAAAAACACTCTCTTGCAAAATAGATCCTTAATTTGAGTCTGGCTATAGGATTCAAAGAAAAAAAAGAGAGAGAATTGCTATCACGAAAGTGGAAAATGTATATATCCACACTTCTCTCCTAACCCACGGTCACTGTTCTTCTCCTTTGAATGGTGGTGGCTCTTTGTCAGTGGCCACCTTCCACTTACTAGAGTGGGCTGCACACTGAGTCAAGCCCAGGAATATGCCCTCAGCCACTCGGGGATCATTCATTCCATGTGGCCTGAGCATTGAGCCGTAAAGTGTGGAATATAGCACATTTAGCATTGACCGCAAGACACTAGAGTTCAAGGCATGTCCGCGTAGAGGAGTAGGTCTGGAGGTGTTGCTTTCCTTTATCTACCTTTCTCATTACGACAGGCTTACTGCTGAGACGCCTTCTCTGCCTTCCCTTCCTCCCTCCTCCTCCCACTCCTACTCCTTCCACCCTTCCTTGGTTATTCCGTGAACTGTTTTGCACCAGGCACTAGGATGAGAGAGCACAGGGGACTAAGTCTTCTCCTTCTTTTCAGGGCATGCGCGTTCTAGAGGGGTAGACAGTCCTCTAAAGAGGTGATTGCGGTATAATATAAGTACGTCAAGGAAGGTCAGTGAGGTGCAATTTTACTGGGCTCTGCAGATACAGCATTCCTGGAATTTGCCAAGGTAGGGAGGCGTTCCTGGTAGAAGGCACTAAGTGTACAGGCCTAGAGATTCATGGGTGCTCTCTAGGCCTAGAGATTCATGGGTGCTCTCCAGGGACACTTTGAGTAGTTTGACACCAGCATGAGATGGTACACGAAGAGTGACAGGGATCCGGACAGCGGTAGGTATTAGGGCCAGAGAGTGAAGTGCCCTGTGTGCTAAGGCATTTGCTCTCAACCTCCCACCAGGCTCAGAGCACTGCATACATGTGTTTTCTATAAATGTGGGGCTTTGAGGGTTCAGAGGTGATTGTTGACGTCTGTGAGAGAAACCATTAGAAATGAACAAGAGTGCTCGATGGGAGGCCTGTGTATCCTTATCAAGCGGAAATGCATGAGTAACTCTCAGAGCTCGTTGACATTGCTCTGATTTTGTGTCTGCTACCCAGGCCCTTGCTCAGCCCTTGTCACTGCGTTCCTTTTTGGATTGGACCTCTGATGGGGCCCCTACCACTGTGTTCCTCCATCCTGTGTCTCGTAGCATCTAAACTCCTGATCACCAGTCCCCAGTTCTCCCTTCTGAGTGACTTCATGAGATGCCAGGCACAAGAAATTAAAAACAAAACTAAAAAAACCTTAGGTTCATGGAATGATTTACTTATTTAGCAATTTGAAGGGGGGGGCATTTCCCACTGGCCAGGACTCCTCTAGGGTTTAGAGATATTGCAGAGAATGAAACAGATCCAAATCCCTGACCTCATGAAGCTGGAGTGTTAGTAGAACTTGCCTTAGCATCTTACAATAATGGAGGGAGCCCTTTTACTTTTCCAAATCCTCCCCGTAATTAGCCCATCCCCTGAGAGGGGATCATCAATATCCTGGAGGACCTACAGATGGATCCATGAACCACTCTTCCATGGGCTCCCCTGGGTTTGGCCATTTTGGGCTTTCAGCGAACTCTTAGGGACCAGCTCTTTGGCAATACACCTTACAAGGGTGATCCATTAATGTAAAACTCTCTGGTGGGTCCTACTGAGAACATAACTAGACATTCTATTTACTTCCACCTAAGCCTTCCACCTAAGCCATATATGGCGGATATAGAGACCACTGCAAAAGTGAAATGGATCCAACTCATCACATACATTGAACAGCCAGGAATGCCTAAGAGAGTGGTTCTCAACCTCCCTAGTGCTGCAACCCTTTAAATACATACAGTTCCTCATGTTGTGGTGACCCCCCCCAAGCATAAAGTTCTTTTCGTTGCTACTTCATCACTGTCATTTTGCTACTGTTATGAATCAGGCGATCTCTGTGAAAGGGTCGTTTGACCCCCAAAGGGATTGCAATGCACAGGTTGAGAACCATTGACCTAAGAAGTATATTCCCCCAAATGGAATTTTTTTCAAAGCTAAGTATTTCAATTTTTTTTACAGAACAACCTTATCAAAGTACTCTCCATGACACTTAATGCATTTGTCAAATCTGCGATTCCATCCTTGGAAACATTTTCTAACTCATCTGTTTGGATGGCTGACAGCAGCACCTCCCTTGTTTTTTTTCTTCACTTCTTCTGTGTCACGAATCACTGTCCTTTCATGTCCCTCTGCATTCACACACACAAAAAGGAGTTGCAGAGAGCAAGGTCAAGTGAGTAAAGTGCATGGGGCAAGAGAAGCATGCTTTCTTTTGCCAAAAATGGTGCAGTGAGATGGGTGTTTTTGGTGGCACACTGTGGCACAACCTTTTCATAATCTCTAAATAGAAAACTTCATTAACAGTCTGGCCTGGTGGAACGAACTCCAAATGTACTATCCCCCTCATATTACATATGGATTTTGGGGGTACCCCCTCGTATGAAAATATGTATGGCATTGTTATACAATGGACATGTTAACCTTAATTTTGTATTTCTTATCTCATTAGAAATCCAAATGAACAAATTTTTTATGAAAAGGAGAGAACACATATAAACAATTTGCCCCTTCTTGCCTCATCATTAATCAAAACCAATGACATTATCAGCTGGCATTTAACAACTTTCTCAAAGGTACCTTGCACCTCCTGAGAGAACCCCTCTGGGGCTCCTTGTCAAGAAGTTGTGGAGACAAGGGATGAGGCATCAGAAGGAAATTCACCTCCCAACCCCACGCTGTGAAAAAGTGTATGCAGCAATCATAAACAGCAAATGTGATACACGTTGAGAAGTGGATCTCTTTGAGTTGGATTGATAGATATCAGTCTGGTGGTGGTTAGAGAAAGGTTACATTTTTTTTGGTTAGGTTTGGTTTTTGAGATAGACTCATGAGAACTCCTTCAAGGAGGTTATGGAATGATATAGGTGCCGAGGTGCGGGGTAGATGTTCTACATACTGTTTCTCAAAGGGAGTGACTGCCCTCTGGGGATGCTGGAACAATCTAGTGAGAGCTGTAGAAACAGATACCTACACTATCTCCTGGAATAGGAGTCATAGGGCAAAAGCTTTTAATTGCCAATTGGTACTGAGTAATTCCCCCCCGGCCCCTGAAATGGGAGCAGTAGTTACCAAAAATATTTGGTAACTTATGTCCCAGACCCGGCATGGGGGTTGTCTGGCTGCAGTGCAGACTCATCAATGCCAGCTAGCATCACACCTCTCCAAAGACAAGCAGTGGCTGCCATCATGCTAGGGGTGAGATCATGAAAGATTTGACTGACGCTGATGGACCACGCATAATCTTAGAAATATCTGTATGGCCCTTGGCAGATAAAAAGGTTCCCCACCCCACCCTTGGAAACGGTGACACAGAGAAGGGAGGCCTGGGATCTGGAAGGCTTGCAATGCTCTGGGAAGAACGTGGCATGTCCATTAAAATCCATTTGCCCCAAGGTCCCTAACCATGTCTGGGACTTCACAGAACCTGAAGCTCCAGATGAAGGACTTTGAAGTGAGCGCCGAGCCCGTGCAGGACTGGCTGAGTGAAAAGGAGAAGGTTGTTCGGGAGAGCAGTCACAGGCTCTATGACCTCCCTGCCAAGAGGAGAGAGCAGCAGAAGCTGCAGGTGAGAAGACCTTGGACCCCAGCCGACCACACTCTCCCCTCCCGCCCCCGCTCACCCCTGCGTCCAGAAGCCTGCTCAACTCCCTCCAGTTAGGCTTAGTGGTCCTGAAAACTAGTGTCCCCTGACCCTGTTTGTGACAGATTCTGTTTCCTGATTCTCCCAGCAGGCATCTGGACAGGGTGTGGCTGGGGTGGGATCCCGCCTCAGGTCGCCCTGATTGCCTGCCTGCCTCTGTGCGTCTCTAAGTTCTCCCGGTCCCAGCTCGTCTGCCGTGTGCTTTCTCCGGTCCCTTAACCGTAACTTGCTTGTGCGTTTCAGTCTGTCCTTGAGGAAATAAACTGCTACGAACCTCAGCTCCACAGGCTCAAAGAGAAAGCTCGGCAGCTGTGGGAAGGACAAGCTGCCAGCAAGAGCTTTCTGCACAGAGTGTCGCAGCTGTCCTCTCAGTATCTAGCGCTAAGCAATGTCACCAAGGTAACGCCTGCCACGTGCTGTGTGTGAATGTGGTGCCTGGAGTCGCGCTGGAGGGTTGCTTGGGGTGTCCGGTGAGGTGTCTTCAGGTGGGGAATGAGGCTTCCATGTGCTGTCCCACAACCCTGGAACCCAAGTTCATGGCTGTGCTTCTGCCGTCTGAGGTCGAGGAAGATTTCGAAGACTCATTCTGATCCCTGGTAACACACAGTGTTTCTTTCAGTCCTGGAATGAGAGGAGCCCCCAAGCTCTTGCCCCCAAAAGACACGAGGCAGAAATTCAAAACCCACTACCATGTAGTGAACTCCGACTGATAGTGACCCCACAGGACAAGGTAGAATGCTCCCCCGTGGGTTTCTGACACTGTAACTCCTTACGGGAGCACAGCAAGCCCCCACTTCCACCCTCAGAGCAACCAACCTGTGGTTAGCAGCCCGATCCGTAACCGCAACGCCACCAGGGCCGAAACAGAGGACGAAATGGAGAACTTTTGTCATAAAGGATCTCAGAAATAAATGTGATAGGAAAACCACGCAGGGGAAGGAGGTGACGCTTAGGTGGGTGATGTGTAAAGCGTTTGGGATAATGGCGTTTAAAACGTGTTTACAACCCTTAGCTGGCAGTCAGCAGTGTTTAGTTTGGCAGTTCTAAGCCACGCTGCAATTGATGATCATCCCTATAACCGAATCTCTTTGCAAATTGCTTCGGAAGAATAAATAGGGTTGACTCTGCCCTCGTGTATCAGGAACACCGTGGTGTTCCAGGTGCAGGTCTATGGTGCACTTGATGTGGTGTGAAATATTTCCCTTCCCATCGGCCTTCACATCCCAGATATTGGAATGTAGGAGACGTAGATACCCCTTCCTTTCATTGGGACCTGTTTCTGGTCTGCTCGCTCAGCCTTCAAGAGGAAAATCATTGAAGGAATCACTATGTAGGCTTTCTAGGAAACTGTCTGTATGTTTACACCTGTTTACTCTGTGAGAAAACAAAACAAAGCAGAGCTGTTAAGGAAGTCAATTCTCACTCTGTTTTTATGGACACTGGCTACTCTGTCTTTCTCATGAGAAATGGCTGGTGGATTCTAACCACCAACCTTTCTGTAACCAGACAAGCACTTACCGCTGTGCCACTGGACCGCCTCGTTTGTTATTATTATTATTGTCTTTAGAAAATCGGGCACAGACCTAAAACCAGAGTGAATTCAGGCCATCTTTCTATGCGTGGCACATTTACTTTAACGAAACAACAACAAACTCACAACCATCAAGCCGAAGCTGACTCACAATGACCCTGGTGGGACAGGGGAGAACTGGCCCTGGGGGTTCCTGAGACCGTAACTCTTCACCCGAGTCTTTCTCTGGCAGAGGGGCTGGTGGTTTTGAACTGCTGACCTTGCGGTTAGCCCAACGCCACCAGCACTCTTGTGGCAACTCGTTAGACACCAAAAACTAATAAACATTTGAATGCTTTAAGGGCCGTGAACTCTTTTCTAAAGCCTGACACTGTGTTGTACCAACCCCGACAATTAATAAATAAAACAACATTTACAGTCCCAGCTTTTTTAACGTGAGGGCACTGAGAAACTCTAGGTAATTATTTTTTAGGACTTTGTCTACCAGGTAGGCTTCATTGGTGGGAGGCCTCAGGTGACCCAAATGTGATGTGTGAAGATGACAAATGATTCCTGTTAGTCTCCCGGCAAGGGAAACACGAAGAAGGAATTTCACTGGTTCTAGGAAAGTGTGACGACTACAGTGATCCAGGAATGGTGGCTCCATCAAGTCCATGGAAACCGCCTCTCTTGGTGCCCCAGTGATCCTAGCATGGTTGCCATTGAGAAAGATGCGTCACGTATCTCCCAGGATGAACACACATGTACAGCACAGCGTCCCTGCAGCACAGGGACCCTGACTGGGGACAGCTTGCCAGGCAGGCCGTTTATGTGGGCCCAAGCAGGGTTTAGGCTAGAAAGCTTGGTGGAAGGGACAGCTCACAAATTACCACTGTCGTTTCCAGGAGAAAGTATCGAGACTGGATAGGATTGTTGCAGAACACAATCAGTTTTCCCTCGGGGTTAAGGAGCTCCAAGACTGGATGGGGGACGCCATCCACATGCTGGACTCTTACTGCGACCCCACCTCGGATCGCAGCGTGCTGGACAGCAGGATGCTGAAGGTGGAGGTGAGCAGACCCGGGCAGGCGCCTTGAAATGCCTTGTTTCTCTCAGTGCTCTTCACTCTCCGTCTGCTTGGCGTGATTCTCTCGCTCTGTCTCCAAGGCCAGTCTCCCAGGGCCTCTGAAGGGTGGCTGTTTAGGTTGCCTTGAATCAGCTCCTGGCTCGTGGCCTGGCTGTGCACAACGGAACAAATGCCTGGGCCTTCACCACCCCCATGATCAGCTACAGATCAGACCCCCTAGGATGCATCCACAGGGTTTTCATTGGTTGCTTTTCAGTAGATCACCAGGACTGTCTTCCTAGTCCTTGGTAGTCTAGACCAGCAATTCTCAACCTGTGGGGCACGACCCCTTTGGGGGTCAAATGACCCTTTTACAAGGGTCGCCCGATTCATAACAGTAGCAAAATGACAGTGATGAAGTAGCAACGAAAATAATTTTATGGTTGGGGGGGTGTTCACCACCA
>NW_022107431.1:15962373-15998927 GCF_000313985.2 Echinops telfairi
CGAAGTGGCGAGGGTTCACTGTACTTTCAATATTCTCCACTAGCACCATAACTCAAATGCATTGAGCCTTCTTTGGTCTTGCTTATGCAATGTGCAGCTTGCATATGCACACAAGGCAATTGAAAATACCATGGCATGGGTCAGGCACCCCTTAGGCCTCAAAGTGACATCCTGCTTCTTCTCATTTAGAGTCATGCCTCATTAGCAAATGAAGGTCCGGAGACGTTATTCCCCTGGGCTTACTCCATCCACAACATGATGGTCGACTCTACTTTGAGAAGTTCACTCTTATTCATTCATATTTTGTGTGTTTTCTGACGCAAAGGACTCATCTTCTGGCACTGTATCTAATAATACTCTGCTAATATCCATGAGCTTTTCAATATCTGACTGCGTTTTGATACTCTCCGTGAGGTTTTCAGCGGTTATTTCCTCTGGAGCACATAGCCTATTATTTCTTTGCCATCTGCTGTTAGTCTGGAGGCACGGCTGAAACCTGTTCATTTTGAGTCACCCGGGTAGTATTTGCAAACAACAGTGACCTAGCTCCCAGCATCACAGCAGCACACAAACTACCACAGTCTGACCAACTGACCAGTGGTGGCCTTTTAACAACTCTCCATCAAAGAAAGCCCCAAATGTAGTTACTCATTTGAGAGTCTGATGTGAGGCTGGTTTCCACTTCTGTGTTTGCAGACATTTATTTTGAGAAAATGCATCAATGGAACATTTTCAAGGGCAAACCTTTCAACTCACTGGCCTGCCTATGTAGTTCAGCCATTCCCTCTCCCACCCCCAGCTGCCTGTCTTGTTTCACACTTGCTTGCTATCATCCTTCTCCATTCATCCATTCCCCATCATGGAGCTATCACCCCCCGTCTTGATACCTGGGAACCAGAGAAGACTGGAATCTGACCCTCAAAGAATTCCTTGTCTGAGTCTGGGAGCTGGGCTGCAGAAGACAGTAGGACCAGATGTAGACCCCAAATCTTCCTGCCCTTGACTTTCGTAGGCTCTGTTATCAGTGAAGCAGGAAAAGGAGATCCAGATGAAGATGTTAGTGACCAGAGGGGAGTGCGCCCTTCAGAACACCTCTCCAGAGGGCAGCCCTGCCATCCAGCAGCAACTGCAGAGCGTGAAGGAGATGTGGGCTTCTCTGCTGTCGTCCGGGATTCGCTGTAAAAGGTAAATATAGCTGCTGCCCAGCACCGAGAAGGCCTCTCTGCAAAGCTGCTGGAGGTCTCTGTAACAGAACCCTCTCGGGTCTTCCTTTCTTACCCCCAGGTGGTTTTCATGTTAACACGAAGCCCAGCGCTTATGTAACTAAAACCACACGTCTCCTTGGTTGCTGTCATTCATCACTCAAAACGTCAAAGATCACTCAATGTTTCATCACATAATGATGGATGAGTTTAAAAGCAATTGATGAGTTTAAAAGCAGCTGGCCTGGGATGAGGGCAGTGGTGGTCCTGGGGTGGAATTCCTACTTTCAACATGGGAGAGCTTCATGCTGGCCCCACGCCTTTGTCCAGAGAGCCTTGTAGACTAAGATAGATGAGGACAAAAGGCTTAGCATTCTACCTTTGAAAAATTAGCCAATGAAAACCCTGCAGGGAATCTCAGCATGACCTTGACTCTACTGTTCATGGGGCTGAGGCGAAGGCATCTGACAGAGACTCTCGCTTTATTTGGAAGACCATGCCTGGGAACACCAGTGGGAGGTGGGAAAGCATGGTGAACAAGGGAGGACAGCAGATCAAGGCAGGAGGTCCCAGCCAGCCAGCCCAGGATCCCTGATGGTTGGATGGTGAAGCCTGAAAGATCAGCAGTTCAAACCCACCAGTAGTTCTGGGAAAGGAAGACTTGGTCATCTGGTTCATGAAGATTACAACCCATGAAACCCAAGGGCACAGTTGTACCCTGTCCTGTCTGGCCGCTGTTCATGAAATTGATTCCAGGGCTCACGGCAGCACTGGGCACTGGAGTTGGATATAACTGGGAATGCTGGGTGCCTGGGTAGAACAGGTTTCTTCCCAGGAGTGACTCACCCAAGGGGGAGGAGGTTCATATATGTGTAAACAAAGGCCCAGCGCTCCCAGAGCTATGAGGGCCACTCTCTGGGGTGGTAATTCCCTGGACACTTCATGTTTACCTCCTCCACACATCAACTGGGCACCTAGGGCCAGAGAACACCATCAGACCAAATCTGGGAACGGACAGTTCGGGAAACCCAGTTGACAGTATTCTGGAATAGGATCATATAAGGCAGTATATCACAGGGTGTCTTGTGATGCCTCCTACAAAGGACACACAGCAGGGTCACGCAGTTAGATGCTGTGTTACTCAGGGTGGACTAGAGAAACAAATCTAGAGAGATGCTTCTCCCTGGGGGATGGACAAAAGTGGGTGAAGGGAGACATCAGACAGTGTAAGATATGACAAAATAATAATAATTTATAAATTATCAAGGGTTCATGAGAGAGGGGGTAGCAGGGAGGGAGGGGGAAAATGAGGAGCTGATATCAAGGGCTCAAGTAGAAAGCAAGTGTATTGAGAATGATGATGGCAACAAATGTACAAATGTGCTTGACACAATGGATGGATGGATGGATTGTGATAAGAATTGTATGAGCCCCCAATAAAATTATTTTAAAAAAGAAAAAGAAAGAGCTTTATATAAAAGTGCAATTATATATTAAGAAAACATCCCAGCCCAGTCCAGATCAAGTCCATAAGTCCAATATTAGCCCATATGTCTGATACCAGCTCGTAAATTCCTCTTCAGACTCATGCAACACATGCAATGATGCTGAATGCAGGCAAATCACAGGCCAGTGGGTGGAAAGTCTTGTGGATCCAGTGGAAGCATCCCAGGGCTGGTGTGGGTCTCCACGTGGTTTCTGGCTGCCATCAGCATAAGTCCATGTGGCTTATCAACAGGAATGGCCCACAGGTAGACAAAGAAGAGAGAGTATCAAAGCAGAGAGCCTGTGTGTATGACCTCTAGTGGGTTATTTATCCCCGTGGTGCCTAGACTCCACCCTTTCACAAGTTGACATCAGATTATGTAACTACCACAGACACAGTGGTAAGCAGCATTCAACATGTAACACGCACATTGAGAGAGCCACAAACCAACTTTCCTGTTGATTCCGATTTGTGGTGGCCCTTGATGTATCAGAGTGGAGCTCTGTCCTGTAGTGTTCACTATGGCTGGCTTTTGAGAAGTGGATCTCCAGGCCTGCCTTCTGCAGTGCCTCTGGGAGGACTCAAACCACCAACCTTTGGGTATGCAGGGGACTTCATTTACGATTTGCACTACCTAAGGGTTTCATAGATGAAGGAAGAGAAGTACTTAATTTTTCAATAAACTACCAGGTTTTTATATTTAGACTAACTCAAAAAAAATATGTTTGTTTTCCATTGTGAGTTTCTAAGTTGTACATCTCATACAAGAGAGTTACTATGCTTGTTATTCTTCCTTGGGTCTTTCTCCCTTGGTCTAGTAAGTTCTTCCTTTCCCTCCTGGGGAAAGGAGGGAACCTGGGGGATCTTTAACTCCTGGGTCTCTTCCTATGGAGGGAATGGCTCCAGAAAAGGTTCTCACAGGGAATGCCTTATGTCATCCTCAAGCCTCTCACAGTCACTAGAAGGACGGACTGACCTGGTGACCAGTTCTCGGTCTGGTCTTTGTTGACTTGGACATAACTGCCCCTTGTCTTCCATAGTTGTCCTTACCAAAGAGCCAGAGCTCTGGTGGCTGGGTCTCCTCGCCGGAGGACAGGACAGGCACTGTGTTATGGGCTGAACTTCTGAGCTTGCTCAGTACCAATAATTGTCCTTCACATCCCTTCCAGTCAACTCGAAGGAGCCCTTTCTAAGTGGACAAACTACCAGGATGACGTCCGACAGTTTTCCAGTTGGATGGATGGTGTGGAAGCCAGCATCAGTGGGTCTGAGCGGCAGTGTGCGGAGCTGGGGGAGAAAACAGCTGCTCTGGGAAAAGCCAAGGTGAGAGCCTGATTTCACGCCCCGCTTAGAAATGGTTCTACCGCCCCATGCCAGATGGCACAGAGTCATTGGATGAATGTCACGTTTTCAGTGGCTGGCTATGGATGAGCAAGTAGATGGCCAGATCCTGCTTCTGTGGTACCTCGCGGAGAACCTGAATCTCCAGCCTTTCAGTTAGCAATCAAGTAGGGAAACATTGCAGACTCCTCAGGAACTCTTTGTGGATGCCAGAGCAGTAACTACACTAAGGTGACCAGATTTTAACATTGGTAAAGCGGGACAAAAGCGGGGCACGATTGATAAAGCTCATATCCTGGTGAAATAGCCACATGGCAGCCAAAAACCGTATACTCTAGCTTGTCGTGCATTCTTTGCAAAAATTGGGGCTTTTTAAAAATGCCTTGGGACGCGGGAAAAATGGTTAAAAATCAGAACTGTCCCACCAAAAGCGGGATGTCTGGTCACTTTAAACTACACCCAGCCCCACTGTCAGCTAACCAGTCTGGATTCATAGACCCTATCTTGTGTTTCTTAGGCTAAAAACCTTTACTGGCATCGAGAGCCTCATATTTCTATGGAGCAGCGAGTGGGTTCGAGCTACCAACTTGTGCCATGCTCAGAACCCACTATGCCACCAGGACTACACGAATGCCCTCGCGTGTATATTGCTGCTGTTAGTCAGTTCTGACTCATAGGAACCCGACTACGTGCAACAGAACGAAAACATCGCTCGGTGCCATCATCACAATTGTGCTTATGCGCGAGCCCTTCATTGCAGCCCCTGTGTGCATCCACTTCACCAGGGCCTTCCTCTGTTTCACGGCCTCTCTGCGTGACCAAGCATGGTGTTTTACTTAGATTCTAGGACGCTCCTTATAAGTGTATCTCCTTTTGCACTATACTTTCTAATGGCTTCTTAAACCAGTCTTTGGCTTGTGGGTATTCTATTCAGTGAATAAAAACTTCCCTTCCAGTCAAAATCAAGTCGACCCAGGTTTCGTGATAACCGGCCACATGGAGTTTGGCATCTTGTAGTAGATGTCAGCATCTTCTGCCTGCTCATCCAGGAATTAGTCTCCTCATCACAGCCACGGGTATTCCGTTTTCATGTAATTTTCCTGGTGTTCATGATGTTAGTGAAATTGCACATGTGTTTTTTAGAAATAAATGATCAAAACCAGACAATAATAATAAATCATAATCCTTGTCAAGGTATGACCCTAAGTCTCCTTCTTACCGACAGCAGCGCTGGGACATTTGTTTACTCCACATCTGGTTTGGCAAGTGTTTGCTAGACCAAGTCAGGAAGTAGTCTTTCCCGTCTCAACCTTATTGTCTTCTAAGCAGCCCCATAACCTGCTTCTGTTCCCAAACTTTAAACCTCGTATATTTTCATCGTCAGCCAATTTGGGGCGCCTCCAGTTTATATCCTGAATTGGAAACCCCATTATCTCTAGCTCCCTTTTTCTCAACACTTCTTAGCTCACACAGGAAGCCTTGCTGATTTTATCTCAGAACACTGAATTAATACTGTGCATAAGCCTCCTGAGGACACCCTGGGTCTCTTGGCTCCACCCACTGTGCTCATCAAAGACAGGCTCTCCTCACCACCCAGCTGAAGGGCTCCTGTCAGCTTCCCATCACCCAGCTCTGCTTTGCTCCTTTCTCTCCCCACCTCCTTCCGCCCTATCTCCAGCCTTATGGGAGCTCACCGCCTGCAGGAGCCATGTCTTTATTATGCCATGCCTTTGTGGGATCTCTTTCTTTTTCCCAGAATGCCCTCGCTCTGCCTCTGCACCTGGCCCATGAAGGACACATAAGTACATACACTCACATGTATATATATCATATATATACATATGTATGTACATAAACAGGCATTAGATGGTTATCTGGCACTATAGAGACTCACGGTCATCAAGCCTAAGACAGAATAGAACTGATTCTGTGGGTTTCTGAGGATATTCATTTTTATGGGAGCAGAAAGCCTCATCTTGCTCCCATGGAGTGGCTGGTGGATTTGAACTGCTAACCTTGTAGTTATCTCACTCTCTCTCTACACACACACACACACACACACACACACACACGGGCCTTTAAAAGTTTGTGGGAAAGTTCCATTGTCTTTTTAAAATTATTAATTGGGATTAATACATGTCAAATCATCCCATAGTTCAAGAATCTCCAGCAGAATGGTATATTTGCTACCACAGTCAATTTCTAAACATTTTTTTATGTGGTCCCCATTGATGTCATCATTCTGCTACCCTCTCTGTGTCCCCCTCCTCCAGCCTCCTTAATCCACTTGCTGACTGTAGGTTCATCAATCCTGATTTTCATACCCCCAAAATGAAACAAACAAACAACAATATCTCAACTTCAAGAAGGTGCCCCCCAATGACAGGACACTCCTGCGATACCCCTTAAAATGTACAATCGAAAACCAAATGAAGCAATACAACCTCCTCAAATACATAAGATTTTGGAAACCAGATCAGGTCCAGCATGCCTCCTAGGGGAATCTGCTGACACGTTTTAACTGTTCAAGTCAGGCTTCTGCCTTTGACCTCTATCCTCAGCTCACTAATGCCCTTTGTTTGCTGACCACTTTCCTCCTGTCCCTCAACTGTGGATGGAGGGAGTTCGCCGGAGGTTTATTGCCTGTATTGTTCCACCAGTGCATCTTGGGCTCCCACTGTCATCCAGTGCCTTCTGCAAACCAGGCTCTCAGACTTTAGGCTCTGGATGATATGCTTCACAATCCTTCGTTGACTGATGATGGTGTGTTCCTTCCATGCGGACTTAGTTGACATTTCACTTAGATAACTGCTTGTTTGGAGACAAGCCTTAAGATCCCTGGCACTATTTTATCTACTAGCCAAGCACTGTCTGTTTTTTCACCACATTTCTTGTAGCACTCCTCCCCTCCGCGTCCCCTCCCTGGAGGCTGGTATTGAGCAGGGTCTGGATGTCAGCACTAATTGTTCTTAAGTTGGAGCTGGGACTTAGGGTGAGACCAAAAACCATTTCTGGATCTATGCTTGTTTGCGTGGTCTTTCAGTTTATTTTCACTTGGGAATTAACCCAAATGTCACAATGTCATGACACTGAATCGTGCAATCTCATCAAGCAGAATTGTACCATTGCTTCCATAATCTGTTCCCAAACATCCCATTTCTTCCTAGATATCTTGACACTGTCTCCCTTTTATCGCTCCATTTTACCCCACCCTCCACCCCCCATCCAAGACCCTGCAACCTCCTTGTTCTACTTGCTATCCCTATAGGTTCAACGATCCTGGGTTTCATTTGCCGAAAACCAGGTAACAAAGATTCAAGAAGGCTACCCACAATGACAAAATACAATATAGGGGGAGAAAAAAACCCTGGGTTTCATTTACTGAAAAACAGAAAAACTTATTTTGCATCTTTAAGAGGGTAGTCCTCGGCTCCCTAGCACCTCTGAGATATGCCCTGGTTCCATTTTCCACAAACTTTAAATCCCCTTCATATATATACTAATATAATCTACGCTATAACAGATAATCTATATGAATATAGATTAACACTGGTTGTAGTTAAACTGTCTTACATTGACCGGGATTGTTGATATGATGGTGCACATACTAACTCCTTTATTCATTTATTGTAATGTCTTCTAGTTGTTAAATGAAGAAGTGCTGAGTCACAGCAGCTTGCTGGAGACCATTGAAGTCAAAAGGGCTGGCATGACAGAGCATTACGTCACCCAGCTGGAACTGCAGGACCTGCAGGAGCGGTACCGAGCGGTCCAAGAGAGGGCTAAGGTAGCGTTGCCCAGGCTCTGCCTTGGTTTCATGTCTTGATTGAAAGACACAGTTCCCTTGCAGAAGGCCAGGCAGGTGAAACTAGATAGACGACATGAAGCAACAGGGATGCCTGTTAAGACTTAAAAGGTGCCACGGACAGAACCTACAAGTAGTGTATGCAAGGTACTAAAGTCAAGTCATTCTCTATTAGAAGTCCCCATACTTTCACCCAATGGAGAACAAAGGTGGACCGTTTCATAAGGAAATCTCACGATGGACTTCCTGTGTCTGAGGGACCTACCTCAGACCTGGAATTCGTATTCTTCAGACTTCCAAAAAGAAATCATTTGAAATCAATTGTTCAGCGCAAACCCAGATTTATGAAATGAGCTACCTCAAAAAAAACCTGCAGTGAACCCAAAAATTCATTGGAGGCACCCTCCTGGTTTCCACTTTCTTCCTCAGCAAAGGTGTTTGTATGAGAAGGGGAATGTAGTGTATTTGTTGGTATGCTCACGCTGCACGTCACAAGCTATCCAGAGATTGGGTCCACAAAATGACTCTTGACAACCCCTTATAGCCCTGAAATAGTATGTCTCTATATTTTTTGGATATGTATTTTGTAGATTCATTCTTCCAGGAAGCATGTCTTAGTCCAGTGATGTAGTAAAGATTCCTTCTGAGCCATTCAAAGGTAATTCTGAGAGCACATGGGCACTGTAGGTGTGAGCGTAGTCCTGCCTCACTCTCCTTACTTGCTAATTATAGGAAGCAGTCGCCAAGTCTGAAAAACGAGTTCGCCGGCATCAAGAGTATCAGCGAGAACTCCATGCATTTGAAGTGTGGCTGGGGCAGGAACAAGACAAACTTGCCCGATACTCAGTTCTTGAAGGCGATGCCCAGTCTCACGAGGCAACACTGCGTGATCTTCAGGTAAAATCTGTTTCATCCTAAACAGAGGAATTCTCCCTCTGAACATGGAATTACTATTGTAAGGGGAAGATGAATCTATAACAATTGCAGCCCTGGGGATGGTTGAGATCATGTGGTAGATAATTTAGAGCGAACGGGACTAGGGCTTAGAGAAAACAGTGGGCTAGCAAGGTGGCCCTTGAAGGAATGGCGACAAGTCTAATGTGTGTCGCTGGCTGAACACTCATGTAGTGCTCCCTGGCACATCTACTCCCATGTGGGATGCAATGTCAGGTGCCAATCAATTATAAGACTTCTCAAAGTCCGGCTGATGGCAGCAGCTTGGACCATCTGGCTTCAACCTTGCTGAAGATGCAGGTACAGTCTAGCAGGAGCAATACGGAGAGCTAGGAGACCTGTTGGTGCGTAGGCAAGCAGGGTGTGAATCGAGGAGGAATACCTGGTGGGGACCTGATGATAAGTATTTCCTCATTCTGCGTTTATGGAGTGCTTATTATAGTGCAAACTCTTTGATAGCTCGCTCAAGAAAAATCACTAAGATATTATTCCTGCCTGCCAGGAAGTCAGCTCGTGAGGAAGTCAGACTCATAGGGAGATCATTGGAAACAACAGGCTAAGGAGAGTAATAGACAAGGATCTTCTTAGGGCATCAGAGAGCATTCTTAATCTTCCCTAAGGAGGCAGGTAGGTGTTACAGTGTCCCAAGCAGGTGAAATAGTAGAGATGGAGAAAGATCAGTGAGAGAACTCCCTGCCTTACTGTGGGTAGGAATTCTCCCTTTTGGTTCCAGTTCGGACAAACTGTACCAACCAAGGTGTGAAAAACAGGAGCTGTCATTGATATCACTGATACCCAACCTCTCTGGTTGTTTGAGTTTGGACCCATGGATCTTGTCTGAGGAGGGGGCCAGGAAACCTCCTCCTCTCTGGGACCTGACCCGGCAACTTTAGGGAAGAGACAGCCTCTCAGACCCTGTTGCCTCTACAGAGTTGGTGTGAGGATGACATGAGATGATCTGCCCAGGAAGTAAATTTCTAGTAGGAATTAGAAGGGTCACAAGCTCATGTATGTATTTAAGGACCTCGTCTATTTGGTCTTAAAATAGTAGGAGAGGCTCGTCCACGAGGCTGAGCAGTTGTCATTTATTTTAGTAGCATTGACTTTGTTTTCCCCGAATGACCCCTCTCAGCACTTCCCTGCAGGCACTCTTGGCAGCGGACATCAAGCACTCCAGCCTTCTGTGGGGAGCCAGGAGGGTGGATTCCTGGTCATGAACAGATGTTTCTCTTGTTTGAGTTAGAAAAAAAACCTTCACTCACGCCAATATCCACGTGGCCCCAAGCTAACCAATCCCTGGTTTCGCCAAGTCTCATGTCTCTCATGTTCTGATTTTAATTCACCACAATGCCAGACTGAGCAGAAGGTGGGTGTCAGCTGCAGAAGAAAGGTGTTGGGAGACTTGAGATGTTCCAGCCACACGAGAGACCATCTCCAAGGTCCAGGAGTCCCACAGAGGCCAGAGGAGGGGCTAGTTTCCCAACTGGCTCCCTGTCACCCACAGGCTTAATCCGGGTGATGGAACAAAGTTTTATAAATTCTGGACCATGTTCTTTCTTCCCAGTGAAATGTAGGATGTGCAAGAATTTGTCTAACACCGTGATGATTTGTGTAATACATAAAATTGTTTATAAAATACAGAAAGGATGTTGTATTGGGCAGGTTCATAAACTAGGATAGAGGTTAGTCAGCAGGTTAAACCCATAGGTCAAGAACAGCCCCAAGACCTGTTTTATTGCAACCCGGTCAGACCCAGTCCTTTCTGACTTGCTTGTGGCTCCTTCCGTGCTATAATGAAGAAGTGATTTGCTGCAACAGAGCCCAAATGGCCCATGAAGCCACAAGGAACTTTGGAATAAAGTTTCTATGGGTGTGACCATACGGATTAAGATTTCTGATTAAAAGTTTTGCCATCGACAAGAGAGCTTCAAAACACTGGTGGGTAAATTCCATTATCTTTTCATTCCGATTTTTTCCCCACCAACTTTTTGAAACTGCATTGTGTATTAATCCTCTATTCCCATTCCCGTTCCACATTCCTGTTATACCAGCCCTGGTATCAGGATCACAGAAATGATCACATGTCAGCTGTATCAATGGTTTTTCATTCAACAGATTGGTGCTTTTAAAAGTTCCTGATAGGATGGGTATTAGTTTCAGATAATCAGATCAAATGAGAGTTTTTGCTTACTTGTTTGTTTGCCTTAGAAACTCACATACTGCCTTGCGTTTGCTTGAGACTTGGTTCATCATGTACCCGGAGGGCGCATGCTCAGGCTCTGTGTTCTGGTGGAAGGAGTATCTTTTCCTCTGGAGGGGTTGGTTGGCCGACACAATGACTGCAAGCCTGCCCCGGTGCCGGCACCTCCCAGCTGTGTGCCCTGTGAGCTTCAGGGCCAGTGTTTCACGGCCATCATTGTCCCTCAAGAACAGCTTTGGTGAAAAGGCCCTCCATAGCATATGGAGTGTTAGTGGCTCCTTTCTCAGCCACAAGTATAGCCCTGAGTACATCACCATCCGTGTGCGAGAAGCCTTAGACTCTTTGAGCGGGGTATAAGGCTTTTACATGTGATGGCATAGTCATTACGCGTTGGGCTGCTGACCTCAAGTTCAGCAGTTCAAAACCATCAGCTGATCTGCAGGAGAAAGATGAGACTTTCTACCCCTGTGTAGAGTTACAGTCTCAGAAACCCACAGTGGTTGTTGTACTCTGTCCTCTACATTTGCTGTGAGTCAGAACCAACCCAATGGCGAGGTGTTGAGTTGACTCAAATGCTGTTCTTCCACCCCATAGCCCTTTAATCCTAACTCTTTCAGCTCGTCTCTGGAAAAAGTCCGGTTGCAAAAATTGACTTCTAAGATGACTGAGGAAATATTGGGGTGTGTCTGTTAATCATTCAAACTGGAAGGATTTCAGCATTTCTCTCCTGACCCAGGAATAATATCCAGGGTTCGGCCCAGGGTGAGAATAGAAGATGCAATGCTAGGCTTGCTGATGGGCCGGTTGAGCCGGAACCGCTGGCTTGGGCGAGACATGATCACCTGGTAGGTGTACAATATGAATGAGGAGCGCCACGCTGCCTTTCCCCCCCACAGGAGCTGCAGGTGCGCTGCGCTGAGGGCCAGGCGCTGCTGAATGCCGGGCTGCACACCAGGGAGGAAGTGATCCCCTTCGGCATCCCCCAAACTGAGGACCGGGCCCTGGAGTCCCTCCGCCAGGACTGGCAGGCTTACCAGCAGAGGCTCTCGGAGACCCGCACTCACTTCAACAACGCTGTGAACAAACTGAGACTCATGGAGCAGAAGTTGCAGCAAGTCGATGACTGGCTGAAAGCCACGGAGAAGGAAGTGAGTGTGAGGCCCAGAGGTCAGTCTTCCCGAGCCACCAAGGAGCTCCAGTTACACCAGATGAAGGTACGGCTCAGGGAAAGGTCTTATCTTCGTCCACAGCAGTCACCTTGCATTGTTTGTTTCACTGAAATATTTAGGGGCTTTGTGCCCAAGGTTTAGATTTTGCAAACTCTCCTCTTTCATGCCTAGAAATGTAAAAAAAATGAGAGTAAAGCGTCCCTATTACAGAAATGGTTGCCTAGAGTCCTGAGTGAGTCTTTAATAGAATATAGTGCAGTAGAATTATTTTCCATTTTCTTCCTTGCTTTTTAGAGATAGATGGATGTTCCTGATATGAAATTCCTCTAGTATGTGAATTTTCTGATCTGATCTCGTATGTTGGAACAGTACATGATAATTCATTTTATTGCCATTTTACTTAATTTCATTGCCATGGGAGTTCCATTTTGTCGTTCAACTATTTTAAGACTAAATAATATGTATATAAAAAGATTCAAGTATAACAGAAGGTTTAAAAATACATGCCACTTTGGGTTTTTGTTTTTAATGTTTGAATTGACGTGTAATATATATGTAAATATATTGGTGCATATGTATATAAATATGTGTATAAAATACTCAGAACATTAGCGTACAAGTTTTGTCATGTTGTTGTGATACAATTTCTATAAAGCTGCAGAGGATACATTTTGAATCTGCCTCTCAATATAGACCTACACTAAAAGAAGATAGTAATATATGTGTATAAACATTATGGACGCGCACATGCATACGCACATATATAGCCATATATTTGTCTTATGCAGTCAGTGAGTGATACAAAAGGCTAACTCGCTCAGATGTGAACTGAAAGGCTGGTGATTCATATTCACCTCAAGGTGCCTATGAAGAAAGGCCTGGTGATCCACTTCTAAATCATCAGCCCTGGCAAGCCCTGTGGAGACCAGCTGTACTCTCATTCACTTGGGCTTTCTGTGCTTCGGACTTGGCCACGTGGTTGGTCGGTTAGGGTTCTTCCAGAATGCCTCAGATGGACTCTTTGCCCACTTCCCCCTTTCCTGCATTTCAGAAGTGGCATGAGGAAATCGCAGCACACAGGGACGAGGTGGAGGAGGTGGGGGCTGGAGCTCAGGAGATCCTGGATGAGAGCCATGTGAGCAGCCGGCTGGGCTGCCAGGCCACCCAGCTGACTTCCAGATACCAGGCTCTGCTGCTTCATGTGCTGGTGAGTGGCCAGCAAGCATCATCCGCCAGGCACCCGGCTCACCAACTTCTGTCACAGATCAGTTTGTATCAGTGGGGACGCGGGCTCTTTCACACATGGCTCTCGTTTGTTCCTTCCTTTAAGAACCAAATCAAATTCCTGGAGGAAGTGATTCAGAGCCTAGAAGAATCCGAGTCATCCCTGAGTTGCTATGCGGACTGGTACAGCGCTACCCAGAAAAACTTCAAGAATGCAGCTACGAAAATCGATAAAGTAGACAAAGCCTTGATGGGGAAGAAAATGAAGATGCTGGAGGTAGGATGTGGTCTTCAGACGTACCCCTCAACCTTCCTTCTTCTTCAGGCTCCAGCACTCTCCTGAACACATGTTCACTCCCCACGCCCCTAAGCATTTCACCCCAGATACTGGCTTAGAGGCCTTTGATGGCCAAAGACAGCTTCAATTTGCTTGTGAAGTCGTGTAGTCTGGAGTAACTTCAGGGTGCACACTCATGGCATTTTTAAACAAATTAAGAGTTTAAGGGAGAAAAAGAAATCTCTCTCTCTGTCCAGGATGGGAGAAGCATCAGGTTTCTTTTAAATCTTTGACTTGGCTACTAGTGTGTGGATCAAGACTTTTAAAACTTATATTCCCAAACTGGGCCCACTGCTCAGGAGTGGATTCCAGCGCATGACGATCCCATGTGTTTCAGATCTTTAGTCTGTTTCTAGCTTCTTTTCTCCTTCAAAGGAATAAATCAAAGTCCGTAAGGCATTCCCGGCTATGGTCTTTCTAGCTTCAAATAACATAAAGGAAAAAGGATTCCTGATTCTGTTGGTGGTGGTGCTTAGGGGCCAACGAGTCCGTTCCCCTAGCTGGCCTGTGAAGAGTCCATAGCTGGCCTGTGAAAAGCACAGAAGGAAACACTGCCCAGTCCTGCACCGGCCTCACACAGGCTCTGATGTTGGAGGCGACCAGTGCACCCACTGTGTCCATCCATCTTGTCCAGGCTCTTTCTCTTCTTGCTGCTCTTTCACTTTACCCAGCGTCATGTCCTTGTCCAAGAGCTGGTCTCTCCCGACAACTGCACAAAGTACACGAGACAAAGTCTCGCCACCCCTGCTTCTAAGGGGCATTTGGGCTGTACATCTTCTCCACGATGACAGATTTGCTTGTTCTTCTGGCAGTCCATGGTCCTGTCAATAGCCTTCGCCAGAACCACAATTCAAATGCATTGATTCTTCTTCGGTCTTCCTTCTTCGGTGTCCAATTCTCACTGGCATATGAGGTGATCGCCACGTATGTATGGACACAGCGCAGTGGACGGCTGCAACAATGGGCTCAAACACAGGAACAATTGTAAGGATGGGGCAGAACCAGGCAGTGTTTCCTTCTGTTGTGCAGATAGTCCCTATGAACAGGAACCAACTCACAGGGCCCTAATAACGACATCAACAAGATGAGGCAATTGAAAACACCAAAACTTTGGTCAAGCACACCTTAATCCTTAAAGTAACATCCTTGCTTTTCAACACTGTAAAGAGGTCCCGGGCAGCAGATTTACCCAACGCAATGCCCTTTGATCTCTTGACGCTGCTTTCATGAGTGTTGATTGTAGATCCAGGCAAGATGAAATCCCTGTCAATGTCAACCTTTTCTCCATTTATCATGGTGTTACCTATTGGTCCAGATGTGAGGATTTTTGTTTTCCCAACATTGAATTGCAATCCATACTGAAGGCTGCGATGTTCGATCTTTATTAGCAAGTGCTTCAAGTCCTCCTCACTTTCAAGAAGCAAGATTGATTCCTGATTTGGGCTAGGATAAATCTTGTTATAAACTGCAGACCCTTATTTTAAGGTACATTCTCTTGGTGAGTCTGGAGCTGAGACTTGAAACGCCTTTTCTGTAAGAAGAAAGAATGAAGTCTGACTCTATTTCCATGTGTTTCTTACTCACTCTCCTTCCCAGGTTTTGCTGAAGGACATGGAGAAAGGCCAGAGTCTGCTGAAATCAGCCCGGGAGAAGGCAGAGAGGGCTCTTCCATTCTTGGGGGACGGGGAGGCGGAAACCCTGAGGACAGAGACCCATGGTCATGTGGAGCAGTTGAAGGAACTGACCAGCACCGTCCGGAAAGAGCGCATGGCCCTGGAGAAAGGCATGCATTTAGCCAAGGAATTCTCGGATAAATACAAAGCACAGACTCAGTGGGCAGCAGAATACCAGGAAATCCTGCACACCCCGGAGGTGCCCAAGATGGAATTATACGAGAAAAAAGCTCAGTTATCCAAATACAAGGTAGTGTGTTCTTGCTTGTGGATGGGAGGGAGTGAACTCCATGGCGTGTGTCAGCAGAACTGCTCCTGGTAAAACACGTCGGCATGTCCGCTCTACATGACGTTTTCACAGGGGTGGATTGATTTGGTTCAAGATGTACTCTCTCAGAGTGATTGTTCCAGGATCGTGTTTGTCGGAATCTCAAAGCTTGTATCTATAGATGGAGGTCTTTTCAGAGCGTGTCATCTAGGCATATGTAAGCCTCACAACAAATCCTCTTGGCCTTCTTTCCGTTCTCCCTGGCCCACACAGAGACTTCTCTTCAACTTTCATACCCAAGGCCTATATAATGACCTATGATGAATTGAAAAAGAAATACTATCAACATAAGGACTGAAGTTCTAATGAACAAACTATAGCTAGATAACATAAATTAATTTTAGAATGACTGAACTGATCGCGACGTTTTAGACACACGATGTAAAAAAAACCCAAACCAACCAATTGCCATTGAATCAATTCCAATTCCAGTTGACCAGCGTGTGGCAGAGTAGAATTGTGCTCCATAGGCTTCTCAAAGGCTGATTTCTTCAGAAATCACCAGGCTTTTCTTCCAAGACACCTGTGGGAAGTCTCCAGCCTCCACCCTTGAGGTTAGCACCCGGGCATATTCCCCATCTGTCTCATCCAGGGATTCTGCACAGGACAGAGATACCGATCCTTTACCAGCTCACTTTTTTTTAAACAACCATCTAAGCTTATCTATGGAATGTTTTAGATTTGATCGGAATAATTAGGCAGTAGTCTAATAATTACAGTGTGCCTTATCCCAAAACGTCTTTCCTGTTGGAAGCTTTTGTGAGCACTTCCTCCGCCCAATGTGTCTATTCCTGTGGTTGGCTTTACTGCCAAGCTTAGCAGCTTGTTGTGGAAGGTGCCAGAGAAGAAACACAACCTGTTCTTTCCCCACCCCCACCCCCAAACGAAGTTCTTGATATTTACAAAGCCCTCTTAGAGTGCCATAGCAAGGTTGCAGTGGGAAGTTGGATCCAGCTTCCTGTCCAGCTCAAATTGTAATGAAACTTCAGAAACATCACATCAAAAGTTAGGAGGCTCATTCCCTTCCGTCCAGGTTGAGATTCCATCTCTCTGCTGCTAGAAATGAGGTGGGAGCCAGAAATACAAGTATGCTAAATGTGTTGTTGTTGTTGCTTGTCACCATGGAGTCCACTTCTCACGGCAACCTAAGTATAAAGAATGGAAGGTTGCCAGGCTCTGCACCGTCATGATCTCTGGACCATCTTCCAGTAGTAGACGGGACAATATATGCTGTGATCCATACAGTTTTCCTTGATAAAGATTCCAGGAAGACCCGGGTCTTTCTTACTAGTCTGTCTTCGTCTGGAAGCGCTGCTGAAACCTACCTACCCTAGAGAGGTGGTGATTGAAAATGTCGCTGATGTAGCTTCCAGCATCATAGCAACATGCCAGCTGCCACAGGTACATGATGGATGATAAATGGAGCCACCCAAATGCAATTCTCTCCCGTATTTCTCTTCCCACATCTGAAGAGGCCAATTGGCATGTCACTCTGATTCTGCAGGGGAAGAAGTGTTTTTCCCATGGTTTGATTGACACATCAGATACCAGCCTTCTTTGGGGTGGGCCAGCTCTTAGCTGTGTCCCTGGTCTTGAGCACCTGCATGAACTGGCTCTTTTTCTGTTCTTTTCTTTCTTAATTCAAGTCCCTCCAACAAATGGTGCTGTCGCATGAGCCCTCAGTGAAATCAGTGAGTGAGAAAGGAGAAGCTCTTTTGGAATTGGTGCAGGATGTGACGTTAAAAAACAAGCTTGAGAAGCTCCGAGCTGATTACCAGGCCCTCTGCCATGCAGTCAAGGTAAGGGGTGAGCTGAAGGTCTTTCTTCACCAAGGGGCCCTGAATCTTTTGGGTCGTTTTAAGGGCTGCCATTTTCACCATCTACCGGGATGGACAGTTTAAAAATTATTATTTATTATTATTTTTAATTGCATTAGCATATAATTCACACAATTCCATGGTTTTAATATGTTAAAAAAGAGTTGTGAACTCATCACCAGGATCAATTTTTAGAACATCTGTTTCTTTCTTGTACTCATCATTATCAGCTCCTTATTTCCCCCAACCTTCCCCTACCACAATCCTAGGGAACTGTCCACCCAGTTACTGTCCCTATAGATTTCCCTATCCCGGATTTTGTATACAAAGCAACAACAACAAAGCAAGAACAAACACAAACCCAGAAAACTCTCAATCCAAAAGAAAGCAGAAAATAAAATGTAAAAGAACAAACTTTAACTTTACAGGGGAGAAAAATAGTAAGGTGTCCAATTTTTACCTAGCTACACCTGCATTAATCCACTTCCCAATGCACTCTGATAGCAAACCTATTCACATACGTGGTCAACAGTAGGAGGAACGTCACCAGAGGCTGCCGCCTTGGGGGGTCTCTGCAAATGGATTTGGGGCTTTCACTATCATCCATAGCCTTCTTCAAACTGGGTGCTCAGAATTTAAGCTTGAATGTAATTCTCCACCCCACCCCACGTCTTGGATTTTTTTTTGTAAAAAAAAAATTTTATTGAGTTTAATATTTACCATCCCAGGCTGATGTGCTTCTTCTGTGTGAACTTAGCTGACCTCACTTAGAAGGCTGTTTGTAGGCATCAAAGAATAAAAAAATCATATCATTGAGAATGGGGGACAGTGCGGAATGGAGACACAAAGCACACCTCTAGACAACTGGACATCCCCTTACAGAAGGGTCGCTGGGAGGAGACGAACGAGTCAGGGTGCAGTGTAGCAATGATGAAACATACAACTTTCCTCTAGTTCTTAAATGCTTCTTACCCCTCGCCACCCCCCCACACTATCATGATCCCACTTCTATCTTATAAATTGGGCTAGACCAGAGTATGTACATTGGTGCAGATAGGAACCAGAAACACAGGGAATCCAGGGCAGATGATCCCTTCAGGATTAGTGGTGAGAGTGGCGATACCAGGAGGGCGGAGGGGAAGTGGGATGGGGTAGAAAGGGGGAACTGAGTACAAGGATGTGGATATAACCCCCTCCCTAGGGGATGGACAACCGAAAAGTGGGTGAAGGAAGACGTTGGACAGTGTAAGACATGACAAAATAATAATTTATAAATTATCAAGGGTTCATGAGGGAGTGGGGAGCGGGGAGGGAGGGGGGAAATTAGGAGCTGATATCAAGGGCTCAAGTACAAAGCAAATGTTTTGAGAATGATGATGGCAACAAATGTACAAATGTGCTTGACACAATGGATGGATGGAGGGATGGATGGATGGATGGATGGATGGATGGATGGATGGATAGATTGTGATAATAGTTGTATGAGCCCCCAATAAAATGGTTAAAAAAAAGAAGGCTGTTTGTTGGAAGACAAAATGGGCCTTTATGACAGAAAATGACTCGTTATCTTTTATTATGTTCCTCGTGGTTTCTCCCATGTAGGTCAACCTGCCTTTCCTGTGGGCCCCTCTGGGCTGGGGAAATAGAGAATAGTGCTAGGTGGGCTTTTGTCTTGAAGGTCCCCTTTAATGGACATTGGTGTTACAGGAGCACGTCTTCCGCCTTGAGGCGAAAGTCAGAGACCATGAGGATTATAACAGTGAGCTCCAGGAAGTGGAGAAGTGGCTGCTACAGATGTCAGGCCGACTGGTGGCACCGGACCTCATGGAGACAGGCAGCTTGGAGACCGTCACCCAGCAGCTGGCCCATCACAAGGTGTTTTTCATCCCCAAACAGCTGTCCAGTTGGCTGTGCCTCATGGAGACCTCTCACACAACACGCTCCCTGGCCCTGAGCCATCTCACCATCAGTGGTGTGCTTGCATCCATTTTTATGGACTCTGTGAATTTGAGAGTGGTCCATTCTAGGATGGGAGTGGGGTCATCTTCCAGTTAGTAAAATCAGACGATGTTCTGTTGTGCTTCATAGGGTTGGCTAATTTGCAGACGTGGACCACTACCCTTTATTTTCAGTCTATTCTTGTCTAGAAGCTCTGCTGAAACCTGTATACCACGAGTCACCCTGCTGGTATTTGAAGTATCCATAGCGTAGCTTCCATTCTCTCAGCAATACACAACGCACCCCTGTGACCAGCTGACAGACAGGTGGTGCCAAGACCTGAGCAGGATGGCTTTAGCAGCTGTCTCTTTTTGTGTGTTACAGTGATTGTACTTGCAGAATCAGCTCTGAGTCTCAAGAATACTTGCAAGGTGGATACCTATTGATCAGGAGCATTTGCTCAACAAGCATCGTTGAATCCTAGCATTCAGCTTCTGACTACATTACAGGGTTTTTCCCCAGCACATATTTTTGTCTCAGCAGTTCATTTTCATGGAGTCATTTATCAAAGACATGGATGATTTCCTTTTAGAAAAGTAGAGCCCAGGTTTGGATCTAGGGCTATTGTTAAGGAAGTCTGAAACGGAGGCCAGAGTCTACCCAAGAGGACTCGGGCTTTCTGAGCCTCCTTGCAAACGCCTCTTACCAGGTGATCGTCATGCCAGCCCCATCTGTAACCTTTGTGGTCATTACAGGACAAGATTCCTGCAAACCACATAGAATGAAACTGATGTAACATTCCCTTCTCTATGTGAACATGTTTGTTAGTAGTTACGTGTGCCAAATGATTGATAGCGTATGGTCACAATTGAATACAGCAACTATTGGTGACCACAATAGGGAACTGCATTTAATATGACTTGGTCAGTTTCGGGCAATGAGTCTTCCCCAAGCCCCTGAACCTCTCGGGTTCAATATTCCTGACTGTAAGAGATTTTACTCAGCAAATAGACAATCACTCACATGATACATTCTGCTAGACCCTGAATACAACCCAGGTGATATTCTGTCCCCTTAGCAACTCCATCTTGTAGTGCTTTGACTCGACCCCCAAGCAAAAGAGTGCTTTAAAGCTGGTGACTGTAACTGCTCACCTGGCACCAACAGTAACGTGATGGTGCGCTAGACTGCACGGAGGAAGCACACGGGTCTGCCCTAGACTAGTGAGCTATACATCTGGGAAGCCGTGTCCCCATGGCCATCATGCTCATAAAGATATTAAAACAACCGTTGGTGCCTCCTCCCTGTGAGGTGCATGTGAACACTCAATGAAAGGGTGTGGGTGGACTAGTGGTGTGAGGTGACTTCACAGAGTTGGGTGCAGGTCTGGGGAGGGTGGAAACTTGGTGTTGGGTGTTCACCAGTCTCTTGCTGCTTCGTTCTCCTCATCTGTCAAGCAGCAGCGTTGTGTACATTTGTCGTACACTCAAGCTCAAACTCACTGCCATTGAGTCGACTCTAACTCACAGTGACCCTAGAGGACAGAGTAGAACTCCCCCGATGGCTTTCCAAGACTCTAAATCTTGACCAGCATAGACAGCTGGCCTCGCTGTGCTGCTGCAAAGTGGCTGGTGGTTAACATCGCAATGCTTAACCCACGGTGCCACTGCTGAGTTGATTCTGACTTGTCACGACTCTGGATAGGGCTGCCGGAACTCTAAATACTTACGCGAGGAGACAGCCTCAACTTTCTCGCAGTCACTGGTGGGTTTGAACTACCCACCTTGGGGGAAGCCGGGTCGCTTTGACCCAAAAATGCCATGAGGGAGCCTGTCCTGAAATAGAGCAGTTGTTTAATAAATTGTATATAACAAATTAATTAAGTTGAACATTGCTAGAAGCATAGTAGATATTGATATTTGTGTTGTCATTCTTAGCTCTCTTTGAATTGCCTCGGGCTCATGGAAGCCGGTACAGGACAGAACAAAATGCTGCTCAGTCCTATTGTCCTCCCCACTACTCGCATGGTAGGGTCTACTGTTGCGGCTGCTCCTGTCCAGTGCAGTTCAGTCTAGGTGCCCGTGTCCTTGCTGGCCCCATGCTGCCCACAGTGTGATGGGATGCTTTCCCCTAGCGACTGAACCTTCCTGCTGACGTGTTCAATGTTCTCTTGTAATCCGGAGCATTTCGTTGAGTACGTTTCAGAAGGAGATCACCAGGGTGATTGCTGGTATTTCCTATACTGGCGCCATAGCTTCTAGCATCTTAACACACGAGCCACTCGAGCTCTCGACTGATAAGCTGACATGTGGGGCCCTCCGGTGTGTGACGTACAACTGCCCCTGGGGGTTTCAAGAAGCAGATCGCCAACCTTGTCTTCAGCAGACGGACACCGCCAGCCTGTGGCTGGGACTGAGCATCTGTCTGTTTGCTCCTCCCAGGTGGAGGAACATGGGGTATTGAGAATGAAATAGACACAAGTTAATTATTCAAGAATAGATGCCATGTTGAATGATACTTAGGTTGTCTTAGCTATGTATTATACCAGAATCATGTTTTAAAGAACTGAAAAAACAAATGTCACGAACATCGTTTTCTTTGGCAATAAAATCATGGAGCAGATCTTTCTATAGGGAAACCAGTCCTGGATGCACACTAGTCTTAAAAATTGCTTCATCACAGAAGGAACTCTGGTGGTATTGTTGAGTAACTGTTAGAGTACTAACCATAACGTCAGTGGTTCAAACCCAAGAGCAGGAGGGAGAAAGATGAGGCTGCCTGTTACCATAAAGATTTACAGTCTCATAAGCCCTGTGAGAGAGACTCGGCTCAATGACAGTGGGTTTTGTGACTTAATCCCCTTAAGTCACTAACACTGTGAGAGGACAACACATGCCCTGAAAACCTACATTTACTTGATTCTGTGTTCCATCTCCCAGTGCAAGGGGCTCCAGAACACTCGGGGAAATTCCATTAGTTCAGAACGTTTCTACTCTTTGAATCTTTTAAATCATCACCATGCAACCAAGGCAAATTGCAAAACGCTTACAAACACTGCAAGTTAAGAAGCCACCAGGTGACCCATCTTCCTCTTCATATTTGTCGAGTAAGCAGTTTGCAAATGAAAAGCGGGCTCCCTAGCACTCTGTCTTTCATCCTCCCAGGCCATGATGGAAGAAATCGCTGGCTTCGAAGACCGTTTGAACAACCTTAAAGGGAAAGGTGATAATCTCATCAGTCAGTGTGCTGACCACCTTCAGGCCAAGATGAAACAAACTGTGCACGCCCATCTGCAGGGCACCAAGGACAGCTATTCAGCCATCTGCAGCACAGCCCAGAGGGTAACGTATCAGCAGTGTCCTCGGAAGACCACAAATGGTTGAGAAAGACAATGAACTCTAGAGCAAAGGTTCTCAACCTGTGGGTCGTGACCCCTTTGGGGGTCAAACAACCCTTTCACAGGGGTCGCCTAATTCATAACAGTAGCAAAATGACAGTGATGAAGTAGCATTGAAAATAAATTTATGGTTGAGGGGGGGTCACCACCACATGAGGAACTGTATGAAAAGGTCACGGCATGAGGAAGCTTGAGAACCACTGCTCTAGCGGGTTCTAGAAATATGGTTGGTGCTTAAAGTCTTTGGGAAAGTTTTGGGGTGCACCCTGACAGAAAATAGAAGGATAGTTTGAACACAGAGCTGGCATATTGCGCAAGCGTGGATCATTTTAGATTATTATCTTTGGGGAATGCAGCTTCTAATATCAAGTGAGAACATCCAGCTCTCCCTGGCTCCATGTTCTAAATGAGTTCCAGTTTGGCCTCCTCCCCAAAGCAGAAGGAATGGAGGGAGAGACGTAGCAGTTAGCTTTTCACGAGACGGTGTTCTGCGTTGATGCCTAGTGTCTAGTTTAAGCAGAAAGAGCAGCGTTTACACCATACAGGAAAATACTGCCAAGGCCTCCGGCTTATTGACGGTGCTGACTCTATGTTCCTAAAAGTCTGCTGCATTTCTGCAGCTACATTAACTCCGCCCACAGTTCCTTCCCTCCACTGTGGTGTGTGGGTGATCATGTGTGCCGTGGGGGTTATAAGCTGAGGATGTGGGTTGATAAGCTTGGGTTCAAGGCTGTGAGTTTTCAGAAGCAGATGGCCAGACACCTCTGGGCTCTAGGTTTTACAGCACTTGGCAGCACAGGTCAATGGGTTGTATAGTGCTGTCCTTCAATTTCATGACTGCCTACTTCCATTGGCATGTATGATGGATCCAAGTAAAGTGAAATCCTTGACAACTTCCATCTGTTCTCCATTTAAACGGGCGGATCTAATGAATTAGACCTTGACCTCCCAGGTGCTGGCTGGAGGTCACGACCATCTTTGGCAGGTTTGGCGTTCTTGCTTTGTCGTAGGTGTACCAGAGTTTGGAGCACGAGCTGAAGAGGCATGTTAGCCGACAGGACACCCTGCAGCAGTGCCAGGCCTGGCTGTCTGCAGTCCAGCCGGACTTGAAGCCCAGCACTCAGCCACCGCTCAGCCGGGCAGAAGCTGCTAAGCAGGCAAGAGACACCCCCTTTATTTAAGGCAGCGGTTCTCAACCTGTGGGTCGGGACCTCTTGGGGGAGTGGCTGCCATGCCCACTGGGTTAGAGGTCTTGTGCACCAGATTTGAAATCCTTGACAACTTCAATCTTTTCTCCATCTATCATCCATGTTGTCTATTGGTCCAGTTGGGAGGATTTGGATTTTCTTGACATTGAGTTGCCCTCCTTACCAAAGGCTGGGGTCCTTAGTTTTCATCAGCAAGTGTGCCAAGCCCTCCTCACTATCGGTAAGCAAGGTTTGCTCACCTACACCTTGCAGGTGGTGAATAAGCCTTCCTCTACTCCCTGCGCATAACTCTGCTTCATGTAGTCTAGCTGCTCAGATGACTTTCTCAGCAGGCAAATTGAAAGAGATTGGTGAAAGGATGCAACCCTGAGTCACACTTTTCCCGATTTTAAACCACAAAGTGTCCCTTTGTTCTACTGATTCCACTGCCTCTGGGTCTGCCGATAGGTCTCACAGAAGCACAATAAAGTCCTCTGGGATTCCCATTCTTCTCAATTCTTCTAGCCATCATTTGTTCTGAACCACACAGTCGGATGCCTTTGCACAGTCAAGAAAACATAAGTAAACATCTCTCTGGCATTCTCTGCTTGGAGCCGAGATCCATCTGGCATCAGCAATGAGACCCCTGAGGGGTCCTTTTGTGACTCTGACTTACGTTTCTGGATGCACCTCACTGATGCTGCTGCAGCCGTTTTTGAATGATCTTCAGCAATTATTATTTTTTTAACTTTTTAATATATTTCTTTCCTATTACCCTTCTGTAATTTACCAGTACCAAAAATTGTGTGACCTATTCGTCTGTGATTTCATATATAGAACTATCTGCTTTCTGATGAGAGGCTAAGTTCTATGAGAGCTAGGGTCTAGTTTGGTGTGTTGTTTTAAATGCAGTACTTAACCGGGAGCCTGCATCGTCTCTGAGCATCTTCAAAGAATCACAGAAGGGGTCTCAACATGTTTGTAAGAAGATTCCTTAATCTTTTGATTTCATATTTTCCCAAACTTTTCAAAGATCCCTAGTATATTTCCTGGTATGTAGATTAAGGGTCCACCGGGGAAGGCTTTCTTGGACATGGAAAGAGACAAGCAATGTGCACTTTCTGGAGGGAAGAATCAGCTCAGCCATCTGGGTTTTATCTCACTCCAGTGACGTTTGCATGTTCCTTCTGACCTATCCCTCTACATGCCTTCAAGACCTGCAGGAAAACCACATTATGAGAAGCAAGACCGAGTAGTGATTCAATCTTTTCTCTGCAATGGAGAATGATCTAGTATTTGAGCAGAGAATCTGAAACAACTATAAGGGTTCTGCAGGTTTCCCATTGCCTGGACTATCCTGGCTCCTTAGGTTATGATGAGAAGCTGATGGTAGAAAAATGAGTCCCTGTCTCTGTTTGGACTTCTTTTCTGAGTGTCACTGGTCTCATCTTCTACAAAAATGCTCAAGGATTAAGTATCAGACCAAGCAATAAATTGTGAAGATGGCACTGGACCAGGTGTTTTGCTCTGTTGTGTGTGGGGTCATTATGCATCCAAACTGATGAATCGCACCTAACACTAACAGCAACATGGGTCATAGCAACATCAGTTTTGAAATGTCAACAAAGCATGACAGGTGTTGTCAATACCCAGAGATAGCACACAGCTTGCTCATCCCACCGTCTGCCTCTTTTCAGGTCAAGCACTTCCGGGCTTTGCAAGAGCAAGCACGCACCTACTTAGATCTCCTTTGCTCCATGTGCGACTTATCAGACTCTGATGTGAAAAGCACAGCGAAAGACATCCAGCAAACGGAGCAACTGGTACAGAGGGCCTTGCAAATCACCCTGAGTATTTCTGTTGTATTGCGTTGTATGGAATGGAAGTTGTGTGTGTGTGTGTGTGTGTGTTGGGGGGGGTGTTGAAAGAAACGGTTGCCTTTGATGATTCTTGCTATCATACTCTTAACATTGATTGAAATCCATCAAACCAAAAAGCCAGATTCACCGCCCTCAAGTCAGTTCCAACTAACACCCACCCCGGAGGACAGAGTCGAACTGCCCTGTGGATTTCTGAGGCTGGAAATCTGTACAGGAGCAGAAAACCTCATCTTTCTCTAGTGGAACGACTGGTGGTGTTTGAACAGTCAACCTTATGGTCAGTAGTCCAGCATGTCATCTACTATGCCACCAGAGCTCCAAATGTAACTCACAGGTGTTGAGGTTCAACTATGTCATGGAAAAGCAGATTCTCCTGAATTGTAGCTAAAAGATTTCATAGCAATCTTCTTGTATCCATGTTTTAAACCGTTGTCCTCTTCCCCACCCCACCCTTGTCCCCCTCAATTATCACTCGTTCCCATGTTTCAAATTTTTCTACTATTTTGTTGCTTCTGTTGTCATGGTTGCTCATTTCTCCTTATCCATTTATTTAAGGGCATACTCGATATCCAGGGGATTCCTGACCATGGCTTTATATCGGGGTGACAAAGAGCATGCCATACAGTCACCGGCAGTGACTGTAGGGTGCAGGTGGTCAAGGAGGGTTCTGAAGCTCTCTCTGGATTTGGTGGGAATGTGTTTGTGGTGTGAGCAGTGCTCTGTGCACAGGAGCCAGGGGACAGAAGTTGTGTATTCCCAACTGCAGCCTTAACGTGTTTTATGTGACACGGCTGAGGATAAGAGAGAAACGAGACTTGATTTTTGGTATTTACTTTCTTAAATAATTATAGTGCAAGTGATCTAAAGGAGCAAGAAAGCCTTCAAATAACATCTTTTTTTTTCCTCTTCCGCAATTACTAACAAAATGCATCTGTCTTTAATCCATAAGGAAGATATCATTCGTGTCATTTTAGGGAAGTGATTTACTGAAATGAAGTATACAGTCATAAAATCCACAGAACCATTTCTAAAAATATACTCAAAATGTGGAAAGCTCAGTGTCTGATTAAAAACATCAACAAACATCCAATGGAGAACAGCAGAGATCTAGTTAACCCAACACCTAATTCATGTGTCAGTGAGACAGAGGTCACTATCTACAAAAATGGCACAGATGGGGGATCTCTGACTTCACCTGACTTCATCGGGGGAAGGAAGGGAATCACAAGCCCAAGACTAAAAGGCAGAGGCCAAAGGTGCCCCCAGCTTCCAATCTTCTTTCCCCTGTCCTGATGCCAGCTGTCTATCTAACCGGCAGCACTCTGCTTCACTGCTGCGTTTGATACTTCATTTCCATGGCCACACAGTACTCATGCTCATATTCACAAGCTCACACATCACATCCATGAGGATGAGGTGTAGTATAGAAGCTAACAAGTTACAAGCCCGAATCAGAAATGATCAGGATACAGCAGTTCTCTGATCAAGAGAGCCTTTTCTCAGCCATGCCTGCAGGCGCATCTCTCTTGTCCTCTGCCACTCAGTCCACTGGGCTCTGCCCTGCTCAGACAAGTGTTACAAAATTCCTTTAGCACATAAATGCCCAAAGGGCATCTGGTTCTGCCAACCAGCCTTCTGCAAAGGCATTCTGTGTGACTCCTTCCATGAGTTTTCCAGCTACATCTGTGCTCTTGGAGCCACTGTCTCGGCTACCGGCTCTGCCGCCATGACTTCTCCATGCAGAGCTCTCAGGGTCTAAGAGAAATGCTCTGCTCATGGCTCTTCTTTCTGGATGGTTGTGTGATCCATCATATCTACCTCTAGGATGGCTCATTTGATATTTACCAGAATGGCCAAATCGACCAATCCCCCATTAGAGTTTCAAGCACCTTGTTTGCACGTTTTTACCCAGTCATTTGGTAAGAATTATAAAGACTATGCTGGAAAAGCCACACCAGGTAATTCAACTACACTCACACTATTGCAGTGCCCGAGGCGAACAGTTATTAGGATAACTTTTGACCTACTACATTGTGAAAATTTCTGAAAGCTTCATAATCCTGATTAAAATCATGTGGTGTAAGTCATAGATTGTTTGAGCCTTTAGATAACTTAAACATAAGAAGAACTTAGCTAAGTTCTTTTTGGACTCATCACTGTGTGTCTGTGTGAGAGAGACATAAAAGGTGATAGCAAAGACAAACATACCTATGTCTGGGCACATGGACAGGTTAAAGAATTATATTACTGCTTCACTGAACATAAATGCTCCTGTCTTTCGGCTCTAAATTCCACCCTACTTCCCTGCCTGCTATTTTCTCTCAAGGTTGAACAGAGGCTAGCCCAGGCCCAAACCTTAACACAGGGCTGGGAAGAGATCAAGCACATGAAGGCAGACCTGTGGATCTATCTCCAGGATGCTGACCAGCAGCTGCAGAATATGAAGAGGAGACATGCAGAGCTGGAACTCCACATTGCACAAAACATGGTTTCCCAAGTAAAGGTAGGAATGGATGGGTTCTGTTGGGGAGGGAACAGAGAACGATGGTAGAAAAAAAATGAAAACTCTTCCACGTATTCACTTCCTGTACACCTGGTGCCAGATGATCCCAAGGCATCCGTATTACTGTTAAGGAATATAAGTGAGAGTCCGAGAGACCTTGTGTGGTGCCAGGGAAAGACACATCCGAGCACAAACATATTCCAGTCATTTCTTGGAACTCCAGCTGGCAACTTTCATTCTGCAGACACTGATTCCAAAGTGTGTGTTCCTAGATCATGCCAGCGGTGGTTGAGCCACCAAGGGGACTCTACCACTGAGCAAGACAGAGCACTACTATGTTGTGGATGGTCAGCGCGGCCTTGCTGAAGCTGTAGGATTGAAACTCTAATAGACAACTACTATATGCTGATTCATTCGATTCAGGGTTGAACTAGACGCCTAGCAAGCACTAGGATTTATTGTCTCTCGGTGATAATGAGTCATAGATATTTTCTACTAGAATATTGTTTGCAAATGCAGAAAAGTAATAGAGAGGACATACGTTAGATGATTTTTCCTCAAAGCCATGAGACTAAACACTTTTCAGACAATGGATGAAGCTACAACGCAGGGGAAGGGACTTACTTTTCTCTTTTGAAGATTATGACATCATTTTGCCTGAATCAGTGCCCCCTGCCCCATATTTCAAAGTATCACAATGAAGAAAATGCTGCAGCTCTCCTTTGATTCTTACACCGCTGTGTTCATCCAGAGGGGTGATGAGTTTCAAGTTTTCTCTCAGAACCCATGTCCCTCACCTCCCACTGTGCGTTCCCGGTTTGGTTTATCGTACCCAGCGACTTGAAATGTCTAGAAGTGTGTCTGTGTCTCACTCTGCCCAGGTTGAAGGGGTCCTCCCATGTTGCTTCTTTTTGTCACCTTTTAGGATTTTGTTCATAAAGTACAATCCAAACAGGCCTCGGTGACCGCTATCATAGAGAAGGTGGAGACGTTCACCGAAAAGCAGGTGTCTCCTGAACACAAGGAGATAGGCCACCTCAGTGACCAGTGGTCAGACCTGTGTCTCCAGGCCCGCCATCTGTGCTCACACAGAGAAGAGGATCTCCAGAGAACGCGAGACTACCATGACTCCCTGAAGGCCGTGGAAGTGCTCTTAGAGAAATTCACTACGGACTGGGATAATTTAGCCAGGTAACAGAAACCCTCCCGTGAGTCACACAATTGCTCTGCCTAGTTTCGGTAGGCATGTTAGTTGTCTAACGTACTTTCTTTAGCAGGTATCATCTATCATTATTGATATTGATAGAACAGAGTGAATAGTCATTGGCCATTGACTTGACTCCTCCTCGTGGCAGCTTTCTAGGTGTGTCAGCGTAGGCATGGGCTCCATGGGGTTTTCAGGGACTGATTTTTCCCTTCAGAGGTAGATCGCCAAGTCTTTCTTGTTAGACACCTTAGGGTGGACTCAAACCTCCAATCTTTTGGATTGCAGCCCAGCATGTTAATGGGTTGTATGACTCAGGGACTCCAGAACATTAGGAAGAAACCAATATCATCATGTGCATACAGATGCGTGGGTTTCCTAGCCCAGTATTAATCTTCAAAACCTCCCTGCCATCAAGTCAATTCTGATTCCCAGTGGCCCTACAAGACAAGGTAGAATATAGCCCCTGTGCATTCCCGAGACTGTCACTCTCCGTGAGAGTAGACAATCGCATCCTTCTCCCATGGAACACCTGGTGGTTTCAAACCGTTGACGTGCAGGTACAGCCCAATGCGTAACTCTCCACACCACCAAGGCTCCTAGTATTAATCTGACCAATGGAGAAAAAGAAATGTTTGAAATCCATAGTGTTTCTCTGTTATTTAAAAGAATACATCAGAGTATACCTGTGATCTAAAAGACTAGACCAAGACCCTATCAGGTTTCCTTTCATTACAACAGTACTGCGGTCTGAGATTCATGAAATGAATGCTCATTGAGTCCAGATGTTCCGCAGGGTTCCCTTCCACTCTGTCAAGTAATTCACTGTGGGTACTTCAGTCAGCTCACATCTTACATGGTGGTCTAAGTGAATTAGTGAAACATTCCGTTGGTCGCTTGTGCATGCACCGTGTGCTTGGTGATTATACAGTCATCAAACCTCTTTTAGTGCTTTTATTTGAAAAAATCAGGACCCTCTCCCCCTCACCCCTCTTGTAGGTCATTCAGTAGGGACCCTGGAGTTGCAGTTGCCAGAAGACAGAGCAGAGGAACCCAAGCAACTTGATTGGGTTCAGCTTCGGGTGTATAGTGGTGTTTTACACTTAGTAGTCTTTCTTCACACTTTTCAAAGGAGTGCCCTAAAAGAAAGGGCCCCCTCGTTGTGACTCAGGAGCATTCTGACTGGACTTCTTCCAGGACAGATTTACTAGCTCTTTTGGCAGGCCGTGGTACTTCGCCAGAACTACAACGCAAATGCACCCATTCTTCTCTAGCTTTGCTTATTCAATGTCCGACTGTCACATGCGTATGAGGGCTTTGGTCAGATGTACTTTAGTTCTCAAAGCAATGTTCTTGCTTTGCAATATTTTGAAGAGGTCTCCTACAGCAAATTTACCCGATGCAATGCGTCCTTTGATCGCCTGGCAGCTCTTTCCACGAGCATTGGTTGTGAATACAGCGAGATGAAATCCTTGACAACTGCAACCTTTTCTGTTGCTCACGATGTCATCTACTGGTACAATTGGGAGGATTTAGTTTTTCTTTACATTGAGTTGTGATCCAAATGGCAGGCTGTAATCCTTGGCCTTCATCAGCAAATGCTTCCAGTCCTCCTCACTTTCAGCACGCAAGGTTGTGTCATCTCCATATTGCAGGTGGTTAATAAGCCTTCCTCTAATCTGGATGCCAGATTCTTCTTCATATTATCCAGATTCTGTGATTATGGCTCAGAATACAGATTGAATTAGTCTAGTGAGAGAATGCAACCCCTTTCCTGGTTTTAAACCATGCAGTGTTCCCTTGTTCTGTTTGCACACTGCCTGTTGACCCATGTACAAGTTCTACATGAGCACAATGAAATGTCTTGGAATTCCCATTCTTCTCAAAGGTATCCATAATTTGTTACGATCCACACAGTAGAATGCCTTTGCACTTATTGGACTAGGAATCCTTACCTTTCTCCCTCAGAGCTGCTGATAGTTTTGAACTGCCAACGGTCTGGTCTGAGTTTAGCAGCCCAATGCATAACCCATTATAGCACCAGGATACCAAAGCTCCGTAATGCAGCCTGGGATGACGTATCTAGGGACTACCTTAATCTGTCCTTTGGAGTCTTTGAGTCAATGCGGATTATAAGGTCTTGGCTACTAATCCAATAGTGGGGAATTCAAATCCATCCAGTGGCATCTTAGGAAAAAGGCCCAGAGTTCCCAAGAAAGCCCTATGGAACACAGTATATTGCTTTAAAAAAAAATTTAAATCGTGGATTAGCTGGGGTTTACATTTCAGATCATCAGTTTTGTATTACACAACATAAACCACATATCAAATTGCCAATAGCTTGTCTACTCCCCCATGCCTTTCTCGTCTCCCACTTATGGAATCCTGTCTTCTCCTTCACCCAAGCCAACCACTGTCTTCCCTCTAGCCCAGCGGTTCTCAACCTGTGGGTCGTGTGACCTCTTTGGGGGTCAAATGACCCTTTCACAGGGGTCACCCGATTCATAACAGTAGCAAAATGACAGTGATGGAGTCGCAACGAAAATAATTTTATGGTTGGGGGTCACCACCACATGAGGAACTCACTGTATGAAAGGGTTGTGGCATTAGGAAGGTTGAGAACCACTGCTCTAGCCTACTGCTTCATCTCCTCTCCCTGATCCTCTCCTCTCCTCGGTAGCCATCAAAGGCAAAGCACCATCTATTCTGATACGTAAGCCATGGAGGTTTGTGTTTGCCTGGCTCTGATGCTGTTCAATACCCTTTCAGGTCCGACGCAGAGAGCACTACTGTCCACCTGGAGGCTTTGAAGCAGTTAGCACTGGCGTTGCAGGAGAGAAAGCATGTTCTCGGGGCACTCAAGGACCAGAAGCAGAAATTGATCGAGCACCTGAACCTGGATGACAGGGAATTAGTCAAAGAGCAGACAAGTCACTTTGAGCAGCGCTGGTTCCAGCTGGAGGATCTTGTCCAGAGGAAAATCCAAGTGTCCGTCACCAATCTGGAGGAGTTACACATTGTGCAGGCCAAGTTTAAGGAGCTGATGGAGTGGGCCGAGGAGCAGCAGCCCAGCATCGCTGAGGCCCTGGCGCAGAGCCCCCCGCTAGACGGGGCGCAGAAGTTCCTCACAGACCACCTGGCAATCTGCAGTGAGCTAGAGGCCAAGCAGATGCTCCTGAAATCGCTCATGAAGGACGCTGACAGGGTAATGGTGGACCTCGGCCTGAATGAACGGCAGCTGATCCAGCAAGTGCTCGCTGACGCCCAGAGGCATGTAGGCTGCCTCGGTGACCTCGTGGGCCAGAGGCGAAAGTACTTGAACAAGGCCTTGTCTGAGAAGACCCGGTTTCTCCTGGCCCTGTCGCAGGCGACCAGCCAGATTCAGCAGCATGAGCGGAAGATCACATTCCGCAAGCACATTTGCCTTTTACCAGACGATGTGAGCAAGCAAGTGAAAACATGTAAGAGTGCACAGGCCAGTCTCAAGACGTACCAGAGTGAAGTCACCGGGCTCTGGGCCCAAGGCCGAGACTTGATGAAAGGGGGCAGCGAGCAGGAGAAGAGCGAAGTGCTAGAGAAACTCCAGGACCTGCAGAGCATCTATGACTCCGTTTTACAAAAGTGCAGCCACCGACTGCAAGAGCTGGAGAAAAACTTAGTGTCCCGGAAGCATTTCAAGGAAGATTTTGACAAAGCCTGTCACTGGCTGAAGCAAGCAGATATTGTCACATTCCCTGAAATCAACCTCATGAATGAGAGCCCCGAGCTACATGCGCAACTGGCCAAATACCAGCACGTTCTCGAACAATCTGCAGAGCACGAGAATCTCATCCTCACGCTACAGAGAACTGGGCAGGCCATACTACCATCACTGAATGAAGTCGACCATTCCTACCTGGCTGAAAAGCTAAATTCTCTGCCCCAGCAATTTAATGTGATCATGGCCTTGGCCAAAGACAAGTTCTATAAGGTCCAAGAAGCCATCCTCGCTCGAAAAGAATTTGCTTCTTTGCTGGAATTGACAGTCCAGGCTCTGGGTGACCTTGAAGACCAGTTTAACCAGATGAGCAAAGTGCCCACGGACCTGGTGGTTGAAGAGGCCCTGTCTCTGCAGAACGGCTACAGAACGCTTCTGGGGCAGGTGCTGAGCCTGGGGGAAGCGGTCGATGAGCTGAACCAGAAGAAGGAAAGTTTCCAGAGCACAGGCCAGCCTTGGCAGCCGAACGAGATGCTGCGCCTTCTCACCTTGTATCACAGGCTGAAGCGGCAAGCGGAACAGCGGGTTAGCTTGTTAGAGGACATCACGAGTGCCTACCAAGAGCATGAGAAGTTGTGCCAACAGCTGGAGACACAACTGGAGGCTGTGAAAGGGGAGCAGTCCAAAGTGAACGAGGAGACCCTTCCAACAGAAGAGAAGCTCAAGGTGTACCACTCCCTGGCGGGCAGTCTTCAGGATTCAGGGATTCTCCTGAAACGAGTCGCTGTCCATCTTGAAGACCTCTCTCCACACCTGGGTCCCCTGGCTTATGAGAAGGCCAAAGGTAAGCTCCAGGCCTGGCAAGAGGAGCTGGAAGGGTTGACTGCCACCATCAGCGAGACGGTTTCAGAGTGTGAGAGCCGCCTGGTGCAGAGCATAGACTTCCAGACGGAGATGAGCCGCTCCCTGGACTGGCTGAGAAGGGTGCAGGCGGAGCTGAGTGGGCCCGTGTGCCTGGACCTCAACCTACAGGACATCCAGGAGGAGATCCGAAAGGTCCAGATCCATCAGGAGGAGGTCCAGTCCAGCCTGAGGATCATGAATGCCCTGAGTCACAAGGAGAAGGAGAAATGCATGAAAGCGAAGGAGCTGGTGTCGGCCGAGGTGGAGCACACCCTCGCCGAGCTCTCAGAGCTCGATGGCCGAGTTCAGGAGGCTTTACGCACCAGGCAGGTTCGTGAAAGGGGGATTCCTATGTGTCTTTGCCAAGGTGCTGTGCTGTAAGGAACTACAGGGGACGTAAAGGGTGATGGTGGTGTTTGTTGTTATTAGAATTGCTTCTTTTAGTAGTTCTATTCCGGTACTACATAGAACTGTCTTCCACAGAGACTTACGGGGGATGTTTTGGGTGCTAAGTTCTGCTCATTGATTTCATGGGATTTCTGTGTCAATGTCACTAAACATACCATAGGCCCATGTTCTCGAATCCAGGAGATAGATGAGGCTTTCTACTCCCAGAAAAAAGATTTACAGTCTCAGAAACCCAAAGGGGCAGTTCTGTTCAGTCTTACAAGGCCGCTATGAGTCAGAATAGACCCGATGGCAGTGAGTTGGCCTTTGGTTCGATTATCCAATCAATTCTGATTCCTAGCGACCCTCGAGGACAGAGGAGAACTTCTCCACAGGGTTTCCAAGGCTGTGGATCTTTATGGACACAGACCACCCTCTCTTGCTCCCATGAAGTGGCTGGTGGGTTCAAATTGTGTTTAACCACTGACTCACCAAGGTTATTATTTGTAACACCATCACTTATAACACAGGAACCACCACCACCACCAAAGCCAGTTGTCTTCAAGTCAATCCATCCTCAAGTCTACTGTGTGGGTCAGAGTAGAACTGCGCTTCTGGTGTTTCTCAAAGTGGATTATTCAGAAGTAGATCACCCGCCTTTTTGTGAGACACCGCTGAACTCAAAGTCCCGATCTCTGATTAGCAGCCCAGAGCCCAACAGTTCCTGCCACTCAATGATTCTCATACTCTAGTGATTCCTCAGTTATCCATCACCATTAGGGAACAGATCAAGCACATCCTTAAGAAATCACACCTTAAAACAACATGAGTCCTGGAATTTCTAACATTAGCACTGGTTGCAGAGTCTACAAATGGAGAACTAGATGAATAGAACAACTCTGATCCTGTCCCTGAGACAGTCCCCCACACCATCTGGTCTCCCACTGGGGGCTTTGTCTCCCCACCCCTTTATCGAGGAGGCAGTTAAGGGCCATGAGCCCCTTCCCTTGCTGCTCTGTAGAACATTCAGAATGACTCTCCTTAACGAGAACACAAAGAGAGTCTACACAGGGTTTCCCAGCCGCCCTCCCAACCGGGCCTTACATGGAGTCTTACAAGTTCTGTCCATTCAGAGGTAAGAACTTGTGTTTGGGGAGGGAGCACTCACTGCTACTGCATGAGGACATGTTAGAAAGAGTCCACCTGGATCAACAACACTATGACGGTAATTGAGCCACCGCACTGTGCCCTTAAAATATGGTAAATGGAGTGGTTAAGGTTATACTTACTTTACCACAATATAACGTTCCAAAGAGAAGGTATTTTATCAAAGAACCACAAAAGAAGGAGAGGTTGAGTCATGCTCAGGACATTACTCCTTTCCAATCCTTTTGCCCCTCTTCTCTTTTCACCCCTTTCACCGGTCAGTCTGCAGGAATCTCCCCAAGTCCTATGTGTCCCCACGACTCAAGGCTGGAATTAGAAATGAGAACTTTACACTCTTTACCGCAAACGCATTGTCATCAAGGGCTGCCCCTGTGCTTGCAAAATCGCTAATAACATGACTGTTTTTTCCAGGCCACCTTAACTGAGATTTATAGTCAGTGCCAAGAGTATTATCGAGTCTTTCAGGCAGCTAACGACTGGCTTCAAGATGCCCGAGAAATGTTACAGCAGGCAGGCAACGGCCTGGATGCAGCGAGCTCAGAGGAAAGCCTGAAGCGCCACGTGGAGTTTTTCAGTACAGAGGGCCACTTCCACAGCAACCTGGAGGCTCTTCAGGGCCTGGTGTCCAAGCTCAGCCCTCTCATCAAGCCCACTGGGCAGGAGGACCTGGCACAGGAGATGGCGTGCTTAGAGGAGAGGAGCCGGGGCACGATCCAGGACTCTCATGTGCAACGAGATCTCCTGCAGAGGTAGGC
>NW_022107431.1:16000491-16006758 GCF_000313985.2 Echinops telfairi
TTGTTCCCTTGTCCCTGGGTTGGCCAACACCTCCTCCCTTCCCCTACCTCCCACACTCTCATGTCCCTCCGGGACCGTTGGCCCCTTTATTTTCTTCTCACACTGTTTGTCCAGCCTCTCTTATTTTAAGCTTTGAATGTCACTGCCGTGAACATTTACCCCTTGGATCTGGGTTACAGTGTCAGTAAGCGTGAGTGTGTTCCTTTTCTTGGGATGCATTGTCTCAGGGTTCTAGAAGGTGGAATTCCAAAGTCAAGGGACTGACTGGGCTGGGCTCCTTCAGAAGGCTCTGCGGAGGAATCTTCATAGGTTCTGTGTTGCTGGCATGGCCAGCTGTTCCTCCACTTGTAGCTGCGTGCCCCAGCCCCTGCCTTTGTCCTCCTATGATGTCCCTCTGTGTCTGCATCTGCCTCCTCTTCTCAAAAAGACACCAGTCCTATTGGATGGGGGTCCAGCGTCATGACCTCACCTTAAATCAATTTAGTATGCAAAGACCCTGTTTCCAAATATGATCACATTCACAGTCACCAAGGGCTGGAACTGTATTCAGAGCGATGCAGTTCAACGCCTGAGAACTAGCCTGCAGATCCACTCTTCTGTTTCTAGCATCTGTAGACATACAGGGCATCAGAGCTTTGCTAGAAATACATGATTCCTTGCAATCCGTCCTCACGAATCCTGATTTCTTCTGGACCTTTTCCAGGTATGCAGGTCAGTGGCAAGATTATCAGGAAGCACGAGAAGAGGTCATTGAGTCAATGAACGAGGCAGAAAAGAAATTGTCTGAGTTTTCATTACTGAAGGCCTCTTCCAGCCATGAAGCAGAAGAAAAACTGTCAGAACACAAGGTCGGTTTATTTATTTTGTGTGTATCTGCATGTGTGTGTTTCAAATGCCCTTTGGTGAACATTCGGGAATATTTAAAGATAACTTGAATTTAAAGATAACTTTTTGTGGTATGATGCATTTTGTGGTATGAAGAGCATTAAATCCTCTTCCTTACCCAGGTTTCTTAAATATGGAAGATTTTGCCACACACCATAGTAGTTAAAAATTTTAAAAAAGCAGAAAATAAACTTATGGCTGTCAAACCAATTCTGCAGTGGCTGGTAGATTCAAACTGCTGACCTTGTGGTTAGCAGTCTAATTTGTAACCTCCTATGCCACCGGGGATGCTAATAATAAAAAAATATATATTATTATTATATTTTATTTGGATATACTTCACATATCCTACAACTTAACCATTCTCTTATATTAAGAAGACTTGTACAATCACTACAATGATCAATTTCAGAACATTTTCTTCTTGTCCTCCTTGTCCTTAGCTCCCCATTTTCCACCCTCCCCTCCTCTCATGCCCCTAAGATGATTAGTAGTCTTAGGCCATTATCAATCCAGTTACTGTCTCTATAGATCTACGTATCCTGGCCTTCATATACAGAAAATCGTATGAAATACAGACTAGTCATTTTTAATTAAATAAGGGCACCCTGGGAGGTCTCCCACTGGAAATGCACAGCTAAGGTGTGAACAGTTAAAAGGGACAGAGCAATTTGCTTCTGACAAGACGCAGCGCTTCGTGAATTTCTGCAAGTACGGTCTGTTGCTAACTTAAAGTCATTCCACTAAAATTTAATAATTAATAAATGAGCTTCCCTGGTCTATCACAGCAATAGTAACAGCAATAGACTGAACTATTGAATTCATTTTACTTATAAACCTCCAGGAACAGACCTTCTCTGTCCTGTAGGGACACTTGAGGGCAGTGAGTGGGTGAATGTCAGTGATAGGATGCTGCCTTTAAAACATGGGACTTGGCCATCTAAATAACAGTTGGACTTTTGTTATTAGTTAATAAATCATAGTCACCTTGCCTCTTAAAAAAAAAATCAAACACCCTCAACAAGGTAAGGTGGGCACAGTGATGTGCTGCTTACCCTTAGACACGATGGGGAGGGTGGTGCAGGACGAGGCAGCATTTCGTCGTTTTCCATGTGGAAAGTAGAGTGTCGTTGGAAAAGGAGAAGGCCGTCAGAGTGATGCATTGACTCTTTGGCTGCAGCAAATGGCTGACACATGGCAGCCACTGTGAAGACGGTACGGGAACAGGCAGTGTTTCGTTTCGTTGTGCGTACGGCTGCTGTGGGTCGGAACTGACTGGATGGCACTTAACAACAACAGCAACAATACTGAGTTGGAAATGACTTGATGGCACCTAGCAATAACCACGGCCTAGCACTCAATGGATCAATGTGATCGATTAGTAAATAGTTGTGAAACTAAGCTTTGAGGGGAACATGGCTTTGCAGAGGTGGTTTTTGGAGGTAATGGGGAGCGTGAGCAAGACCAGGAAGACTATAAACAAGCCTCTCTATCTCTCTCACTGTTTCTCACACCCAGAGTTTAGTGTCAGTAGTTGACGCGCTCCATGACAAGGCTGTGGCCCTGGAGGAGAAAGCTTCCCAGTTGGAGAAAATGGGAAACGACACGAGCAAAGCCACCATCCACAGGTCGACAACCACTGTCTGGCAGCGCTGGACGCGTCTGCGGGCTGTGGTGCAGGACCAGCAGAAGATCTTAGAAGATGCAGTGGGCGAGTGGAAAAGCTTTAATAATAAGGTAATGCCTTTATGGATTGGCTAAAATGAACTTTTCCCTGATGATACTCTTATTTTATAAAGCAACGAGCCAACACCACCAATGAAACATGCAACTTTCTTCTAGTTCTTTAATGCTTTCTCCCCACCCCCGCTCCACTATCATTATCCCAATCCTACCTTGCAAATCCGGCTAGACCAGAGGATGTACACTGGTACAGATAAGAGCTCACAGCACAGGGAATCCAGGACAGATAAACCCCTCAGGATCAATAATGAGAGTAGTGATACCAGGAGGGGAAGGGGAAGATGGGGGGGAAGGGGGAACAAATCACAATGATCTACATATAACCCCCTCTTTGGGGGATAGGCAACAGAAAAGTAGGTGAAGGGAGACATCAGTCAGTGTAAGGCATGAAAAAATAATAAAAATTTATAAATTATCAAGGGTTCATGAGGGAGGGTGGAGGAAGGAGGGGAAAAGTAGCAAGGGCTCAAGTAGAAAGAAAATGTTTTGAAAATGATGATGGCAACAAATGTACAAATGTGCTTGACACAATGGATTGTGGTAAGAGTTGAATAAGCCCCCAATAAAATAATTAAACAAAAAGCAAAAAAAAATTTTTTAACCAAAAAAAATTAAAAATAAAAGAATTGTGTGAATCCTAAACCTATGGGCATGATCTAGGCCCAAGGAGCTAGGGCTAATGAGTGTGTAGGAAAGGACCAGTTAGTCTGAACTACAGGGAAGTGTGTGTGTGTGTGTGTGTGTGTGTGTGTGTGTGTGTGTGGACTCTCCAGCTTGCAGTTGGTGTGCACTTGACCTCTGTTGGATGGATAGAGCTGAGTGGACCAGACACAACCAAATGAAAAGAAGGAAGCTCATGTTACGTACCTTGCTGTTGTCAAGCCTGCAAAGCTTGCTCAAGACTGAACTGTACTTATTAATCTAGAAGCTCAACGTTCTACCTAGAATGAATATTCATATCAACTAACACACTTGTCTCATCTGAGTATTAGGTGGATAGGGATAGGCAGTTTGATAATTGGATATCTAAACTGGGCTAATGGCGTGTTGGCAACAAATGTACAAACGTGCCTGACACAATGCATGAATGGATGGATGGATTGTGATAAGAGTTGTACGAACCCCCAATAAAATAATTTAAATAAATAAATAAATAGCACGAATCCTAAACTGATGAGTATGATCTAACCCCAAGGAGCTAGGGCCAATGAGAGTGTGGGAATGGACCAGTTAGTCTGAACCTACAAGATTTTCAGGCGGGTCTTTAGTCTCAAAATGAGTCCAACAGGGAGAGTATCCACTGAATAGTTTCCACTTCTCCTGCTGGGTCTGAAGAAAAAGTGGGAAGAGATTGATAGGATTATATGATGCAGGTATGTGACTACTAGCAATATTGTAAAAATGTATAACTGTAGAACATGTAACTGAAAGGGTGGAGGGAGGTTGAATTTTTATGCAAGAAGGAAGCAATGACTAGAAGAGTCAGAGCACTCCTTTGTGTAACCAGAGCGCATCAGAGGTGTCATGTCCTTGGTGCTGTAAGTCAGTGATAGCGCAGATTTTCCCAGTTACCTTTGTACCAAGTATAGTAAAACCATTCTTCCATGGTCTAAAAAACCTATTTTACTCAGTGTTTCGTTGGCTTTATGGCATGGGCACCAATTCATGAAACAAAATACAACATAGTGTTGTTGTTGCTAGGTGGCATTAAGTCAGTTCTGACCCACAGCAACCCTGCGTACAACAGGATGAAATGCCGCCCGGTCCTACACTGCCCTCACAATTGTTCCTCTGTTTGAGCCCCTAGTTGCAACCACTGTGTCCATCCAACTGGTCAAGGGCCTTCCTCCTTTGTGCTACCCCTTTCCTTTGCTGTGCATGCTGTCCTTCTCCAAGAACTGATCTCTCCTGACAACATGGCCAAAGTATGTGAGACGGAATCTTGCCATTCTTGCCTATAAACAGGAGGTATAATATGCAGTTGAGTTCCAAGTTAGAGCCCAAACACTTCAGTGAGTAAACTAAGCTATTAAATTTTGAAAGCAGCACAAACCCATTGTGCCCCATTGGTTGGTTCCTGATGAAACATATTTACCCGACCCTGAAATATGAACTAAAAAACAACTTCCTTTGTTTGCCATAAGAATGGGTAAGAATTTCATTCATTTTCAAATCCTGCATTTAATGCCCTCCCTTTATTCATTTAGGTCCATTGTTGTAAGTTACCTCTGGCTTTGTAATTCACATTTACCACATTCACTTTGACTTAAATGTCAGAAAGAGCACCCTGCCTGTGTGGATTTCTTTGAATTTGTTCTTATGTTATGCATAGTCCCTGATTGATTGCCCTGTGGTTTTTCAGTGATTGAAGCTTAAGGCCCAGAATTAAATTAGTCTTTTCTTTCAAGGCCAGAAAAATCCTCATGCTCTTGCTTACAGAAAAAAGCCCTGGTAGCAGAGTGGGCTGCTGACCTCGAAGTCAGCTGTTTGAAACGACTAGCCATTCTTTGGGAGGAAGATAAGGTGGTCTACTCCCAGAAAAAGTTACAGCTTCAACCACCCACAGGGGCAGTTTTCCTTTGCCCACCAGTGCCGATATGAGCCTGAATTGACTCGTGGTGGAGAGATTGGTTTGGTTTTGGAGGTGTGGGACATTTAGAGGTTACATCATCATCATCATCTTTAAAGGGCCTCTAGGCATTACTAGGAGGCCTGACGGCACAATGGTCAAGCAATTGTCCGCTAAGCTAAAAGCCAACAGTCCAAACCCACCAGCTGGTCCACGGGAGAAAGATGCATCAGTCTGATCTCTTAACGACTGACAACTCAGGAGCCCTGTGGGGCTTTTTTTTTTTTTTTTTTTCAATCATCACCATGAGTCAGGAGAGACTCAATGGCAATGAGTTTGATCTCTTGCATTTATACATTTCTATTCAGCGTGACATTTATTGGAATGCCCTCTTTTCCAGTTGATTGCATTCTGAGCTTGATAGTATATCCATTTGTCATCAGGTCCAAAAGGCCACTGAAATGATTGATCAGCTGCAGGATAGGTTACCAAGAAGCTCAGCAGAGAAAGCCACCAAAGCAGAACTCATGATCCTCCTGGAAGACCATGACACCGTGGTTCTGGAGCTGGAGCAGCAGCAGGAGGCCCTCGGAGTGCTGCAGCAGCAAGCACTGAGCATGGTCCACGATAGGGCCAGCCCAGCAGCCCTGGGAGAAGAACCACCCGTCATGCAGGACATTGCAGCCATGCAAGATCGCTGCCTAAGGTAACTACCCATCTGTGCTCTGGACCCGAAGGGGTGGTGTGGGACAAGGGAATGCGAAGGAGGCTCCATCAAGCTCACTCACACTTGTGGGGGTCTGTTGCCATCACCCTTGTTTTTCACAATCACTGCCTGGACAAAGGCATACCTAGTGGTACTTAGGAAAACACTGGTGAATGAAAGCCAAGTTTACAGTCAAACAGCACAGGCAGACCCTACAAGCCATTTAGAAAGTCTTGAAAAATATGGCAAGGGAGAAGGACATTGGGCCTCCACTCAGGTACTCCCTCAACACAAGAATACTTTCTTCTAGTAAATTGGCATTCTATGATGCTCACCTTCCCGACACAACCGCTGAAGACAAAGC
>NW_022107431.1:16007738-16048659 GCF_000313985.2 Echinops telfairi
GATAACAGTTGTATGAGCCCCCAATAAAATGTTAAAAAATAAATAAATAAAATAAAATAAAAATAAAAAGGGGGAGAAAAAAAAAGAAAAATATGGCAAGGGACTATAAATCAGAGGTAACTAAACTTGGTAAAGAATAAAGGAGGGGATCCCTTCAGAGGAGAGGTTGAAGCTGAAGACTGAACAGGTCTTAGCAAGATAGTGGGCTGGATAGATCTGTCCCAAACAGGGAGAAAGCACTTGAAACAACTGTCGACTTAGGGAAGCCGAGGGAGGTGATTCAAGAAAATGGAGTTAGAAAGGTAAACTTTTGAGAACCAGTTAGAGTTCAGTTTTAATGAACTTTGGTAACTCCCTGACTACATGGCATGCTGGAGATAGGAGCAAGGATGCTGCCAAAATCTAAGTACGAAGGAGCTTTTTTTGGGGGTAGGACATAGTCTGGAGGTGGTACAAATGGTTAAGCAACTGCTTAGGTGCTACCCAACAGGTAGGAGGCTTGAGTCTACCCAGAAGAAAGACCTGCTTATTTACAGTTGCCAAATCAGCCAATGCAAACACTATGGAACGCAGTTTCTTGTGATATACGTGGGGTCACAGGAGTCAGAAACTTGCAGTCAGTAAAGACTGACTCGACAGCAACTTGTAATGGGCAAAGAACTTAGTCGGAAGAAAAGCTAGACTTACAAATATATCCACCAGTTGTGTGTCAATTTGTTGCGCTGTCCTTGCTGTGATGCTGCAAGCTATGTCATGAGTAGTATTTCACATACCAGCAGAGTCACAGGATCACCCAAGGTTAATAGATTTCAGTGGACTTCAGACCAAGAACAGCCTATGAAGTAGAAATAGGCTGCCCAATGCTGACTGATGAGCCACAGGATTCTTATGAATCATCTAGTATAGTGCCAGAAGATGAGCCCCTCAGGCTAGAAGGCACTCACAATATGACTTAAGGAAGAGCCGCCTCTTAAAGCAGAGTCAACCATAAAGACCTAGATGAAGTAAGCTTAATAGACTTTTACTTGCGAATGTGGTATAATGCAAAATGAGAAGAAGCAACACCAAACACCGATTAATAATTGAAACATAGAATGTAAGAAATGTGAATCTAACAAAATTGAAACTCATCAAAAATGAAGTGTGATGCATAAGTATTGATATCCCAGGTAGAACTGAGCTGAAATGTACTGGTGTTGGCCATTTTGAATCAGAGACAACCATATGATTTATAACACTAGGAATGGCAAATTCAAGAGAAACGGTGTCACGTTCATTGTCATAAAGAAGGTTTCAGGACCTATCTTGAAGTAAAGCACTGTCTGTGATAGGGTAATATCTGTGCACATTAAAGGAAATCTAGTCAACACAGCTGTGGTAGGCCAGGTAGTCTAGAGAAACAAATCTAGTGACGCTCTTCTAAGTATCAGAAAGAGCTTTATATCAAGAAGTAAATATATATCAACAGGTCATCCCAGCCCAGTTCAACTCAAGTTCATAGTCCAGTGTTCCTCCATAAGTTCCTCTTCACACTCATGCTGCTATAGGTTGGTGACACAAAAAAAAGTGAAGTAGGAAGATCATAGGCCAGTGGGTGCAGAATCCCATGGATCCAAGGTTAATGGACACATGGCAGGGCACCAACAACACTCAGGATCAGGTGGTCCAAATGAGGCTGTGGAGGCAGGCAGGAATGTGGAGAGGCAGAGAGAGATTGTCTCTCTTAGTTTTGCTTCTATAACAAAAGGCTTATGACATCCAGGAGGTATCTTCAAGCTGCAACTTGATTGACAGGTTTGACGTCACCCCTAATCAGGAATATCTAGTTGACATAATTCCTAACTACAACAGCAACCGATTTTCAAATTTATACCCCAATCACTAAAGAAAGGAATGAAGAAATTAAAGAATTCTATCAATGTCTTCAGTCTCACACTGATCAAGCATCCAATCAAGATGCATTGATAAGTATTGGCAATTGGAAATAAAGAGGAAGGAAAAGTCATTAGAAAATATGGCCTTGGTGACAGACACCAAGCTTGAAAGTGCATGATAAAATTTTGCAAGACCAATGACTTCTTTATCACGAATACATTATTTAAATAACATTACTGGTGGCTATACACATGGATTGTTCTAGGTGGAATACACAAAAATCAAATTGATTACATCTTTTCAGAAAGTCAGTGGATAACCTCAGTATCAGCAACCAAAAACGATGCCCAGGGATGACTGTGGAACAGACCATCAATTGCTCATTTGTAAATTCAGACTAGAGCTGAAGAAAATGAAAACAAGCCTACCAGAGTCAAAATGCAAACTTGAGTATATCTCACGTGAATTTTTGTACGTCTCAAGAACAGATTTGACTCACGGAGCAGTAATGGCAGGAGACAGGAAGAGTTCTGAGATGGCCTCAAGAGTGTCATGCGTGAAGAAAGCAAAGGGTTACTAAAGAGAAAGGACAGAAAGAGAGGATCAAAGTAGGCGTCAGAACGGGACCCTAAAACTTACTTACTCTCAATCATAGAGCAGCTAAAACAAATGGAAGAGATGATGAAGTAAAAGAGCTGAAAAGGATTTATCAAAGGGCAGCTCAAGAAGGCAAAGTAAAGTGTTAGAATGCATGCAACGTGCCAAGACGTGGAGTTAGTAAACCCAAAAGGAAGAACATGCTCAGCATATATCAAGCTGAAAAAAAATGAAGACAAAATACAAATCTTATATTACAATGCTGAATGATTCTATGAATAAAAATTTGAATGACACAAGAAGCCGCAAAAGAAGTTGGAAGGGACACACAGTCACTGCACTAAAAAGATCTGGTTCATATTCAACCATTTCAAACCAGTGGCATTGACGGAAGAAGTCCAAGCTACAATGAAAGTGTTAACCAAACACAAGGCTCCAGGAATTTTCAGAATACAAATTGAAATGTCTTAGCAAGTTTATGAAGGACAGGAAGCTCTGACTCATCTCTGCCAAAAAAATTGGAAGACAGCTCCCTGGCCAACGGTCCAGAAGAGATCCATATTTGTACCCATTCCAAAGAAAGGAGACGCAGCAGAATGTGGAATTCACAAAACAATAACATTAGTATCACATGCAAGTAAAAGTTTGCTCAAGATCATTCAACAACCACTGCAGCATTACGTCAACTGGGAGGTGACAGAAAGAAGCCAGATTCAGAAGAGGACACGGAACTAGGAACGTTATTGCTAATCAGATAGATCGTGGCTCAAACTGGAGTGTACTGAAAAAGATGTTTACTTGTGTTTTGTTGACTATGAAAATGCATTTGACTGTGTGGATCATAACCGAGTTTGGATAGCATTGAGGAGAATGGGAATTCCAGAATGCTTCATTGTGCTCGTGCAGAAGCTGTAAATGGGCCACGAAGCCGTTGTGTGAACGGAAAAAGGGAATGCAGTGTCTACTCAATGGCACTGAGTTTAGCTTTTGTTCGTGGTATGGTTTAAAATCAAGAAAGTTGTATTTCAGGGTTGTAGCCCTTAGTCATACTTATTTATGCTGAGCAGATATATCATCAGAGAAGCTGGTTTAGATGGAGAAAAATGTGGCATCCGGATTGGAGGCAGACTGATTAACAACCTTCTCTGTGCAGATGCTTGCTGAAAGTGAGGAGGCCCTGAACGCCTCCCTGTTGAAGATCAAGCACTCCGTCCTTCACAATGGAGTGCAATTCAATGTAACGAAATAAAATTTCTTTATAGATAACCTCATAATAAATAGAGAAAAGATTGAGGTTTTGCTAATAGATAACCTCATAATAAATAGAGAAAAGATTGAGGTTTTCAAGGATTTTATCTTGCTTGTCTCCACAATCAATTCTCATGAAAAGAGCTGTCAAGAATTCAAAAGATGGCAAAATGCACTGGGCAAATCTGCCATACAAGACTTCTTCAGACTCTTGTAGTGCAAGGGTGTTAGAGGACTTGGGCATGCCTGACCCAAGCACAGTTTTTCAGTCACCTCAGATCTGTATGAAAGTTGGACATCGAATAAGGAAGACTAAAAGAGAATGGATGCACTCAACTTAAGGTGCTGCCAAAGAATCTTGAAAGTATCATGGACTGCCAAAAGAACAAATAAATCTGCCTTGGAAGAAGTATAACCAGACTGCTTTGTAGATGCAAGAATGGTGAGACTGTTTCAGGCACATTGAACTTGTTATTGGGAAAGACCAATCCTGGATAAGGACATCATGCATTGTAAATAGAGGGGCTGTGAGAAAAGAGAAAGACCCTTGAGAAGATGGATTGACATTGGCTGCAACCAGGAGTCAAACTTGGGACGATGATTGTGAGGATGATGCAGAACTGATTTGTACTTTGTTCTGTTGTACGTAGTGTCGCGAGGCGTGGGAACTGATTCCATGGCAGCTGATAATAACCAAATGGTGCTGAACAACTAAAGCAACAGTTCACTAATATTCCCAAATATTTCCACTTCTCCTCTGTCAACTTGTTACGCTGTGGTGGCCTGCCTGTGGCTGTGATGCTATAAGTTATCCCACTGGAACTTCAAATACAACCGGGTAACCCATGGTGGACAGGCTTTAGTGGAGCTCCAGATTCAAACAGATTGAAGTGAACTGGCACGGCATTCATCATCCAAAAGAACAGTTGAAGATTTATGTTGAAATAGAGTGCTGTCAAAATAGAAATAGAAATGGATACAAAAATACCCATTTACCCACATGAAAGACCAGTTCATACAACTATTATGCATACCTACACATCAATAACTACTAAAGAAGAAGAAATTGAAGATTTAAAAAAAAAATCAAAGTCTGAAAGTAGCCAAGCCTAAAGTCAAGTCAATTGATAATTATCAGTTATTAGAATACAAAAGTTGGGAACGAAAAAGAAGGGTACGCAGCTCAAAAATAGGACCTTAGTGATAGAAATGATGAAGATCACATGAAAAAAATTCTGCAAAACCAGGGGCCGTATTAACTGGAATTCCTTTTTTTTTTCAATAATGAAACAGAGACTGTGTTAGGCAGGGCTCTCTAGAGCAACAAAACTAGGACACTTATGATTATATACATAAAAGGATAGGTTAATATACTGAGAAGGAGTATAACAGCTCATTAGTCCACACAGCAGTACCAACGGCTCAGTTCAGCTCACTTTCTTTAAACAGTTAATATACTGAAGGTGCTTCAGCTCTTGCCAGCTGCTAGGCCAAGGTCAAGGAAGCAGAGAGTGAGTCTGCCCTCAGGCAAGATGAGCAGAGTTGGCCAGCAGGCAGCAGACATGGTAAGAGGAGAGGGTGGCAACAGCAGAACGATGAGAAATTGAGGTGTAGCAGAGGCCAGTAGTATGGAAGCAAAGTGAAGCAGGTCCTGATGGAGCCTCAAGCTCTAGTGATGAATGGCAAGGCAACACAATCCATGGGTTGGCTCGGCCCACAGTAGTGCAGCACACAGTTGAGTCAAAGGACTAGCTCAGGCAGCAACACAATGGGCCGATCACTGGGGTGAAAGAGAGAAGGAGACTAGCCTTGGAAAACCATTTATCTCTGTCTTCCCCCAATCAAGCTGCAACTTGATTAAACTCTGCCTACATGTTCCTATGGGAGCCTAGTTTGCACAATAAACCTAACTATCGTGGAGACTATACATATGGATTTTGATGTGTGGGGTACATAAAATTCAACTAGACTGCATATGTGGAAAGAGCCAATGGAGAAGCTTAATTTTATCTGTCAGAACAAGGCTGAGGGCCAACAGCAAAACAGATGACCCATCAACTACTCTCATGAAAATTCTAGCAGAAGCTGAAGAATGTGAAAACAAGTCCGTGAGAGCCAAAGCACGGTCTTGAATGTATCCTACCTGAATTTAGAAATGGTCTCAAAAGTAGATTTCATACATTGAATGCTGATGATCAAGACTAAATAAGTTGTGGGTGATAGCAAGAACATCATATGTTCGAAAAGTCATTAAAAACAAAGTTAAAAAAAGGATGTCAGAGAGATAATTAAACTGAAAATGTAAAGGGACACATGATGAAATAAAAGAGCTTAAAAGAATATTTCTAAAGGGTGGCTAGAGATAATAAGGCATCATAATGAGATGTAAGGAGTTCTAGTGAGGCAGGAGCGCTCCTCAACAACGGAAAGGTCTGTGGTTCAAACCCAGAAGTCTCTTCAAAAGGAAAGATATCACATTGTGCCTCACAGATTACAGCCTTAAGAACCTTATGGGACAATTCTACTCTGACCAATGTGGCCACTATGGGTCAAGGCCAACTGGACAGCAGTTGGGTTTGGACTTGGGGTATATTGAAATCTGTATTTAAGAAGCTGAAAGAGAAGAATCTTATCAGCGTTTTCTGATATAAAAAAAAAAAAATTTCAGAGAAATGTTCCAGACTTCCCTTACAGGATCAAAGGAGTCTATGAGCTAAAATAGAATGACACAGGAATCATCAGAAGAAGGTGGGAAGAATATGCGAGAGTCGCTGTACTAAAGCAGGTTGGTCAATGTTTGGCCATTTCAGAAGGTAGCATATGATTGAGCATGATACTGAAGGAATAAGTGCCAAGTTACTCTGAAGATTTCGATGCAAAATAAGCCTCCGGGAATGGACAGAATACCAAATGAGATGTTTCCAAAGATGGTTGTAGTACGTGAGGTATCCAGTCACCTATGCCAAGACACTGGCATGAAAGACAGTTATCAGACCACCCAATTGGCAGAGACCCACATAGTTGCCTGTTGAAAGGAAGGTGATCTCACTGCTGCATTACACCAACTGGAAACTTCCAGAAAATGAAATGAGCTTCAGAACACAAGGGGGAAAGAGGGGTGTCATGGTTGATGCCAGATGAATCTTAGCTGAAAGCAGAGAATACCAGAAAGATGTTTACCTATGTTGTATTGATTATGCAAAGGCATTCAGCTGCTGGAGCCAGAACAAATTATGAATGGTGCTGAAAAATGTCAACTCCCAAGCTCATAATTGGGCTCCTGTGGAACATGGCATAAATCAAGAGGCAGTTGTTCTAACAGAGCAAGGGGTGTGTGTCAAGGCTGTATCCTATTACCATACTTTCACAGTCTGCACCCAGAGCAAACAGTCTGTGGACTGGATAGTGTTTATTTCTGCAGTCGAATAACTGTGAGTCAAAGCTGACTCAACAGCGCCTCACATGTTGTTGCAACCCTCTCTTTAGAATACAAACATTCTCCAGGTAGTGCCACTCCGCACTTATTTAAACCTCTATGCTGAGTTCACATTCTTGCATATAAACATGTGGAATATGTTGTAGTAGTTTTCATTGTAAATCTTAAAGCATAATGAAACCAAACTCACTGTTGTTGAGTTGATTCTAGGTCATAGCCAAAAAGGAAAATACAAAAAATAAAAATAATAAAAGGGTAGATCTACCCCTTCTGGATTTTGAGACTGCAAGTCTATGGGAGTAGAAAGCCTCATCTTTTTCCTGTGGAGTCGCTGGTGATTTCGAACTGTTGTTACAGTTAGGATCCCAACATATCACCACTGTGACGCCAGGTCTCCTGCTCAAAAGCAAAAGCCTTTCATTAAAAACTGAGTTCTTTAAAAACATCGTTCAAAAACTGCAAGCATTTCAGTTACGTAATTATTTTGAAATACTGGTCATGTTGTACCATTTGATTATATTTCCAAACAATAAGAACTTTAACCCATCAGTCTTCAAATGCTTGAAATAAAAAAAGTTAATTGCAAATTAGTGATCTGGGGGAAGTGCCTCTCAATTTTCCAGTAAATAAAGATTATGCCCATTTATATGATGTATCTCCTTTTGATATACTTCAACTGGACTGAAGTATCACTCAGCATCATCAGACAGTTTGGGAGTGATACACTTAATGACAAGATGCCTGAGTCGTGCAAACAGTTTGCATCGGATTACTAACTAAATTTTGACAGCTCAAACCCACCTGACAGGGCCGCAGAGGAAAGGCCTGGCAATCCAGTTCCATAAAGATTCCCACCCACTCCCAACAAATCCTCATCAAGATTATAAATCTTAACTGCAACAGACAGCCACATCTCCCTCCCACCGAGTGGTTAGCGGGTCAAAGCCACCAACTTCGCAAGTCGCATTTCACTGCTTACTGAACAGTGCCCCCTTCCAAAGAGGACCCCCTTCCGTAAAGATGCCAGCCCGGAGGAAAACCACGTGGAGCAGTGCTTCCCCATCACATCTGGGCTCAGCATGATTCAGAACCTTCTCCACAGGTGTTTTGGTTTTATTTACTTGTGAAAAAAGAGAGAGAATACCTGTGTTGGGTCATCTGGTGTCATGCAGTAAGCAAGTTGCTGTGATTTCAAATTCACTTCTGCTTTCTCCCGTCCCTGTCTGGGAAGCATGCAGGAGAAAGTGAGGAGCAACAGAAAGCTGCTGAAACAGGAGCTGAAGGAGCGAGAAGAGGTGGAGACCCGGATCAACTCTGTGAAGACTTGGGTTCGGGAAACGAAAGACTACTTGGGAAACCCCACAATGGAGACAGATGCTCACCTCAAAGAACTCCAGGTACCCACTCTCTCCTACCCCCTCCCCTTCAGAAAAGCCCAAACCTGGTTTTTCTTAGACCCTGGTTTATTTGCCACAAAAATGACCAGCTAAAAACCTTTCAGCAATAGTTTATGTAAAATACATTTTCTTTCCATGCATGGCTCCTTATGTGAGACGAAAGTGAATTGCTTTGTTTTAAAATGTTCTCGAATTCTACACTCTGGATCACAGGTTCCCAGACTTGTTTGGCCTACAGCTCCCTATTCAGAAAATAAATAAAATTTAAAAATATTACTCAGCATTCTGCTGACAAGAAAAAACGTTTGTACTATAACCCGTGATCCATCTAGGTTGGGCTACAGTCAGCTAGGTCAGCAGCTTAAACCACCAGCCGCTCTGTGTGAGAAAGACAGGGCTTTCTACTCCCATGAAGAGTGACAGTCTCAGAAACCCACAGGGACAGTTCTACACTGACCTGTAGGGGCGCCATGAGTCAGCGTGAACTTGATGGCGTGAGTTGGGTCTTTTTGGAGGGGGTTATGAGTTGAGCTGCTAACTGCAGGTTCCACCAGCCCGCCACCTCTCTACCCCAGAAGAACAATGAGGCTTTCTACTCCTGGAGAGATTTACAGTCTGGGAAACCCACAGGGGCAGTTCTACTCTGTCCTAGAGGGTTACAAAGAGTAGGAATGGGTTCCCTGGCAGTTACGTTTGGTTTCTTTCTTGGAATCATCCCAAATGCCCCCATCCCCCACATCCCAATACCAGGGAGCAATACCACCCACTTTTGGAAATATGGCTTTATATTGATGATCAATACATAGCATCGCATTTGTACTCCTTATCTTCTTTATCAGATTCCTGAAATTTGCCGTTTTAAACCTTTCCCCCCAGATTCTCTTAACGGAAGTCACCAATCACCGGCAGAGCGTTGAGAAAATGGCTGAAGACCAGAAGAAGAAGTACCTGGGGCTTTCTGCTCTGTTACCTTCTGAACTGTCCCTCCAGCTAGCTGAGGTCGCCTTAGACTTGGGGACAATTCACGATCAGGTAAACCTACGTGGTGGCACGATGCTGTTGATGAGACATTCTTGAGGCTCACCATCCTGTCTGCTGGCCAAAGGAGTGGGAGCCACACCAAATCAAAGCTAGGCCAGTGTGAAGGGACCGTGACTCCACTCCTCTGCTTGGGTTTCCCAATTTAGGGAAAAGCCTTGGAAGACTTTGTGCTATTAAGTCTGAGAAGCAGGTTACAACAGAATACAAACCTGAGCCATTGATATTGCCATCATCTGTCAGGAGCGCTCTGTGCACGTTTGATGAATATAAGAACCTCTGGGGGTCCACTGTGCTCCCTTGGAAATAGCAGCAGGAAGGGTATAAGCGACATGTACAGATGGCGAAGGGAATGCAGCTTGGACACCTGGGAGAGGTAATGCTGCAGGTGGTCCTTTGGACAGAGCTCATAGGTGCCAGAGCTGAAGTGCTTTGTTATTCTGACTCCTAGAGACCCCATTGGACAGGGGAGGATTGCTCCATCAGTTTCCAAGCAGACCACCACATCTATTTCCCTTGGAGAGGTTGGAGGGATCCACCCGACAACCTCTCAGCCAGTCGCCCTTTGAAGGCTTACCCACCAGCGCTCTTCCAAGCAGCATTCACCCCTGGCGCTCTCATTGCCATCATTTGAGGTTTCAGGCGTCTGTCAACTGGTTTTAACCGAGGGTGGTGTTGCTGTCCTGCTTGTTTAGATCCAGGACAAAGTGAAAGAAGTTGAGCAAAGCAAGGCCATGAGCCAGGAATTCAGCCGAAACATCCAGAAGCTAGCCAGAGTTCTCACAACCACCCTGACGAAGTTGAATGCCAAGACAGCTGATTTAGTTCAAGCGAAAGCTGAGCAAAAGGTAAGAAAGGAGAAGAGGCCACATACAGGGTGTTACTGAATGACGGACATTTATTGCTGTGGGCGAAGGGTCGGTTTCTTTTTTATTTTAAAGTCATTTTATTAGGGGCTCATATAACTCTTATCACAATCCATGCATACATTAATTGTGTAAAGCACATTTGTACATTCATTGCCCTCATCATTCTCAAAACATTTGCTCTCCACGTAAGCCCCTGGTATCAGCTCCTCATTTTTCCCCTCTCTCCCCACTACCCCCTCCCTCATGAGCCCTTGATAATTTATAAATTAATATTTTGTCATATCTTGCCCTGTCCGACGTCTCAAAGGGTTGTTTTCATGTGAAGCTTTAGAAGACAGCTTTCTGCAGGTTCAGGCTTCATGAAAACCAGAACGTAAAAGCGGGCCGAGAAGACATTTTATAAATGTGATATTATTATCTGTTTGCAGAGCATAATTTATTCTTACAGCTGATCTATTTTAATAGATGTATGTGCATGTGTGCTTAAGAGGGATTGAGGGATTGTGTTGTCTTGTGCTGGCAAGTTGATTCTGACTCAGCTGCCCTCTCCCTGCCAGTGAGTGGATGCCAACTCATAGATAGCAACCATGCAGGACACTCTATACGGCCGGGTAGAACTGAGACTAACTCCTCACGGGAGTGGAAAGCCTCTTCTTTCTTTCTAGTGGCAAATGGTCCTTTCAAACTGCCAACCTTTCGGTTAGCAGCCCAAGCTGAACCCACAGGTCACCAGGGCTCCTGTCGTTGTTGTACAGGGCAGCTCCCAGCAAGACGGGCTGTTCAAACTCAGTAGTCTCTTTGAAGAAGATTGACAGCCTCAAAAAGCTCATTTTGGGGTCACTCCGAGTCGGAACGAGAGGGAGTCACAAAGGGGGTGCAACAATGAGTTCCGACATAACAATTCCGAGGATGGAACAGGTCCGGGCAATGTTTCGCTCTGTAGTACATGAGCCTCGTCTTTCCTCAGAGCAGCTAGTGGGTCCGAGCTCTGGTTACCATAACCCACTCCACCACCAGGGGTCCTTTTTGCACCACCCCAAAAATCCTCACTGCCATGGGGTAAGTCTGATGCACAGTAACCCTCTAGGACAGGGGCCAAGTGCCCCTGTGGGTTTTCAAGAAGGTGACAAACCGCCAGGGTTCTCCACTTCACCATCAGACATCCTAATTTAGGAACACGAGTCTGTGCATTCCGAAGAGACTTCTGTTGTCAGCAGTTAATCTGTGCTCTCCCTCTTCTGAGGGTTCGGTGATTCTAATCCTTTCTGGGTGCGGCTGAGGCAAAATGTTAACCTCTTAGTCAGCCTGACAGGAAATAACCATCAGGATTACAACACCCTCTGTCCTGCTCACAGCGCAGCCGTGGCCGGGTCGCACTATTAATCCTTCTCATCTTGGAACATCTAGAGAAACAATGCTTTGTGCAAAATAATGCTGCCCATCTAGGTGCTGGGGGAAGAACTCGATGGCTGTCACGTGGAGTTAATGGCGCTGGATGCAGCCGTCCAGAAGTTCTCTGAAGAGAATGGCCAACTGGGCAAGCCTCTGGTCAAGAAGCTTGGGAAACTGAGCGAGCTCCACCAGCAGAGCATCCGGCAGGCTGAGCACCGGCTCTCCAGGCTCAATCAGGTACGTGCTCTGCGCCTGTTGCTGAACTCCTTCAAAGCGAAAGCTTTCATGTTACCTGGTCCTTTCTGGAAAAAAACAAAACAAAAGCCCCAAAGATTACATTGACAGGGAGGAGAGTCAGGGAGGTATAGCTTACTGTGTCCCATACCTAGGCTTCCTAAGACTTACTCTTAAACCTGCATTCATTTCCACCAAAGCATGTTATAAGTCCACTGACAAAGATGGTGATCTAAATGCCTTCTGGGCGGAATGTTTTATAACCTGGAGAGGTACAAGGTGTGGTTTGGAAAAGAATCAAAGTGTCCATCAAGCATGCTCCATAAGTTTTATTCCGATCAGTTTGGGGTGAATTCAAGCACCTTAAACTAAGATAGACAAAAAATTCACTTTCATCAATTTAGGAGATTCTAGTTCGCCAACTATCAAAGTTGTTGGGCAAAGAACAGATGTTTGCAAAGTTAAACACAAAGGGGGTAACCAATGAATAACCTGGCATGCTCTCTTGCCGCTGCTACCTGTACCCCACCCTGGGAGAAAGACGAGGCTTTCTACTGCCAAGAGCTTCAGTCTTGGGGGCAGTTCCCCTCTGCCCTTGAGGGTCTCCATGAATCAGCACCAGCTTGATGGTGATGAGGGCCCCCCTACCCACTGGCTGTACCCTGAGTGTTGGGGTGGGAAGAGGAGCTCACTAGACAAGAGTTGAGATGGAAACCTAAGAAAGAGAACATTCAAGCATTTCCCTGGAATTCATCAGAAAGTCAATTTTTAACAGGGAAATTGGCTTTCATGCTCTCTTTACATCTCACCGGCATTATTGTGATTCACCCCTAGAATCAACAGAGGCATGTAGAAGACTGGTTTATGGCTCAGGAAACTCAAATTGACATCTGTTATCCAAATGTTACTATATTTCAGGCAGCATCTCATTTAGAAGAATACAACGAACTGCCTGGACCCATTCTGAAGTGGATTGAGAAAGCTAAAGAACTGGTACATGGAAATATTGCCTGGAATTCTGCAAGCCAGCTTCGGGAACAATACATTTCACATCAGGTAACTGGGAGCTTTCAGCTGTTCAGCAGTAGCTATGAAGGCAGTCTGGTAAGTGGTTAGACTGACGAACAAGTGAGCGGGCCGTGGTGTCAACCAAAGGAAGATTAAGGTAAACAGGAAGCATTGTCCCAGCGTCTGTAGGAAGTAGCTCCCTGTGAGTTTTCCTAAGATTGTGTGACTCATAAATATTTCATCTCCTCCAAGTGCCTCTCCCCTTCAGACCAAAACAATCAGCTCTATGGAACTGTTTTGTGTGTGTGTGTGTGTGTGTGTGTGTGTGTGTGTGTGTGCGTGCAAGGGCTTTGAAGCAATTGTTTGCAGGGGGTGATGGGGAAAATCTTGCCCCATGAAGCGAGGTAGCCCAGTGTGGAAAGATGATGGATTCAAACTTGGAAAACTAAGTTCTGCTTTTGAAGCTGTGTTGTTTGGAGCAGGAACTCTTTGCCTGTCTCCACTCACTTGTGGGATCTGCACAGTGGGGGTGTCGATCACAGTGCTGTTGCACTATTACAAGGATGTCTGAGAATTGTAACACAGGCAAACAGCCCGCACATTGGCTAGCACAAGCAGGTGCTGGGTAAACAGTGCCCTGATGCCTCCTGCCTGGCATCTGCCCAGGTCTCGCTTACATGGCCTCCCCCCAGGAGGTGGAAGTCAACTGGGACAAGCGATGAATCTGACATGACTTCATTTCCTCTCAAGCCACTAGACAAAAGTGTTCCTTTTTTTTTTTTGGTCCCAGTCATATGGTCCAGGAAATGATTTCATCGCTTTATAATTTTTTTTCTAGATATATATATTTAAAATCATTTTATTAGGGGCTCATACAACTCTTATCGCAATCCATACATACATCAGTTGGGTAAAGCACATTTGTACATTCATTGCCCTCATCATTCTCAAAACATTTGCTCTCCACCTAAGCCCCTGGTATCAGCTCCTCATTTTTACCGCTCCCTCCCCGCTCCCCCCTCCCTCATGAACCCTTGATAATTTATAAATTATTATTTTGTCATATCTTGCCTTGTCCGATGTCTCCCTTTACCCACTTTTCTGTTGTCCGTCCCCAGGGAGGAGGTCACATGTAGATCCCTGTAATCGTTTCCCGCTTTCCAACCCACCCTCCCTCCACCCTCCCAGTATCACCACTCACACCACTGGTCCTGAAGGGTTCATCTGCCCTGGATTCCCTGTGTTTCCAGTTCCTGTCTGTACCAGTGTACATCCTCTGGTCTAGCCAGATTTGTAAGGTGGAATTGGGATCATGATAGTAGGTGGGAGGGGGGAATAAGCATTTAGGAAGTAAGAGTGATCAGATTTTAACATTGGTAAAGCGGGACAGCTGTGGGACACCATTGATAAAACTCATATCCTGGCGAAACAGCCACATGGCAGCCGAAAACCATATACCCTAGCTTGTCATGCATTCTTTACAAAAATCAGGACTTTTTAAAAACGCCGCGGAACATGGGAAAATTTGTTAAAAATTGGGACTGTCCCACCCAAAGCAGGACGTCTGGTCACCTTAAACTAGAGGAAAGTTGTATGTTTCATCGTTGCTACATCACACCCTGACTTGATTGAGACATAGATCTCTACTGGCCCAGTTATTATCTTGCACCAAAATATAAGATTCGTTTTATTTCAGTAACATGGCTATCTTCAGGTAGTGCAGAGTCCTCTCTGACATCCTGATGTGGAAAGACTAGTGTCTTTCACTTCTGTGATCCCCCTGCCACCTCCTCACCCTCAGATGGCCTGGTGTTGGGCCAGAGCCTCAGTCTCTCCTGCAGGGGCTGTTTAAACACCCTCCTAATTGGTCTTCTGGATGCATCTTCCTTCTCTAACTGGCCTTGCACTCACCTCCTGAAAGGCAGTCTTTCCTGAAAGGAGGCCATCCTTCCTGCCTCAGGGCGAGCTTTGAGAATAACCAGGAAGACTAAAATAACAATTGGTTTACAGTCCAGGAAAGTAAGATCAGCTGCCTTAGAAATCTACATATGCAAATTATAGCAGACAGAAGGCAAGCTAGAGAGACCCAAGTTATTTTACCCACCAACTCTATTATGTACAAGTTTCTATTTAATGAGTGAGAGCGCTTCTGACCGCTCCTGCTACCTTTACTCATTGCAGTCACAGTAAGGATTTAGCTATCGCTTGGAAACTATGGAGTAGCTCTGGTGGAGTGGAGGTTCTGGTTACGTGCTGGGCTGTTCACCACAGGGTCCCAGAGGAACCCAGCAGCTGCTCCCAGGGAGAGCAATGAGGCTCTCTTCCCCCAGAAGGAGTGACAGCCTCAGAAACCCACCGGGCAGTTCTACCCTGTCTGACAGGGTCACGATGAGTCCCCTTTGCCATGGGTGTTGTTTTATAGGGTCAGAATGTTTTCAGTCAGAACTGATTAAATGACAGACTTTCCAAGTTTAGACATTTCAATAGGCACTTGATTACAAAGACTTCTTCCCGCCCCTGCTCCCAGGGAGCTGATAAGGTAGGGGAGGAAGTGGACAAAAAGCCAAAGACAATTGCAGTATGTGTGACTTGGTGGAGTCCCTGGGTGGGGTGCACTGCTGCAGGGCTCAGCTAACTTCAAGGTTGAAAGTCAGAGCCCGTGCAGTGTCCTGGTGATCGACTGCCTAAAAGGTAGCCCTTCACAATCCCTGTGGAGCGCAGGGTTCTGCTCTGAAAGGCATCAGCTCCTGGAGCTACCGAGAGCCAGAGTCTATATTATTTGTTGTTGTTTTGTTTGTTCCCGGCGATACGGGCCGGGAAGGAAGTCCACTGGGTTGAAGGAGCCATTCGGCAGGGCTATGCAGCGATGGGCAAAGGGGCTGTTTTGGGTGGCGATGAGTCTTGAAATACACACACCCTTTGTGTGGTAGGTGGTGCGTAGACCAAAGTTGAAAGTCCACGCTGACCATAACAACCCCACAGAAGACGGTAGAAATGTCCCTATGGGTTTTTCTAAGGCTGTAATTCTTTGGGAAAGTAGAAAGTCCTGTCTTTCTCACACGGATCACCTGGTGGTTTCAACTGTGGCCCTCCAGGGCTCCTGGAGACCCACGCCAACAGCAGGGTGGAATCCCAGCAGTCTACGAAGCGCTCTGCTCCTGTGGCAGAGTTGACTGAGCGGGAGCTCTCAGGGCACTGGGTCAATAGAGCTGAGAGAGAGAGAGAGAGAGAGAGAGAGAGAGAGAGAGAGAAATGACGAGAAAGCAGGTGCCAGTTCACAATTAAAAAAATTCATTTATTTAAAAAAAATAGAGATGAAAAATAGAGGTGTTAGGTTTCTGGAGCATTATACCTCAGTTCTTGCTTGGCAATGCTGAACGAATTCCTGTGGCAGAAGCACTTTTGTAAATCCGAGTTTTAGGAGGGAAAAGAAGGTTTCAGGTATTACAAACTTTTAGGAGGGAAAGTTAAGTTTCAGGATTACAGTTTCCAAAAAGTACACGCGATTTCTGCAAAGCATACAAGGCTATGCAGAGACTACACGGTAGCTTACAACTGCAGGTAGCCACTTCAGGAGAGTGTGAAAAGCCACCTGAAAGAAGCACTGTCCTGGAGCAGGAGCTAGAAACCAGGTGTGTGGAACTAAGAGCAGGAAATCCCCAGAGGTCAAGGGAGGCCTGATAGGAAGCTCAGGCCTCAGGGCCCTGTGGCACCTTGTGCACCCCTGCCCTCCAACTTGCAAAAGCATACCTGACCAAAGGAAGAAAGAGCCCTGCCCCAGCCTGTTGTTTATCCCCTTCTGTCCCCACTGGCTGGGTGGGGGCGGGGGGGGGGGTTTGAAGGTATTGGCAGATCTTATTGGCTGAGTTTAAGCCCACCTGTGTGATGTCCTGCTGGTGCCTAGTATTGTACCTTCCACCTGGGTCTAGGTGACTTGAGTCTGAGCATTCTCAGTTCTGGATTTTCCCATAGGTGTCTAATTAGTGTGCCTGATTCCTTTCCAACCACTTTATTATGGCATGGATAGCTAATTTTCCTTTAGCACAGGCATTAGCGAAGACAACCCCCCTTTGTCCCTAATCTAGCGACCTGTTAGAAGGATTGCTGGAAAGTTTTTTACCCTGAACTTCAACCTAAAGAGTCCCTGTGACTTTGGCACATGAAGTCCTCGGCAGGCGAGTGACAAGTTGAGATGACTTAGCAGCCTGTAGAAAAGTGATTGGTGAAGCTATGACAATATGGAAGAGATCTCACAGGCAGGAAGTCTTTTTAATAATCTGGAAGAAAATGGCAAGCTCTCTCTCTGGAGAGAGAAGAAGATAGAAATCAAGGAGCCAGAACATCATCACTTGGTGACTGATTGGCAGTGGCTCAAACAGCACAAGGGGATGATAGTACATGGTTTAAAATCAGGAAAGGTATGTGTCAGTTGTATCCTCTCACCAGACTTATTCAGTCTGTATGCTGAGCAAATCATCAGAGCAGCTGGGCCATCCGAAGAAGAATGGGGCATCAGGATCAGCAGAAGGCTTATGAATGATGTTTGCTGTGAACATGACACAGCTTGTGTGCTAAGGTGAGGAGAACTCGAAACAGTTGCTGATGAAGATCAAGGATTGTGGCCTTCGGTACAGATCAAGGTAAAGAAAACCAAAATTCTCACAACTGAACCAATAGGTAACATCATGATAAATGGAGAAAAGATTGAAGTTGTCAGGGATTTTTATCTTGCTTGGATTCCCCATCGATGCTCATGGAAGCAGCAGTCAAGAGATCAAATGACAAAATGTATTGGGTAAATCTGCTGCACAAGACCTCATTAAAGGGTTGAAAAACAAGAAGGCTGCTCTGAGGACTGAGGTGTGGCTGACTCGGGCCATGGTCTTTTCAGTTCCCTCACATGGATGTGAAAGTTGGACACTGAATAGGCAAGATGAGAGAAGAATTGATGCATTTGAATTATGGTGCTGGAGAAGACTATCGAAAGTAGCACGGACTACCAGAGGAACAAACCAATCTGTCCTGGAAGACATAGAACCCGAATGCCTCTTAAAGGTGTGCATGGCGAGACTTCATCTTCGACGCTTTGCGTAGTTATCAGGAGAGACCAGTTCCTGGAGAAGGGCATCATGCTCGGTGAAGTAGAGGGGTGATGAAGAAGAGGCAAGCCCTCAATGAGATGGATTGACACAGTGGCCCAAAGGTAAGGACAATCGTGAGGACCGCACAAGGATGTACGTGAGGTCACTTTGAGTCAACATCATGACACTAACAAAGAGTCGGAGGAGTCTGGAGACCCCCAGGTTTATGACTTGGGTGTGGAGGGCTTAACTGTTGAGGTAGTTACATAATCCAGTCAATTTGATACTGTTAAGAGTCAAGGGGTAGAGTTTAACCTGTCAATCAGGTCGCAGCTGGATGACCTCATTTGGAGAGGCAATGGAGATAAAGAGCTCGCTGGAGGCCAGATACACCCACTCTCTGCGACACATTCCTGTTGACAAGCCACATGGAGCTATGCTGACAGAGCCAAAGCCCTGAGCTGGAGGAGCTACATGGAGACCCATGCCAGCATTGAAATGCTTCCACCCCCATTGCTTCCACAGATTTCCCCCCACTGGCCTGTGATCTTCCTGTATTCATTGTCATTGCATGTGTTGCATGAGTCAGAAGAGGAATTTATAAACTGGTACTGGACACATGGGCTAATAGCAGATTATGGACTTGATCTGGATTGGGCTGGTAGCTTTTCTTAATATACAAGTACTCTTTATATAAAGCTCTTTCTTAGATACATGAGTGTCTATGAATTTCGTTCTCTAGTCAACCCGGACTAACACAGCTGTCTCATGGATTGTGGAGAAGAGATCTGAAGTGGTGATGATTTTTCTAGCACAGGTGCCTAGGAGAGAACCCAGGTTGTGGTCTGTGTTTTGGGAATTCACATGCCATCCTGAGGAAGTCCAGGTGGTTATTTGTCCAAAGAGAACAGACATTGAGGAAGTCCTGCAGTGTAAAATGAAAAAGAAAGATGGAGAATGGTAGTCATGTAAGGCTCTCAAGTACCTAAAAATACATTGGAACATGACGACAGTCATTTCTTATGTGACATTGTCTCTGAGTTATAAGATTAAAGACTTTTATTTTCTTCTATTTTTCTATATTTTATAAGTGCTCTATAACATCTATGCATCGTATTCATTGTGGAGGGGGAAAATGCATGCCTTTATTTTATTTCTTTCTGTGTATGCATTTGTGTTTTATTTAGGTGTCCAGTAGGGTCTACTGGCAGTGACTGAAGTCCTGTTCCCACGTCTCCTCCTTGCGTGTCACACACACCAGTCACTGTGCTCACCTACCTCTGTGCCTTTGCTTATGCTGTTCCCTCAGCATGAAATGCCTTTCTTCTTCCTCTCCATCTATAACAAGGCAAACACCCTGTCGTCTGAACTCAAATATAACCCCTCTGGAAGCCTTCCAGCACACTGAGGCGAATCTCACTTCTGCAGTCCCCTGAGACTTGGAGTCTCTTTGTCTCTACTTTTCACACCAGGCTTCTCCTATGGTTCTTCATCCATTTGTGTTTGCATTACCCCGCCCCCCAAGCCATAGACCACTCCACCCTGAATGCAGACGGTTGTGTTTCAGACCCTTTGGTGCCCTGGTCAGTTTCTACCCTTTTGTCTCCCTTAAAACTAGTGATCCAAGGTTGTCTGTACTGCTCTTGTCTGGCTGTTTTTCCATAGGGGATACACATGTAGATTGCAGCTAGAGAATGTGAGTGCCGGAAAGGGAACCTGCTAGCTGAAATGGTTTAAATATTGAAAAATCAAGGAAGGCTTGGAGATCTGATGGGGTGGGAAACAGCAAATTGTTTACAGTGGCTGAGCCTTGATTACTTGGCTGTAAAATGGAAACAACGTAGGTGGCTGCCTGCAGGGGCAGGGGCAGGAGTGTGGGCGGTTGAGCTACACCCTACTCACACCCCATCTGGTTGCTTTACTTCGCACCTGATGGATTAGGCCGATCTCGCTGACCTCTCTGGGGTTCTGACCTCACTGCCCATTTTTGTTGACAATTCACTGTAGACCCTGCTAGAAGAATCTGAAGAAATTCACAGCGATCTGGAGGCAATGGCAGAGAAGCTGCAGCACCTTACTAGTGTGTACTATACGGAAAAAATGTCCCAGCAAGTGGCAGGTTTGGGACGGGAGACGGAGGAGTTGCAACAGATGATCAAAATCCGTTTGCAGAATCTCCAAGATGCTGCCAAGGTATGTGTATATGTGTGTGTGTGTGTGTGTATGTGTGTGTGTGTTCATAAAGAGCCCTAATGGCATAGTGGGTTACCCATCTTTCTGCTACCCACAAGATCAACAGTTTGATACCTACCAGCCTCTCTATGGGAGAAAATGAGGCTCTCCATTTCTGTAAAGGTCTATAGTCTTGTAAACCCAAAGAAGCAGATCTGCTCTGTCCCTATGAGTGGGAATTGATTCAATGGCAGTGGCTGAATATGCTTATACATCTACATGTACACATACACATGCATTTATATGCATACAGGCAGTGATGTTTCCATGGTAGGATTACTGCCTTCCATGCCATAGACTCAGGCTTGGGTCCTGGCCAAACTGCAGGGCAGCCACCACTTGTTTGCCAGAGGAGGCTTGCGTTGTGATGCTGAGTGAGTTTCAAGGGAGCTTCCTTATTAAGAGGAGCCCTGATGGCATAGTGCTTGTGTGTTGGGCTGTTACCTGTAGGGCTGGCAGTTTGAAACCACTCACAGATACGTGGTTGAAAGATGAGGCTTTTAACTCCCATAAATCTGTGTCCTATAGGGTCACTATGAGTCGGAATAGACTTGATGCCAGTAAGTTTGGTGTTTTTGTTTTGTCCCTATTAAGAGATGCTAGGGACAAAGGTCTGGCAATCTACTTCAAAAAACTAAACTCCATGCCATCAAGTCAATGCCGAATTAAAAGGACCCTATAAGGCAGGGTAGAGCTTCCCCTGTGAGTTTCTGAGGCTTTAACGCTTCACAAAAGTTGACACTCTCTTCTTTCTCCCATGGAGTAGCTGGTGGCTTCAAACTAATCACCTTGTGGTTAGCAGCCTAATACATAAGCACTCCACCACCAGGGCTCTTGGAGAAAAATAAAAACAAACAAACAACACAGCCAATAGAAATCTTATGGATTACAGAGGTCTAGTCTCAGCATGACACAGCTGTCCCTCCATGAGCTGGGGGCTGAGTTGGTGGCAGCAAACAGCAATAGACCATTACACACACACACACACACACACACACACTCCATTAACAAAATGGCCATGCCACAGGGAGATACACCACTCACCTATGAGGTGGCTTCTTGGCCGTGAAGGTACAATCTAGGACGTCAGCCTTCACTCTTAGCTTCTCACATGCTGCTCCCACTCCCCAGGATATGAAAAGATTTGAAGGGGAGCTGAAAACCTTGCAGGCTGCTGTGGAGCAAGCCCAGACAACCCTGGCTTCCCCGGAAGTTGGGCGCCTCAGTCTCAAGGAGCAGCTCGCTCATCGACAGGTAAGTAACAAGCATTTGGGGAAATGGGTGTAAAACCATTCTAACTTCTCTTGCCGTCTTCCCTAAAACTCAATCCGACGGGTGGTTTTTCAATTGCTGGTCAGCATGACCCTGTGGGACAGAGTTAGAACTGCTCCGTGGGGTGTCCAAAGCCCTGAATCTTTCAGGAAGCAGACAGCCCTGCTTTTGTGCTGTGGAGAGGGGGCTGATAGGCTCAAATCAATGAGTTCCCAGTTAGCAACTCAGCACGTGAACCCTAACTCTTATTGCAACCAAGTATTTCTTGCAAAGTACGTCTAACTGGTTCCGTAGCTGCAGGCCTCCCTGGGGTCAAGTGTTTGCTTACTGTGTTAGACCGGGTTGTCTGGAGAAACAAAGCCAGGGACACTCATAGATGGATAAGAAAGATGTTTATACCAAGTCATAATTTTATATCAAGCAGGTGCCCCAGCCTAGTCCAATGTAATTTCATGGGTTTGAGGTGAGCCAGAGCCTTCAGCTGAGCCCTGTGTGGGCTCTCGTGGCTGCAGGCTGATGATGCCGAGAGAGGAAGGGGAAGCAGGGAGACCCAGGCTGGTGGGTGTAGAGTCCTCTGCATCTAAGGTCAGTGGGAGTGTGACAGGGTGCTGCCAGCTCCCGGGGTCAGTGACCCCACATTGGGGCATCGCCAGAGGCAGACACAGAATCAAAGCGAGGAGGCACTCAAAGGGCAACCAGAAATCCCCACTATCTTTCTTACAAAAAGGCCACACCCCCTAAGGCGCATCACTAGGCTACGATCTGATTGACAGGTTGGACTATACCCCTGCGAACACACAAGTACCACTAAGTTCACATACACTCTAACTACATCACCTACTCACCCAAAGGCCACCAATTAGAACCCCACTGAAAGGCACCCAGAGAAATGATCTGGCAATCTGCTTCTGTAAGGTCAAGGCCTTAAAAACCCCAAGGAGTACTGCTCAGCTCTGCAGGCATGGATGCCATGCATGACTCTGAGTCTGAATTGACTGGCTGGTAACAGGTTTTATGACTGGGCTGCCCCTGAGTAAGTCTTTGACATACACGATTATAAATGTACAACCAATAAACTGCCTACCTAATCTTACCTGCTGTCCATACGGACACTGAAACCTGCCATTGTTGGGCCTTGGCCCACCCGCTTTCAGCGTTTGCTGTTGGAGATGGAGTCACTGAAACCGAAGGTCCACGCTGTGCAGATGTGCCAGAGCGCGCTGAGGATTCCCGAGGACGCGGTCACCAGCCTGCCACTCTGCCACGCGGCTCTGCGCCTGCAGAACGAGGCCAGCCGGCTGCAGCACACGGCCATCCAGCAATGCACCATCATGCAGGCAGGTGCAGCTGTGCCCCAGGGGCGGCTGAGACCCTCCCCTCCCGGCAGAGCAAGACCCGATGAGTCACGCATGGCTTCTTTTATTAGCATTGTGTGGGCTCACCCATCAAAACACATTCACAGCGTTAACTTTGACCGACTGTTGTGGTTATATAAATGAAGGAGATGCAAATGCTGTCATTTGGAACACCCACCAATGCCGGGGGGGAAAGCTCGATTAAAAATATCCTTGGCTGAAAGCGATCTCTTAGTGATATCTTTTGCAAAGAGCAATTTAAAGAGGGTAATTTTATATACAATCCCGTATTTTTATCTCTTCTTCTTCATAATTCCAAGAAGCATCCAGAACCCTGAAATAGGAGTTTCATGTTACTGTGTATCGCAGAATGCTCTACATATTTAAGTTTCTGGGGCACTAAATGCAATGCCCACAGAGCATGACTCTCTGTCATTTGATCTAAGAAGGAAAACTCATTTGAAACAAGGAAATTGCATAACGTACTTCATATTTCCTTTAGACTGATCTTTACCTTCTTTATTTAAGCATGCAATTAGTAGCCTCTCATGAAGTGCTCGTAGGAGCTCTGGTGGCTAGTAGGCTATTCCTTGGGCTGGTAACCATACGGTCAGCAGTTCGAAACCACCATCTGATCTAAGGGAGAAAGATGAGGTTTACTACTCTCATAAAAAGAAAAAAATTACAATTTGTAAACTCACAAGGATAGTTCGACTCTATCCTTGAAGGCCGCTAGCAGTAAGTTTGAGTTCTACATTTTAAATTGCTAATAGCCACTTTGGTGAACTCCTTTGCTTTGAGCAATATCTTGTGCATCAGGCTGGGTTGTCCAGAGAAACAAAGCAGTGATACCCATCGATGTTCAAGGGCGAAATTTATATCAAGAAACAACTTTACATCAAGAGGGTGTCCCAGCCCAACCCAAGTCCATAGGTCCCAGACTAGCCGGACCCTCTTCAGACACAGGTAGTTAAGCTGCAGGCTGACCACACAGAGAGGTGAAGCAGGAAGCAGAGAAATCACAGGCTGGTGAGTGTCAAATTGCGTGGATCAAGGTCGGTGGAAACGTGGTAGGGGGGCTCCCGTAGCTCTCAGGGTGGAGTGGCCCATGTGAGGCTGCCCTTAGAGGCAGACACAGAATCCCAGCAAGCAGAAAGGCTAAGGGGCAAAGAGGATTCATCTCTGCTTGGTCTTGCTCTTATACAAAAGGCCACACCCCAAGGAGGAGTCATCTAGCTTCCACTTGATTGACAGTTTTGACCCCACCCCTAGGCAGGAGTGCCCAGTGGACATAATCCATAACCCTCACATCTTGTAAGAATCTGTTGATTTCTTATCACTAGAAGCCATGTCTAATTCATTTTCTTCATCCCCCCACTGTGGCTCTCAGCTGAGTGCCCTACATATAGATGGAGTGCTTTCTGAAACGGACAAGTGGATTGATGGTGTTTTCAGGCTGCTCCCAACCCGTTGACCATCCCATGGCCATCTCCAGGCCAGCACAATCAGCGAGGAGACTATGGGCTCTAACCCCTTACCGATTCTGATTTCATCAGTAATTTTGGTAAACTGTTTTAGGGAGTGGGTCCTCAGATGTCCCCATTGAGGATGAGAACCAGGCAGAGGTTGTGCCCATTTGTGGTTTATTCCCCGACAGGCAGCACGGGGAATAAACACACACACAGTTAGGGAGACAAACGGGAAACCCCATGTTGACTGCTGTTCTTTACACAGGAGGCTGTGGTGCAGTATGAACAATATGAGCAAGAAATGAAACATCTTCAGCAACTCATTGAAGGCGCTCACCGGGAGATCGGGGACACTCCCATAGCCACCAGCAACATCCAGGAGCTGCAAGCCCAGATTTCCCGGCATGAGGTAAGACCAGGTTTGGGGCAGAGTGCTCAGGACAGGAGCTGGCTGGTGACAACGGCTGACTGCTTGGGAAGGGCTTTCCTTGGTGCTCCCAGAGTGTGCGCATGTCTTCTCTTGAGCTGACTTGGCATTTTCAGGGCTGTTATCTCAAGACACAGTAATGTGAGTCGCCCCCTTCAATCTGAAACCTCTTTACTACGGACATCTCTCAGCCAGAACCCACTGACTCCCTTCTGCACCCAGGGTTGCCACGGTGAATGGCATCCTCCCAAGGGTGGAAGCCCAAGGACGTGCTGTGCACAAAGTCTAGCGGTATCGGTTGCCCTCTTTAAAAAGAATGAACGTCCTCGACGCTCTCAAAGATTGCCCATCACTTCAGCTCCTTCCACTGAAATCAGAGGATCATCCGGGTTGTTTATCTGGCTGATTCCCAGATTGGGCCCAGTAGCAAATCCTCCATTTTCAAATGTGCCTCTTCCTTGTTCCTTTCAAAAGTGCACCCTCACCGCCTTCGGGTTCATTCCAATGCACTGAGTCACAGCAACCCTGTCAGAACAGGGTATAACAGTCCCTGTGGGTTCCAAAAATGTCCAAGGGAATAGAATGTTCCAAGGGAATAAGAAGCATCCTCTTTCTCTGGCAGAGTGACTTGTGGTTTTGAACTGCTGATCTTGTGGTGAGCGGACCCACTCCTCACCACCATGCCACTAGGGCTTGGCAAATCTTCCTCAGGCAAGCAAGCCTCAGATGGATTTGGAGCGTGTCAGCTCATGGATACCTTGCCGCTTATTTTCTTTCTTGACCTGTCAGCTCCTGTGGAAACCGCTCTTACGTTGGGCGTGGGTTCATAGCATCGTGGATTATGGTGAGTGACCAGGGTGGTAGTTGGGATGTGCCGTCCAGTCCATGCTGACCCATAGCAAAACCCCAGAGGAGAGAGTGGAATGGGCCCCGGAGGATTTGCTCGGCTGCGGTCTTCACAGGAGCAGATGGCCAGAGTGTTCTCTTGGGGAGCTGCTGGGGGAGCTGGGGCCACTGAACTTTTTATTGCCTTGGGTCAATCTGCTGCACCAGACCTCTTTAGAGTGTTGAGAAGCAAGGATGCTACTATAAGGACTAAAGTGTGCCTGACCCAAGCCATTGGTATTTTCAGTCACCTCATATGCATGCGAAACTTAGACCTTGAATAAGGACGGAAGACCATAGAAGAATCCATGCATTTGAAGGATGGGGCTGAGAAGACTCTTGAACGCCCCGTGGTCTGCCGGAGGAACCAGCACATCTGTCTGGGGAGAAGTCCAGCCAGGATGCTCCTTAGCGGCAAAGAGGCTGAGATGACAACAGCTTTAATGAGCAGTTTCGCTAGCCAACATAGTTGAGTGATGAACTGCCGCACCACCAGTTCTAGGAAGACTTATTTCAGCGTGGGAGGTTTTCCTTATCTTTTAAACTGCTCCGTCTCAACTTTATCCTAAGAGCAACACCCTTTCTTCCAAACAGATAGTATAATGGGGTTCTCAGGAGATCCGAGGTTTGCCTCTGACAGGTGAACATCTCCCTGCACCCCCCCCTCTAAACGCACCTTCTACCTTTCTGGACACAGCCAACGCATCAATTGCTTACCTTTGCGGGTAAAAATTTACAAAATAACTTAAACAAGTGCTATGCCTACACTTCCGCCTAACGGATCATCTATATTAATGATTTATTTCTCTCACGCCATCACTTGAAGGAAAAGATATGTGAAGTTTGGAACCATGTGTATAAAACTCCTCCGTTTGACTCCGGATTACATATGGATTTGAACGTTATTTTTCATCCCATTTCAGAAGATCCAGAATTCATTACAAAATTCATCAGGTTACAGAGAAAATACATATTACTTTTTAAAATACATATTACTATTTTAAAAATACATATTACTTTTTAAAAAAATACAGCATCCAGTGGAAGGCTCTGTTTGTAAACTATCAGAAAGAATTGGGACGTGGATGGAGTATGTAAGCAAGACTAGGGTGGATGTAAGGATTCTACTGGGGCAAATCAGGATAGAAATGGAGGTGTCCTGTGGACTGTTTGAGGAGCTGTGATGGTCGGCCGGCATAGAGATGGCAGACAGTCTTGGGAGCCCTAGGGGGCGTCGTTCTACTCTGTCTTCAAAAATATGTTTGAGGACGTGGGTTTGAGTTTTGGTTTTATGCACTAGGGGGGGGCGGGTGTGTGTGTGTGTGTGAAGAAATAAACACACCAAACACAACAACAACGGCAGCAGCAGCTTCCACTGCCGACGGTCTCGGGATGGTGCCAGCGGTTTATACTCTGTGGCCCCGTGTCTACAAGAAAGGACTGGGCTCAGGCTCCTGCGAGCTGAGCTCTGCATTTTCGTTCTTTCCTTCATCACGTGACCTCATTTCCCTGGCATGAACCATTTGGTAAATTTCACATTCTTTGGGCATTTTAAAGAGAGGGGCCCGTTCTCCATGGGAAGTAAGCGCAAGAGTCTTCGCCCAGGCCCCAGGCAAAGAACCGGTTCGCCCCCCCACCCCGGGAGCTCCCCGTGCCTTTGCTCCGGGGCTTGGCACACACAGCGCCTCCTGTCCTGTAGCCCAGCCGTAAGTGCTGTGGTCTGGCTCGCTGCTGGGTGATGCAGTCTGACTTGCTCGCCTCCCCTGGCCACATCCTGCCTCTCGCAGCTGCTGCCTGGCACTGCCTTGCAATTTCATTGGCTGGCCCCGGAGCTTGTCGGCAGAGGAGATGAATGCTACTAGTTCTGTTTCCTTTTGATGCTGCTCTGACACTCTGGGGCCGTGGCGTGGGGGGGATGTGTTTCCACAGGAGCTGGCTCAGAAAATCAAGGGCTACCAAGAACAGATCGCCTCCCTGAATTCCAAGTGCAAGATGCTGACGATGAAAGCCAAGCACGCCACGATGCTGCTGACGGTGACCGAGGTGGAAGGGCTGGCCGAAGGGACAGAGGACCTTGATGGGGAGCTCCTCCCCACACCTTCCTCCCACCCCTCAGTCGTCATGGTAAGGATCAGTCCAGCCCGGCTGCACGCTGGTGTCTGCCTCCTGCCCTCCTCTCCTTGGTTGGTTTAGGGATTAGCCTTGGACGTTGCAGATTCTGACTGAGTGACAGTTTCCCACGAACTCTCTTTGACAGCATTTGGGCCCAGGCCAATCTTCCCCTCTGTAAACAGTGGCGGTGGAAATAGAGTGATTTGCTTGCAAGGGCTGAATCACTTAACCTGTCAAAGGGCTGCACGTGTGTGTGTGTGTGTGTGTGTGTGTGTGTGTGTGTGTGTGTGTGTGTTGGCAATAATTCTCGGAAGCTCTAAGCTTTACAAACAGCAACAATGACGCCAGCCCTTTGCACGTTTTCCTAGTTTTCTGGGGGATGGGAGAATCCTGATTTATTTGTGATTTCCAGGCAGAGACAGCAGGGAACTAGGTGTGTAGATGCGTGTTGCTGGATGAGAGTGTAATAACATTTAGAAGAAAAGCTATTACGAGAAGAAAAACAATGCTCTGTTTTGGATGAAAATAGATATGTTCTCCTAGTACTTCCCCCACCTGCATCATGATGCCTACATGCACTTTGCATGGGAAATGCATTGATTATTTTGGGAACTACAGTGTTTTGCCAGCACCATTTATTTTGCATATATATGCTGTGCCTCAGGTCCCACCTGGGGGCTTTCACAAGTTTCTGGAAAAATGGTACCAAAAGATCGCTTTTCCATGGACTTTTGGGGGCTCCCTCATCTGCAAGCATACTGGCATTTTGTTATTTGGGGTGCGTTTATTTCCCTAGAATAGGGAAATGGAGATGTCCACAAAAGACCGAGTTTCATTCCTTAGACCCTTTGGCGTTATTTATAGACACACACAAGAAGAAAATGTGCAGGAGAATCGTGCAATCCACAGCACAACCGTGGCACGTCATACGTGCCTCTCCCCTGTGTGCCTCACAAGTGGTCATTGACATCAGATTCATTTGAGGACAGAACCCAGGACAGGACATGCTCACAGGAAATCTGTACGCCAAAGTGGGGTCGCAGCCACCCTCAGCTCTGTGATCATGACGAGCTCTGTGTTCACGTGTGCCTGCCCGGGTCTTTTGTCGACATTGCTAACCGATTTTCCTGTCCTTTGGACTTACATTGTATGTGGCAGATGACTGCAGGTCGCTGTCACACTTTGCTGTCACCTGTGACTGAGGAGTCTGGGGAGGAGGGAACCAACAGTGAGATGTCCTCTCCACCTGCCTGTCGCTCCCCTTCACCTGTGGCTAATATAGATGCTTCTGTTAACCAGGTACCTCCTCCTTGGCATGTGTCTCCCCCTTGGCCCCTCCCCTCCCCCTGGCTGTTCTCTCTGCAGGGTGCAGGACTCCATCTCCTGCCTGGTTAGCAGGTGGGTGGGAAGCTTAGGCTCAGGAGCATCAGGTTCCAGGGGACACAGACTACAATTGCCAAACCTGTTGTCACCAAGTTGATGCTGACGCACGGCAACCCAACGGGACACAGTGGAACTGAACCCTGGTGGCGTAGTGAGTTTTATGCCGGGCTGCTCATCACAAGGTCAGCTGTTGAAAACCACCAGCCGCTCCTCAGGCAGAAGATGAGGTTTTCTGCTGCCCTAGAGATTTAGAGGCCGAAGCCCCAGGGGCAATTCCACGGTGTCCCGTATGATAGCTGTGAGCCAGAATGGTGGGGGGTTGAGATATCTTTACCGAGCAGACGCCCTCACCTTTCCCTTATGGAGCGGCTGCTGCCAGTGCTGACCTCTGGGTTGGCAATTGAGCACTTCAACCACTGCGCCAGCAGGGCTCCTTGAGCAAAAACATTAAGCCATGGGCACAGGGCCCGCAGCAGGGGCTGAGTAGCAGTGCTGCGTAGCTAGCAGTGCTCCGTCTTGGAGTCCCGCACCCTCGCAGAAAGGCGCCACGATCCACTATGACGTCAACATTTTTTGATGCTTAACACAGCTCCTCTTGCGAAGACGGAAAATTCGCTATCACGCGTTGTCGTTATTTACCCCTCGTGAACCGATCTAAGGGATGGCTGGCTGTTTATTATCCCAGGGGCCTTAGGGGCTGTGAGACTTCCCACGTACCTTTCACCAACTTCAGATATCATTTCCTATACAACGGGGATCATGCTTGGTGCTATGAGGCACTTTTTTTTTTTGCTTATGTTAAATATAGATGATTTTGCTTCTGTGGAATTTAGGTTATTCAGCCATCTAACCAATGTTTGGTGAAATGTATTGCATAGGAATCTTAAAATGATGCTTTCACAATAACCTTTATCCCTCAACCCCAACTTCAAAAATTCAGGTTAACTAATGTTTTCTCAAAACTCAGAGCAACTGAATATCCTTTTAAAAACAGCATTATGGTAAAAATAACAGGAGTCCAGAGAAATTGAGATGCACGAACCTGGAAGACGCATTCGCGTAGGCAGATGTTCACTCTAGGCCACAAAAAGCTTCTATCCTATGATTCTTCTCATTTTTAGGGCAGATGCATTAACATTTCTGTGATCACGAGGAAGCCAAAGTAGACAAAAGGAAAAGGAAAATAAAATTGGTGAAACATATAGGTAAAGCAGTTCTCTTTTGATTAAAAACAACAAAAAAAAAACCCACAAAGACACAAAGCAAAACAAAAGGCCTGCATAGCTTTCAGGAAGTTACTGCTTCCTGCATCCATCACGCACATACTGCACATCTGCTTGATGCAAAGCATTGTGCTGGGGGCAGGGGATGCTGGGGAGAACCAGGCAACAGTGGCCCCAGCAGTAATGACCCGTGGAGTCTAGAGGGAAAGGAAGCCATGGAATGAGTCATCAAAAAAGCAATGAGAGAAAAAAAATTTTTTTTCCTTAAAAAAGAGAAGTTCAGGGAACTCAGGGGCATTGGAGAAATGTTTTTTTCAGAATCTGAACTTCAAAATATGTATTACATATATATTACTTTGTTCTTGGGCACTGTGTTCTTCCCTCTGGTCACAGATGTTATTAAAGGAATTTAGCTCTAGCCAGCTGTTTGAAATTGTAGTGTAGCCTGGATACGGTGCTCAATTTTCCTAAGACTTTCAAGTGGGGTTATCAATCCTGACCTTGAGGCCCCTGATTGGAATGCATTTGCCCTTCCTAGGAGTGTGGGCGCTCACCTTGTCTCTCTGTGTACATGGGATACCACTTCACTCACTGCAGTGGAGTGGATCCCGACGCACAGGACTGCCCCTGGGAGTTTCTGAGACTCTACGTTTCTACCGAAGTAGAAAGCCTCATCTTTCTCCCACAGAGCGGCTGGTGGCTTCAAACTGCTGACCTTGCAGTTAGAAGCCTACTGCGTAACCACGGCATCACCAGAGCTCCTGTGCACGTGACTCATAATAAGGCATGCAGACAAAATTTCTGCTCTGGTTATTCTAGCTGGGAAGCATCATCAGATGCTAGAATTATGAGTGAGCATGTGCTTTGTTTTTATTTTATTTTTGACAACCCCTCCCCATTCATTCAAAGACTGGCATTTGAATAAAAAAACAAATGTTCAATTGGCGTACATGTCACATATCGAACAATTTGATCATTCAATCATATTAAGAAACTTTGTTCATCACCACCACAATCAACTTCAGAATATTTTCTTCTCATGCGTGTGTTGTTGGCTCACCATTTCCCCCATCCTCCCTGCCATGCCCCCATTCTGGTTACTCTCTCTATCAATCTGCCTGTTCTGTAGTTCATATGTAGTAGAGAATCGTACAAAACAAGCAAACCAGAGAAAAACCCCACAACAAGGACTAGGTAAAACACAGAAAACCCTCACTCAGAGAGGAAGCAGAAAATACTTTTAAAATGCAACAACTTTAAAAGAGTCAAAGGGGAGATCAAATGATAGGGTGTTACATGTTAACGTCACCGCAGAGTCAGCCATGTCAACTTGACAGTGATCTCTGTCTGATAACACATCTTAAGACTATTCACATCCCTCAACTATGGTCAGAGGCCATTCACCCTGGACTTAACCTGTGTGAGGAGCCTGAAAATGGATTTGGGGCTTCCACTGTCACCTGTAGACTTCTGAAATCCACACAGGCTAACATTGATGAAGTCATATACTTACATCTCACCTAACATATTTGTGAAATGTGTCTTTATGTTGTTTAAAGCGGGTGACTTAAGTTAGAAGATGTCAGAAAGGAAGCACACTATTTGGTTTTGTTTAGCTAAGTCAGACTCATGGCAGCGATAAGTGATTCTCATGCAGTCATATTGGGGAGGGAGGAAAGATCCCCTTACAGATGGGTTTTGGGGAGATGAGCCAGTCAGGGTGCCATGTAGCAACGATGAAGTATACAACTTTCCTCTAGTTCCTGAATGCTTCCTCCCTCATCCCCCACTATCATGATCCCAATTCTACCTTGCAAGTCTGGATAGACCAGAGGATGGACACTGGTACAGACAGGAACTGGAAACACAGGGAATCCAGGGCAGATGACCCCTTTAGGACCAGCAGTGTGAGTGGTGATACTGGGAGGGTAGAGGGAGGGTGGGTTGGAAAGGAGGAACTGATTACAAGGATCTACATGTGACCTCCTCCCTGGGGGACGGACAACAGAAAAGTGGGTGAAGGGAGACTTCAGACAGGGCAAGATATGACAAAATAATAATTTATAAATTATCAAGGGTTCGCGAGGGAGGGGAGAGCAGGGAGGGAAGGGAAAATGAGGAGCTGATGCCAGGGGCTTAAGTGGAGAGGAAATGTTTTGAGAATGATGAGGGCAATGAATATACAAATGTGCTTTACACAATTGATGTATGTATGGATTGTGATAAGAGTTGTATGAGGCCCCAATAAAACAATTAAAAATAACAATAATATAAAAAATAAAAACCACAGTCTGATAGGGCTAGTAATGCATTGGATTTACAGAATTTTCTGTGGAAATTCTGAGGCGGGGATGTTGACTCTCCTTAGATTCATTCCATCCAGTTTTCAGACCCCCAGTTCTGCACAGTGTGTGCCCAGCTGGGCTGTGCTGTTTCAGGAGCAGCCAAATATAGTTGTTTTTGAAAATCGCAGCTGCTCCGAGAGGTTTGTGTTTGCTGTCTGGGTGGGAGAGCTGTGTCGCATAACCCATAGGCCCTGCTTTCCCCAGTCACCCTCCCTCTGTCCATCACGGCCAGTTCTGAGTCCTTGGGCATGGAGAGAAGGAGGCACCTCCAGGACTTGCTGCAGCCTTCTGGGTCCCCTTTGAGAAAGGCCATGACTTGGACTCCTTGCAGGGTGAGAGGGCCGGAAAGAGTAGGCCTTTGGGGAGCAAATCAACCTCCGGCTTCCCCTTCTAAGCAGATGTGCGAGGCCAGGTTGACTAGAGAAATACATCCAGTGATACTCATACCTGGGTCAGAAAGAGCTTTGTATCAAAAGTAGTTCTATATCAAGAAAACATCACAGCCCAGTCCAACTCGAGTCCATATGTCCAATACTAGTCCATATTCAGACTCACGCAACCACACGCAATGATGCAGAATGCAGGGAGGGCACAGCCGGGGGGAGAGCAGAGTCCTGTGGATCCAAGGGTCGCGCTCTGGCAGCTCTCAGAGCGGGTCCCCAGCAGGAAGGTGAGGGCTAAGAGAGGTTCCCTCTCCTTATGAGAAGGCCACGCCCACAAGGAGGTACCACCATCAGGCTATGACCTGATGGGGAGGTTGAGCACCACCCCTCCACTTTATCAGCCGAGTTCCCCTGGGAAGTCCCTGGGTTGCTCATTTGTAAAGAGGAAACAATGCTTCTCAATTCACGAAGCTGTGAGACGGAAACATGCAGTGAATGGACCAAGTACTCGCTAGACTGGGAAATGCCCATCAAGCCCTAGCTTCTCATTTCCCAAATGCATTTCTCAGGACTAGTCTGGGTACATCCGCTCTGCATGGAGCTCCATCACCCAGGGGAGACTAACGGTCCTCCACTCCTGCTGTCCAACACGGCCTCTACTGAAATAGTTATACAAAACCCCCGAAGCCAGACCCGCTGCCACCGAGTCCATCCCGACCCAGAGTGACCCAAGATAAGGTTCCCAATCTGTAAATCTTTGTGGGAAGGGACAGGCTCATCTGTCCCCTAAGGTTTGAACTGCTGACCTTGCAGTTGACTTCCCAAGTTACCCAACAGTCATGGCGTCAGGCCCTGTGTTAGTGACTTGTACGTGGTGCACTGAAGATGGAGATCGAGTCCTCGAGGACATGCAAACCGTTTGTTCACAAGAATCGGGTCTATCGTCAGATCTTTGTGAGAAGTCAGGTGCTGTCATTCTGCTGTCATAAGCAGGAGACTCACGTGCGCACTCAGACACACACGCATACCCCTGCGCGCACACACACAGGATTCCCACATGTACACATGCATAAAGCAACCATATTGTAAATTGATTTAAATTTTACTAATGAAAAAACATTTCCCAACAAATTAATTTGTGTCCACTTCTTTCAGAGATTGCCTCCATTTATATTGGAATATAAGTTATTTTACTTATACTTTATATACCGTGGGAAGTAACTTTCTGTGTTCCCCATGGGTTGCACTAGTATCCCTCTGCACAGACAGTATGAGAGTTTACAAAAATGTGTTCACAGGTACTGTTCACTGGGAGCACTTTCACCTGCCCGCTTGGCGTGAGCCACTCGTAGATGACTCAGAAATAAAGGCCCGGTCTCTGACTTCAAGGAGCTCAGAGTCCTGTGTGAGAACAGACAGGTGTTTGTGTTCTAGTGGTGGGAGGCAGCGAGGGCCCTGGGAGGACCTAGGTAGCATAAGCACCTACATCAGACGGGGTCAGTGATGGCACCCTGAGTATTCGCAGAGTTGAACCATAGTAGCTGGCGTACGATGGCACGGTGTGAGAAGAAACTGCCAATGGGAGGGTGTGGAGGCAGGAGGAGAAAGAGACCCCCAAAGTTACCTCTAGTAGTGTTGGGTAACTGCAGGGCCCCCCCCCCCGTACTGCAGTAGAGCGGGGGTTCTCACCCTGTGGGTTGTGATCCACTTGGGGGTCAAATTCACAGGGGTCACCCGATTCATCACAGTAACAAAATGACAGTGATGAAGTAGCAATGAAAATGATTTTATGCTTGGGGGTCCCCACCACACGAGGAACTGTCTGAAAGGGTCGCGGCCTGAGGAAGGTTGAGGGATGGGGAGAGGTAAGGGCAGCCGCCATGCAGCCCCTTATTATGCCCACGACACAGGATTGCTTCCCTTTATCCAGCAGCTAGGAGTTAGCCAGGGAAGAAGTTTAACTACCAGGCACGTTCAGAGCTGAGGTTGAGAAGAGATCATGCGGGATCCACGTGAGCCAGGAGTGGAGGTTAGAACATCGGAGACAGGGCTGCGGTTGTCAACCCTCAGGCTGACCTATGCCGGTGATGGAGACGAGTGAGACAGGTTAGGCCTGGACAGGCCTCTGGTGCTCATCCAAGCCACGGCCTGGCCTCTGTTCATGGTAGAGGCAGGCAGCCTCACATACCTCCATGGCCACTGAAGCTTCTGATTTTTGAGTAAGAATATGTCTGAATTTTAATGAAATCTCTCAGTTAAGAGAATTGTAAACTATTTAAAATACCGTGTTCAACCGAGCAATCTTGTGCAGGCTAGAGGTAGCCTGGAGGTTGCCAATGTGCAAGCTGTGGGTTTGGAAGCTGGAGCGACAATGAGAACCAGAATCAAGGCTGCTTCAAGACTGTCAAACCCAAGTCCTCACTGCCATCGGGGCGAGTCCGACCCAAAGCGACCATACAGGATAGGATAGAACTGCCCCTGGGGGTTTCTCAGGCTATAATGCTTTCTAAGACTTATCCACTATATGATGTCCTTCAAAAGTAATAAGAAAAGAGTGTGTGTTGGTGGTGGGGGATGCAAATGAAAAATACGTTGATCTACAAATATGGTAAGGAGGAAGTGAATAGAGAGGGGAAGGAGGGACTACCAGTGGTCCGAGGTTTTTTAGAAGCAAAATGAATGGGATTCTGGGGCAGGTGGGAGGGTTATCTTGATGAGATAAGGGTGTGTCTGGATATCAGGATGTTTGGAAATTTGAGGAGTGACAGGAATAACCCCCAATGGCTTTGATTGTGTGTGTGTGTGTGTGGGGGGTGTTCATGCATGTGTGCACAGTTGTACACATGTACATATATGATATGTATGTTTGTTCATGTGTGTGTATAGTCCACTCTGGGAAGTAAGCTCGGGGTGAACCTCGGTTGAGGAAGCAAAGGTTAAAAGGGACAAAGAAAACAGAGATGCTGGCAGCAGAGGGGTTAAAGTAACCTTAGAAATAGCTAAACATCCAGGTGGGAGGATCAGTTCCCTGACAACAGGCCGAGTGGTCAGGTCTATGGAGGCCTGCAGTGGAGCACCATGCCAGGATTAATAGACAGGACATTATCGCAGACCTGGGTGGACCAGGCCCCTTTCTGCTGTGACACTGGTTTCCTAGGTAATACTTTACACGGAGGACCCTCTCCTCCCCCTCTCCTCCCCCTCTCCTCTCCCTCTCCTCCCCCTCTCCTCTCCCTCTCCTCCCCCTCCCCTCCCCCTCTCCATATTCTGTGGTTAGTGCTTCTTTTGACACTTTCCACCAAAACACAAGTTGGAGTCCATCTGGAGCACTGTTACATCATTATCTCTCACAGCACAACAAGACGATCTTTATAGTAACAATAGCTATTATGTATAACTAACCCCCACCCCGAATTGAACTGCTATTAAGGTAAAGAGAAGTAGCCATTTAAACAATTGAAAATACATGAATGATAGGTCTTCATTCAGTAAATTTGATTTGCACCAATAAAATGTGTAACATTCCTTGATAAACACAAGCAATAGAAGTAACTAGAAGTAACTGTACTTGCAGGAATCTGACAGCAGGGCACCTTTTTTATCATTTGCATATGTTAGATAGTTCAGAGGAGTTTCAACTTCCTGTTACGTTGTAAATATTGAAATGCATCTCTGTGCCTCTGGACTCCAAGTGGCAAAAGTCCAAATGCACCAGAAAATGTTCTTTCCCATGGATTTAATCTGGTTTACAGGAAATACTCTTAACAATGATTCGAACCTTTAAATCAACGTGTTAACCCTTGTTTTAGGATACAGAGAATTAGAATCTTGTTGGGTGTTTGCTAACAGCATCCCTGGTTGAAACAAGCTGTTAACACCATTGGCTATGAACCAAAGGGTGGTCAGTTCAAGGCCACTCAAGAGAAGGGGCTTCCAGAAAAGCAGTCATTTTAAACCCTGTCCAAGAATCAAATATATGCCCCAAAGGCTTCCTAAAACCAAACAGTCGTTTAGCGTGGGTGTACAAAAGAGTCCCTGGAGACGGTTTTCTTTTAAGAGAGATTACATAATGTCGGTTAGATCTCAATGGAGTCTAATGGACAACAGAAAACTTAGGTCGGACTCTCAGGGGGCAGCGAACGTGTGTTACTGAGGGAGGGGCAATTCTGCACAGGAGGGCAAGGTGACCCACAAATTCCAAGAGTGTGACCCACGTCACAACAAAATTCTTAAGTTCCTAAATCTCAAAAGAAGGAAAAACTAAATAAGTCCCCCAACCCTTACAGGGCACAGTTCTACTCTGACATATGTACGTCGCCCAGTGTTGAACTTGGTTCAGGGACAACTGGCTTTGAGTTTGCACTAGACGACTTAACCCATCATTGCATGGATTTCTAGTATGATAACTTAATGACTTTGGGGCAACATGAAATAGCGGGGAGGGTGGGGGAACTGTTCATTTCCCTCAACCCGAATTCTAAAGCAGTCATGGTATGCTTTTGATACTGTGATTTCAAATCAAGACTTCCGCTCGACCCCTTAGAGGAATTTACCAGTTTTACAAGTGTCCCCCCACCCCCCAAACCTCTCCCCTCTACCTGACAAACAGCAGTGAGGTGCCTCCCAGGGTTGACCCCGCCCCCCCTTTGAAGGCCACGCTGTGCTCTGCCCTCACAGGACAGTACTTATCACCACGCTTGGTCTGCTGAGAGGTTGCAGACCGAGGCACTGAGGATTCACCCCGGCACCCCTTCCCCCCAGGACTTCTACGAGCCAGGCCTGGAGTCGTCCGCCACCGCTAAGCTGGATGACTTGCAGCGTTCCTGGGAAACCTTAAAAAATGTGGTACGTCTCCACACCGTGGCTTTTTAAGCCCACTCCCCGCCAGCCACCTCTTATGAAATCGGGGCACCGAGTTTACACAGAGTCCCCTTTGTTGGGCCACCGCGGTGAGGCAGTGAGGAAACATGTTGTAATCGGGGAGATAGGAGGCTGGGAAGCATTAGGTAATATCCCCTTTCTTGTCTAGATCAGCGAGAAGCAGCGCACCCTCTACGAAGCCTTGGAACGGCAGCAGAGGTACCAGGACTCCCTGCAGTCCATCTCCACCAGCATGGAGGCCATGGAGATGAAGCTCAACGAGAGTATGGAGGCGGGCAAGAGTCCCGAGAGCCAGATGGCTGAGCACCAGGTAAAAACCACTGTGGCTTCCGTGTCTGGCTCCATCCTTGTGGCCTGTGTGTCAGAGAGCAAGATGTGCATGAAATCCATCAGCCTTGACAGAGGCCACCAGGTTCCCGATGGAGGTGTTTTCAGGGCTTTCCTCTGCAAAGGGAAGCTCTGAGAGACAGACAGACGGCACATCCAGCCTTGGTTCTAAGGAGAGAAATCTCGATGTGTCCACGTTGCTTGTCCATTTTCATTAACCCAAAGCACTTGTCCAGATAGCTGCCAAGTTGATTTTGACTTTGTGGTCAGGATACAAGGGCGCACATAGCTACCTTCTCCGGTTATTTGTTAAAAAGGGGTTCCCATAAGTGTGGGCACCTTGCCAAGATTAAGGAAGAGATTAAGTCTCAGCTTTTAGTGGGCAGAAAAGCAGTGGAAGAGTAGGGGGCTTACACCTGGGAAGGCCAGGAGATGGAATTGACCCAAAAGCAACTAACAAGGTATTTGACTTTTGTGATTTGTCCTGACTTGACCTGTTTTCAAAGGCTTAGGGGACCCTGCAAAGCTTCAGTTTTACAGAGAAGCAAACCTAACTCGTAAAACTCATGTTAAAAAAAGAAAAAAATAGCAACTGCTTAAAATGAAATGTGCCTCCATTAAAATCTGGTTAGTGCCTTAACAATAGAATCAAGTGTTTTATTATCTCATAGGCAGACTTAAATGATGTCATTAGGGTCTAAGGGCACTGAAACCTGCATGCACCTAAATTTCCATCATCTTGGTGTGGGGGCTGCTGCCTGCTCTGGACCCCAGCCCTCAAAGCATGGGTCAAATCTATAAAAATCATTGGTATATATATATATATATTTTTTTTTTAATGAACTTAAATTTTAGGATCATATAAAATTATGCAGAAAGAATAAAAAGTTTCTCAGTACTTCTTTCCCACACTCACCCTCCCTCCACCACACACACACACACACACACACACACACACACACACCCCTCATATTATTAGCATCATGCATTTGCTTGGCATGTCTGTTCTCCTTGGTCCAGAGGACTGATACGAATGGCCTAGCTTCTATTAGTACTCACTCTTTGTATGACCCTGTGGGTTAGAAAAGGCATAAAACCATGTGTTCAGCAGTACAGTATCATGCAGGACAGTTCCCCTGTCCTTAAAACAGAGACATTTTCAGATACAAAACATGAGCCGTCAAAGCCTGGTGCGATAAGCATGTCTAGAGAGACAGAGTTGTGGCTGCTCTAAAAGTAAAACCCTGCCCTCTGTTTTCCCTCTCGTTTGCAGCATTGTCGTTTCAGAGCCGACAATAACCTTAGAATCAGCTCCCATTCTTCATGGGCTGTAGTCGAGGGTAGTCTCTTCGGCTGGGCTCTCTAGAGAAGCAAAGCCAGTGACATTCATACACACACATATAGACAGAATATTATCTCAAGAAAAATGACTAACGTGGGTGTAACAACAGACAAGTCCAAGTCCAGCCAGGTTCCACGTCCATGGGTGGAGGCTGGCGGCTTCTCCTGACTCAATTGCCTGTGGGGCTAATGAACCCAAGATCGGCAGGAAGATGACAGAGTCATAGCAGCAGAGGTGAATGGGTCCAAGGTTGACAAGTCAGATGGCCGCTGCTGATGATACCCAGAATCCGCAGGCAATGTGGCAGACTGTTGGCTCTAGTCTATCTTGAACTAGATGCAAGATCTAGACTCAGCAAAAGCCAAGCAAGCTTTTCCACATCATCCGTTTACATAGGAAGCAGGCTACACCCTCTGGGAAACATCCTTTGAATTGATTGCAGTCTGAGTAAAGGTGTTATATCTCACCCTCTTCTTCTTACAATGGATGGGCTGATCCCATGATGGAGGTAACTGCAGTGTGTTAGAGCACTTCATGGGGGCTGACTAAATCTGAACGGCCAAACCATTGAGAATTCAAATCTGGTTAAGTTAACATAAAACCCAGCTCTCACAGAGAGGAGTGCACTATTTTTCAATATAGCAAAAGCTTTCAACAGAGCAGAACGCTAGGGGCATTTTATCTAGAAGCAGCAGATTGAGACATAGTGAGTTCAGGTCTGTGACACTCTTGTTGTAACCTCTTAAGACAGAGACAAAATGATTGTCATCTGTCTTTTAGATTTTCTTTACATCACACAACATCTTCTCGTTCTTTCTGCAATCCCAAAGTCCCCCATAATCTTGGCGGTTTCGGGAAAGGACTGCTGTGTGAGTCTGAAATAGAATTAAGCTGGTATACCTGGACTCTGTTGATGGCGCAGATGGTTAATGTGCTCAGCGGTAATGAAAAGGCGAGAGGTTGGGAAATGGAGGGTGGGGAAGCCATTGGCTAGGTGGTAGACAAGAGTTACCTTTCAGCAGAAGGACATTGGGCCTCCACTCAAGTACTCCCTCAACACAAGAATACTTTCTTCTAGTAAATTGGCATTCTATGATGCTCACCTTCCCG
>NW_022107431.1:16049776-16077574 GCF_000313985.2 Echinops telfairi
AAAAAAAAAAAAGAGTTACCTTTCTGTGAAGGGGAAGGCAATATAAAATAAGAGGAAGATTGGCAAGAAGATGATGGAAGCAGGGGAAGAGACGGGAAAGTTTACAAGAACAAAAGGCATTTTTGTTGAGACAAATACTGTTACATGCATAATCCCCATAGGTAGATAATTGGGTAGGCATGCATGCTGAATGGGTGGGGGAGGGTGAGTGGGAATAATAGCAGGGCAGAAAGGAAGGGAGGGAGGGGAAGAAAGAGGGAAGGAAAGATGGGAAGGAAGAAGGAAACATAGTGGATCTAATGGACCGAAAGGCTTTCTGCCTTTGTAGCGAGTCCTGTCAATCTGCTTCTAAAGAAACAGGCCATGGAAAGCCACATGGGGCACAGTTCTGACCTACATATGCATCTCCACCTCCCTTCAGGATCCTTCACCCCCAAGACCCTTCACTGGCTCCCATAGGATTTAGACCTCCAGACAAAAGTCCTGGTGGCTGGTGCTGACAATGCAGAGTTCCTACACTGAAAAAGCCAGTGACCTTCCAACTCCCCCACACCTTGTCTTCTCATCATATTCACATGCGAAGAAACAGAAAATACAGGGCTATATCCTGAGTTTGTTCAAAGGATTTGATGGTGAACATTTAAGATCACCAGTTAATCCCGAGTATTAGAAATCAGGGACAGGTCTGTGACTTGTCTCATCACGAAGGCCAGCCATGCATCCCCCTCTTAGCCTTCTCCTCGTCTAGCCTAGAGGAGATGGTGATTCAATGGTGGGGGCACCTGACTCAATGGTGGGGACCTGCCACGGAGGCCCAACAATTTTGTTAGCACTGTGATGAGAGGGACCATATGATGAAATAAGAGATCATCGTGTGTAACTCAGTCTTATCTCCCCAAAGCCAACATTTTTCTGTGACCTACTTTTACTGACTTCTACTGAAAATGCCCAAGTTCCACAAAAATTTGAAGTAGAACTGCCCACACAAAAAGCCTACTGGTACCCTAAATATCAAAATCTGTTCTGAGCTCTGGAAGGGTGCTTAAAAAAAAGCACCCCCAGCACAATGATAGGATGACTGCTTCTAAACTTCAGCGGAATGATGAGAAAGAAGTCCAGGGTGCCTTTTATAGCTCCTTAAACTCAATCGAAACACTATGATCGCCTTGTATTTTCCCAACACTCTTAAAAATAGTAATGTTTCTTTAAAGAGCTAACTGAATTCCTACTTTCTCTCTTTCTCTCTCTCTCAAAACATGTGTTAAAATCTATTGAATTGGCTAGAGGCCTGTGGATTTCCTGGCATCTCCTCTAATTTGTACTCTCGGTCTAATTTCAGGACATATGTGTAGGTGTAAGCCAAGGGATGGCTAATTTATGTGCATGTTGAGTCCTCTGTGATAGTGACCTTCATGATTATGGATGACCAAGACTTTAGAAAGAAGTCTGGTTATTAAGGTGCTTGTCTACTAGCAAAAAGGTCTGCAGTTGAAACCCACCAGAAGCTCAATAAGTGAAAGTTATGGCAGACAACTTCCATAAAGATTCATCTAGCACTATCCAGAGCAGGCATCCTCAAACTACGGCCCGTGGGCCACATGTGGCCCGCTGAGGACATTTATCTGGCCCGCCGGGTGTTTTTGTCCCATTTGTTTTTTGACTTCAAAATAAGATATGTGCGATGTGCATAGGAATTTGTTCATAGTTTTTTTTAAACTATAGTCTGGCCCTCCAACGGGTCTGAGGGACAGTTAACTGGCCCCCTGTTTAAAAGGTTTGAGGACCCCTGATCCAGAGAATCCCCTTATGCCCCAAGGAGATGATTGATAATATTCTCTCTCATAATATTATAATGATGTCTCTAAAGTGAACTTGAGACATATATAAATCATAGCTACATGGATGGATTTGGGGCTCTCACTTAATTCTTAGCCCCAATCTAAGAACAATTAGTTCTCTGTCATGACCAATGTTCAATACTCACTCATGAAGAGATGACTGAAGATATGAGTGCTATAGAAAAGAGTGGTAAAAATCAAACAAGCAAACAAAACAAATGGTGCCGAAATATCAGAAAGAATAGTGTCTGGGGTCGTAAACACATTTTTTCCCCCACACATGCAGCCATCAACACATGCATCACACATGCACAAGTGAAGCATCAACTTAGTCCACATGGAAGAAACACAGCAGCCTGTGTGATCCAAGGAGTGTAAATAATAAAATCCAAATCTAAAGGAGGGAATGGTATCAGGGCCTAAGTTCTGAACATCTGGTTTGCAGAAGGCTGTGGGTAACAGTGGAAACCCAAAAGCTACTTGCAAGGTCCCCATATGGATTAAGCCTCCAGTAAATTTCTTCTGACAACAGTTAAGGGTTCTGAATAGCCAGGCTATCATACGGAGACCATTTTAAAGTTGATTATGGGAGATGTGGTTAGGTTAAAATGTAACAAAGTTGTTTCTCGTTTGTCATATTTTCTGCTTTCTTTTCAATTGAGGTTTTCCTTTGTTTTGTTTTGTCATTGTTGGTGGTTTGTTGAGTTGTTTGCATCCTGTTTGTGTTTGTATGATTTTCTGTATCTGAAGTCCAGCACAGGTGAATCTCTAGAGAGAGTAACTGGATCAATAATTAACTAGAGGCATGGCATGGGAGGTTGAGGGGAATAGGGGAGCTAACAATGAGTCTGAGAAGAAAATGTTCTGGAATAGATTGTGGTGATGCTTGCACAACTCTTCTTGATGGAACTTAATGATTAAATGGTATGATATGGGAATTCTATGCCAATCAAACGATTTTAAAACACAATGAAAGTAAAACAACAAAAGATCCATCCTGGCAACCTCATGAGGCAGTTCTTACTTTGTCCTGGAGTGAGTGGAGCCAGAATGTTCGGTAGAAATGAGGATGGGGAAACGGTCTCATTTACTTTCAATAGGTCATCTGGGAGACCAGTCCCTGGAAACGAATCTAACGCCTGGTCAAGTAGAGGGTCAGCAAAAAAGAAGACCTTTGATGAGATGGCTTGGTACAGTGGCAGCAGCACTGGGCGCAAACGTCACAATCAGGAGGATGGGGCAGGGCGAGTAGGGTTCCCTTCCGCTGTGCCCAGGGTTCCCTTAGTCGGGGCACCTCACAGCCACGAATTAGGTTGCTGCGAGTCAGAATGGATTCGATGGCCAGGGGTTTTAGGATTTGGAACACCAGTCCATGGACCACACTTTGAGAAGCCCTCTCTAGATCTCTGGAAGATCGCTGATAAGAATGTCTCCTTGTCTTTGAGGCAGGCACGGGCATAGGACACAAATAGCTCTCATTACGAGGAGAAATACATCGAGCTACAATAAAAGGATGAACTTCTCTGTGTGTTTAAGCCACCATGAAAAGAGAATCTTTTTTCACTAACAGATTTTCAGCGAACTGAAAAGCCATGCTAAGTTGGAGAAGCCACCTGCAGGACTCACAGCCTACAGAATATCTAAAAAAAAACCCTACCTGTCAGTTAGAAAAGGAAAGACACCAGTAAAAGATGGGAGAGGATTTTGATAGTTACAAGAGAGGAGAGACAGGTGGCCAGGAAGCACATGAAAACACTGCTCAAGCTCATTAGTCAGCAGGGAGATCACATCAATTCTACTCTGAGACACCATTGCACACCAACTCCCTACCTACCTAAGGCTGTTGAATCAAGGTTGTCTCCTAACAACTAGAGGAAGGACGGAGTCGGTCTTTGTGCCATCTCAACGGAAGCAGACGCACAGCTTTCTCCCGGGCAGCCACTGGTGGCCTCAACCCATCTGCCTCCCTTTAGCAGATGAGCACTTAAACACCGTGCCAGCAGAGCTCCTGTGAACCCCCGGTGGCTGTTAGGTGCCATCAAGCAGACTCCAACTCATAACTCCGGGCAGCAGAGTGAAACCATCCCTGTCAGTCATGTGCCATCCTCCTCGATGGCAGTGCGTTACGGCCCCTGTTGCATCTGCTGTGTTATTCCTTCTCCTTGGGGGCCTTCTCTTTCACTGATCCTCTACTTGGCCAAACATGATGTCCTCCTGCGGGGGCAGTGGTGGGTGGGTTTGAGCAGCTGGTCTTGTAGTTAGAGCTTCAAATCACCCACTGTACCACCTGGGCTCCGGTCCAGCACGAGGAACAGCTGAAGCTTGGGAGTGGACAGTTTCTGAGTGCTCAGAACCCACCCAGGGCCTTCCTGAGAGAAAGACCTGACCATCGTTCCCATCAAGATTATAGACCAAAAACCATCTCCAGGGAGTTCTGCTCTGTCACACGGTGTCTGTAGGCATTAGACAGCTGCTCAATGGCACCTACCAGCACCATCAAAGACCCTAAGGTGGGCGGGGAAGAAAGGCCGGTGATTTGCTTCTGAAAGGCAGTCAGTGAAAGTTGTATGGCTTGCCGTGGTCTGATGGGAAACCAGTCAGAGGTCTGGTTCAAACCCAGCCAGCGCTCCTTTTCTGTTGTCCACGGAGTCACCGTGAATCCTCAACCAACAACAATATCAGAGAAGGGGCAGCCAGGCAGGGAGATAAGCAAGAAGAGTGTCTGATATTTCTCTCATATTGTTGCAGGTCCTGGATGGGATAGGCAAGACTTCTTTTTTTAGTCTCGGGTGAAATCTGGAATGCACAAATGCCATGTCCAGGAACGTAGTGATGGACTTGATTGCCAACAGAGATCTGTAGGCTCGCAGGCACAATTAAGCATAGGTTCCTCACATCACAGATGTGCCTGTGGGAACCCAGAACAAGAAATTACCTTGCTCAGCCCCGCTATAGTTAGGGGCTACAGAAATCGTTTCACACTCAGAAATGTTCTGCCAGGTAGCAGCTGCTTTCATTTTACAAGTTTAGTTGGTCCCCAATTAGCCAATCGAATGCCTCTTTGGTGACCTATCTTCCACGGATCTCGCTCAGTGCGACTCTGTGAAGTGACCTGGTACCCAGTCAAAGAGTGTGACACCACCCTCTCCCGTGCAGGCCCTGATGGACGAGATTCTCATGCTCCAAGAAGAAATCAGTGAGCTGCAGTCTTCTCTCTCAGAGGAGCTGGTGGCCGAGTCCCCTGAGTCGGACCCAGTGGAGCAGCTGGCCCTGCAGACCACACTCACGGTCTTGGCCGAGCGAATGTCCACCGTCAGGATGAAGGCATCTGGGAAACGCCAGCTCTTGGAGGTAACAGCCACTCCCAGGGTGTCCCTGGTGTCTTGAGTTAACGTTCAAAGCTGTGGCCACAAGCCCGCGGGCTTATGATGGGATCCACCTCATGATTGGATCCCACTCTTCAGATGGTGGTGTTGGGTTTCCGGAACGTTCTTGCGAATAGAGCATCGAGTCTGTGTCATTAGGAATAGGTCAGACTCAGGACAAGCAGGCAGAGTCATGGTAGAAGGTTTGCACCGTGGTTGGCGCTGTTGAAATAGAGGCATCCTGGTGTCACATTGCTTAAAGTAACTAGCTTTGAACCTACCAACCATTCCATGGGGAGAAAGATTTTTGAACATGGAGATTCTAAGAATCATTCTCATTATTGTTAAATCTATGAAAATTAAACCCTACTTACTGTTGGACTGCTAAGAAAGGTAGGTGGTTGGAACCCATTAGCCACTCTGAGGGAGAAGGGTGAGACCATGTGCTCCCAGAAAGAACACCTAGAAAGGACACTAGGAGTTGGAATCGCCCTGATGGTAGTAGGTTTGGTTGTCATGTATAGGCACTGAGAGCCAATCCTAAAACTATTTAACTCATACAGATGCTATTAGAATTCTGATTCCTATGTTACTCATTTGAAATACTATTTCATATAAACACGAGTTTTGGAAACAGTAGTGTGTGTATTGGAAAGCATCTGTTTTCCTTTTTCTTTTTTAAAATCATTTCATTTGGGGCTTGTACAACTCTTATCATAATCCATACACACATCCATTGTGCCAAGCACATTCATACATATGTTGCCATCATCATTCTCAAAACATTTGCTTTCTACTTAAGCCCTTGGTATGTTTTCTTTTTTCTGTTGATATTCTTTTATAACACTTTTATAGCATATAGAAAATAATATCATATTCTTACTCATATAACCCACATGAATATTAAATAATGAATACTGTGACATGAATATTACATGAATACATGAATATTAAATAATAAATACCCTACATGAATACTCTCAAAGTATCTCCCCCATATGTCAACAGGTCCTATCAGCACATAATTGATCATCACAAAATTGATTATCAATCCTATATGGACTGGATAGTATTTAACTTAGTTGCCAATTATACCATATTTCAATTAGCCACAACCCTAAGTTTAGGGATGTAAGTTAATTTTAGTTTCACTTATTAGGGATGTAAGTTCACCTTAGTTTCACTTATTAGTAAAAGTATTTATTTCTTATTTTGGAAAATGTTAAATTTAATGTGTCTACCTTATGAACGTCATTTTAATGACTTAATAGAGTATTTAATTTAAATATCTTGTTGACAACCAAGTACATTTTAATAAAGTACATAGAGTATGTTATCCTTAGAGTTGAGTTTTTCATTCATTTATATTGTCCCAGGTTCACTCTTTGGAAAACGTACAGTGTTTCAAAGTGAAGTGCTGGACTTGGATTTTTTTTTAATGTGTGACTTTTTTTTCTGCCATCATTGGGGAAAACTTAGAGATCTCAATTAAAATTTTAAAATTCTGCCTTCACTCAGAATACAATGGCACTAATTCCTCTGTAAACTTTCACCTGAACCACAATCAAATGTTGGGGGTCGGGGGGTGAGGGAAGACTATTACAATAGTAACACTGGCACTGCCTGCACCTTTGTGGTGGCTGCCCTGTGAGACAGACTCTTAGCCTCCGATGCTCCTCAGCTTGCCATGTTGTCGTTGTCAGGTGCCACTTGGTTGGTCCCAAACCTTAGAGACCTTATTATGCACAACAGAAAGACACACCGCACCATGCTCGCCATGGGTCTTATGTTTGGACCCATGGTTGCAGCCACCGTGGCAGTCCATCTCCTAAGGGCCTTCCTCTTCCTCGCTGCCCCTCTAGTTTACGGAGCATGATTTCCTTCTCCAGGGACGGGTCTCTCCTGACAACATCTCCAAAGTATATAAGACAAAGTCTTGTCACCCTTGCCTCTGAGGAGCTCTCTGGCAATATTTCTTCCCAGACAGATATGTTTGTCCTTTCAGCATGATGCTTTCAATATTTTTCTCCAGCACCACAATTCAAATGTGTTGATTCTTCTGTCTTAACCAGTTTACCGAAGTTCTCACCAATCCCGTTCATTTCCCAGACATTGCCAATCACGTGTCTGTTGCCATTTATGAGCTGCTTTCTGCCTCTGTTTTGTTCTGATCCTTGGCCCATTGTCCTCAGTTACAGTATGCTTGGCCCTATAGACAAATTGTTTAGAAATCTCTTTCCAGTTCTCGGTGTATGTGATGATCATCAGGGGGGCTTTTGGGAAAAGATTCATTTCAACACTCAGCACTCCCCAATTCTGAAATCGGATCTGAGCATGTCCCTAAATATGTATTTTCAGTTTCACGGGTAAGTCGCAGATGGTTAGCCCAGAGAGAGAACAATTGTTCCACGAGAACTCAACTGGGGCGTTGACCGATGCTTTGACCCCCCCAGGAAAAGCTCAGCGATCACCTGGAGGGACAGAGGCAGGAGCAGGCCCTGCAGAGGTACCGCTGCGAAGCCGATGAGCTGACCCACTGGCTCCTGAGCACGAAAGCCTCCCTGGACACGGCCCTGGGCACGGTGCCCACAGAGCCCATGGACATGGAAGCTCAGCTAGTGGACTGCCAGGTACCAAAAATGGTCTCAAAGGGAGGTTCCAACATCAGAAAGGGCAATTTTAACCACAGGAAACATGCTAAAATGATTTGGTATTGATACAGAATCTTTTGTAACCCTTGCCTTTTTACATTTAGAAAACAGAAAAATAATGCATTGTAAAATACATTATTTAATATTCAACATGTTACACAATACATTATAAAAGCTGAAATGAAATCCAAATTTGGGCATAGTTCTTTTGAAAAATTTAAACAATAGTATCTATTCTTTGGCAAATCTTCAGCTTCCTAGAGAATATTTTTGAAGTCTATAGTAGCCTAAAGGAGCCCGATGGTAGAGTGGGTTGAGCAGCCAGCTCTTGACTACAAGGTTAGTGTTTGAATCCACCAGCCACTTCATGGGAGAAAGATGAGGCAGTCGATTGCCCTAAAGACCCGCGGAGCAGTTCTCCTTGGCCCTGCAGTGCCCCTCTAAGCTGGAATCCACTCCATGAAAGCAGGCTCAGTATCTAACCCAAACCCTTAAGAGATCTCTATGGTGTGGGAGTGCAAACCCAGGAGAGGAGTTAGTCTCAGTAAATCAGACAGTGGGTAAAGAACGCAGCAGGAATTGTCTACAGGTGTTCTGTTGCAATTTTGGTTATAATTCTATAAACTTTTAAGAGAAATTTTGGGAATACCGTGAGTTAATAGGCATACAGGCAGTCTCAACATAAGGAAGATTGTCCCCTGAGAATGTACTCTGCAGCAGGAGTTAACGCGGAGGTGAATTGCATGAAAGCTTTTGTTTGAGTATGATTCTCTTACCTTTTATTATGGAAATTTCAAACACATACATAATTTTAGAGAATGCCTCATGAAGCTCCATGTACCAGCCATGGAATCTTGGGCAGTCATCAACAGATGACAACAGATTAGTTTAACCCTCTGGGTGAGCTGCTGTCCCTTATGAGCTCTATTATGCATTAAATCAACATGTCTCTAAAAAAAATTCCTCCTAATCTGTAGGGTTAATTGTCATTATTCATGACGTCATGCATTTCTCATTTAAACTATGAGAAAAGAAATCAGAAGGATTCATCAATGAACACTACCTTTTTTCTTCATCTTCTTAAGGTGTTATATAATACACCAGTTTGGTCATTCCTACTAAAAGTTTAAGCCTTCTGCATAGTATGTTGTTCCTTCTAATATAGAGTTTTAAATTCACTAAGGGATTTATCTATGTGTATCCGTTCTTGATGGTATGGAACAATTAGCACTTCACATGCAAATGTTCTCGATTCCTTATGTTTGTCTTTTCCAATGTTTCTTTGCTACAAATAGCCAAGTATTTTTAGTATCTCCTTCTAACAGTTGAAATTACCCGAATGGAATTATACAAATACACAACTGTTCCTCGATCAATTAAAACCAAGCATTTAAACAAGTTGTATCAGAAATATGACATCCTTGGTGGTACAAACACCACGTTCAACTGCTAACGACATGGTGATATTTACTCAGAGGCACCTGGAGGAAAACCTAGAGATATCTTTCTGGAACCATCAGCCTTTGGAAGCTCTCTGGAGCAGAGATCTGCTCTGATGCACATGAGTTAGTGCCCACTTGATGGCGACTGGTTAGTGTAAGGTGACCAGACGTCCCGCTTTGGGCAGGACAGTCCCGATTTTTAACAATTTTTCCCGCGTCTGTGGCATTTTTTAAAAGTCCCTATTTTTGGAAAGAATGCACGACAAGCTAGCGTATATGGTTTTCGGCTGCCGTGTGGCTATTTTGCCAGGATATGAGTTTCATCAAGGGTGTCCTGCTTTTGTCCCGCTTTACCAGTGTTAAAATCTGGTCACCTTGGCTTAGTGGTCATTGTCCTTTGGGGCCTTCCATAGAATCACAACCACACCCTGCCTTTGGGTCCCTGGACACTTTCCTTCATGGGCCCCCAACTCCACAAAATAACTAAGAAGTCAAACTACAAATTTTGCCAATGCTTTGGTATAAAGGCAAAATATACGCTGAGTGGATTCATGATCATAGAGTCATTATAGTTATACTTTTTTTTCTTCTGGTTTTAAGAGACATTAAAAGGAAAACATCTGTATGTGTCTCCTGCCAAATGGTAGAGTCCGCCCTGCACAGATTTATACAAATTTCTCAAAAACCGTGCTCAGGAAATCGTCCGTACACCTCATTTTGTTCAAAAGTGGGAGAAAGCTGAAGTGTTCCACCCTCGTCAAGAGTGACAGGCTCGAAACCCAGAGACCGTTCTAGTGCCTCCCACAGGGGCGCTAGCAGGTGCATCTTCTCGACGGCAGGGAGTTTGAGTTTTGAGTTTGCTGAAAAAAATATGGACGCTTCCAGGTTGTTCTATTTGGGGGCTCAAAGCTATATAATCTTTAAAGTTGATGACTTCTGCAGTTATACAAGAAAATGAAAAAAAAAAAAACTTCTTCTTGAAAACGTAAAGTGACATGAAGGACTACACAAGGAGCTCAGAGGGAAGGACGGTGGCCAGACGGTGATTTCTCTAGGAAATGCCACCTGTTCCGTTTGGCTTGTGTTGCTCGCTGGTGTCACCTTTCCTTGGAGGGCAGGAAGTGGGGAGGTTATTCTGTGCCTGTCCTGCCCTTCGGTTTCTAGTTCGAGGAAGCCGCGTGGCACTAGAGAGCTGGCACAGAGCAAGCGGTCCATTGTCTAAGAAAGCTTTCAGATGCGGGAGGTTAAAATGCATTATATAACATCATATAAGTGGATATATAATATATCCTGAAATAACAGCAAACCTGGAAAAATTATCAACCCCCAAAAGCAAGGCCTCAAAAGGGTTTCATGTGGGAAGGTCTCGTCATAGGTGGTCTCTCTATGTCCTGAGACATAGACTTGCCATCGGACCACAAGAATGATAGGCTAGCACGAAACCTCTTTTCTCTGGACCTGTTGTCTGTTTGGCATGCATTTTTCTTACAACGTGTGTCTTGTTAAATAATAAACTCCTAATCCCAATCCTAAAAAAAAAAAAGACAAGAAACATTAAGACGCTCAGGGATCTTTATTTTATTTTGTTTAATATGGTGTTCGTGAAGACTGAGAGGAAAAGCCAGGAGGTGGTCAGCCCATTTCTGAAAGCCGAGGGCCGCTGGGAGCTCCCTGCCGAGGTTGGTCACCTGGGCAAATCTCCTCTGGCTTTTGTTGCTGCAGAACATGCTGGTGGAAATCGAGCAGAAGGTCGTGACCTTATCGGAGCTCTCGGTCCACAATGAAAACCTGCTGCTGGAGGGCAAGGCGCACACAAAGGAGGAGGCCGAGCAGCTGGCGGTAAAGCTGAGGACCCTGAAGGGGAGCCTCCTGGAGCTGCAGAGAGCCCTGCACGACAAGCAGCTCAACATGCAGGTAGGTGCTCGGCCACCTCCAGCAAGGAGCCTGTCAGACAGGAAGGAAAAAGTCGTCCCAACCCCATTGCGTGCAAGTTTGGGCATGCTCTTTCAGTGAACACTTGGGTGACATGTTCAAGTAGGTTTTAGGAGGACCATTGAATGATAGGCCAGAAGACGGGGAAATGAAAATAATTAGCCAAGTCTACCTGGTGGTGGTGTGCTTACAAGTTGGGCTGCGATCCATGTGGTCGGCAGTTTGAACCCCCCAGCAGCTCCGTGGGAGAGAGACCGGCTTGCTACTCCCATCCACAGCTTGCAGTCTTGGAAACCCACGGGGGGTGTCCCTGGGATTCGGCGTTGTCTGGATGGGAGCGAGAGGAGCAGGGTGGCTAGATGAAGGAGCCCTAGTGGAAGAGTGGGTTCCAGGTGGTTTGTTCAACACAAAGTCAGCAGTTTGAACCCCCCAGCCGCTCCGCAGGAGAAAGATAAGACTGTCTGCTCCCATAGAAATATCCAGCTGCAGAAACCCAAGGGGTGTTTCCACTCTGTCCTGTAAGGCCACTGTTAGTGGAATCTACTGGACGGCATGTATTCGGTTTGGATTTTGGCAGAAAAATATTCCTTTTAAAAATTTAAACACAGATAAAGGATTAAGGAAAATATCCTATAGCACTTTGGCACGTTTATTTCTCCTCCCTTCCATTTTTCAGATATACCCAGGCTGTTTTTTGATTATGGGCCTGTAATTTTAGAATGATGACATTTCGCAGGGGACTTGAACTTTTCCATTGCTGTGTATGGACTTTGTTGTTGTTGCTTGTATAGGCTGTGACATTAGCGCATTTCCGAATAATGATTTCACCTTATAGCTCTACACGCCTTTTGGATAATATATAACTGGTCTATCTTTTGACTTCCCCTTAATTTTTCAGCTTTCTGTGTCCTGACTTTTTAGAATTGCCTTCCATAAAGATCATGTAGCTACCCTTTGTTGGTTTTAAAATTTTTATTTCATCAGCAAAACTCTGATTGTTAAATGGCAGATTGAGTCCACTTACAATATTTATATTGATTATAGCTTCGTGTCCCTTTTCTTAATTTTTGCATCGTATTTTTGTCCTGCTCTGATTCCTCCTCTTCCTCTTAACCGCTGTTTTGCTATCACTATCACTGTGTGTGTGTGTGTTCTCATTTGTTGTTGGTCATCAGTCTTCCTGTACTTTTTACCATGAATCTCTAAAACGTTTTAGTTCTTAACTCAGTTCCCCCCGCCCCCCAGACCCATGCGAGAATCCTAGAGAACGCTTTCTTTCAGGTTTATAGACTGCGATTGCCCCGCATGTGAATTCTGCTCTTGTCTCTTGCCCGTCAATTAGATAGCACATTGATTATACTCCAGAGAAACAACATATCCATTGTCACGCTGCCACGTGCCACCTGCGGCTTCATGTGAAGGAGCTTGAGCCACAACAGCGACATATTTTTATATTTTTAAAATTCTTTGGTGAAGGGGATGATAGCAGGGGAAGACATGATGAGCAACATTAGAAATCAAGTTGTACAGTCAGTGACAAGTGGTCAAAGCCGTGGGAGAAATAACAGGTGGCAGGTCCACAGGGGAGGCAGAGGTGGGAGGATTTGCCATTGTTAAAGGCTGGCTAGGAGGCCTCTCAGAACCATGCCGACATGGAAGGAAGAGAGTTTCAGTCAAGAAGTCAAGACGCACAAAGGCTCTGAGGTGACATCCCGTCTGGCTGTTTAAAGAGGCCAGTGCAGGCCGAGGGCCCTGAGCCAGAGGGGAGTGGTGGCAAATGAGAACAGAAACGTAAAGCAGGGCCGGAGAGTGCTGGACTTTAATGGCATCATGTGGACTTTGGCCTTTCTTCTCCAGAAGATGAGAAGTTATTTGGGCATTGAAGAAGAGGATGACACAACCCGATTTTAACCAGCAGGGCGGACGTGAGGGGCCAGCTAGCAGGCAGCGATAGATAGACATTTAGACCAATAAGACGCACAAGACTTACCCGAGGGACACCTATTTGGTATTTGGGAGGAGAGCTAATTAGCTGAATTTCATTTGGACGACAGCTTAGCTTTAGACAGGTTATGCCGGAGATGTGTATGACCTGTCAAAAATTGGTTGAAATTCTGGGGAAAGACCTGGGGCAGCGTCATCACCTCTGATGATACGTAAAGGTGGAGCCTCGCTCTGCGAGGGAGTGAGGGTACATCCAGAAGTCTATGGCCTTGACCCCTCCCACAAGAAGAGCGGCACCAGGAAGAGCCCCTGAGAGGGGAGGAAGGCAGAGTTTTCTTCCTGGACTCCACTTGAAGACTGCGTTTCACGGAGGAGGAAGGACCAGTGGAGTCTTAAGCTGCTGGCAGGGGAAGTAAGAGGAGACCTGCAATTGGCCACCGGGGTGAATTAGCAGCTTGGTGACCATTTGGGACTCCAGCCTCAGCTGTCTCGTTAACGTGGGTCCAGATAATAGTGTTCCATGTTTTGTGTCTCAGATAGGTAGTGTTTACCAAGTAGCGACTGTGCCCTGGTGATGTAATAGGTATGAACGTGGGCTGCCAACAAGATCAGCAGTTCAAAACCACCAGCCGCTCTGCAGGAGAAAGACAATGTTTTCTGCTCCTGGAAAGAGTTACAGTCTTAGAACCCACCGGGGGCACTTCTAGTCTGCCCTATAGGCTTGCTATGAGTCAGAACTGACTCCATGGCTATGAGCTCACGCTGCCTAAGGAGCTCTGGTGATGCTGTTGCGTAGGCATTGGACTGCCAATCTGAAGGTCAGCGGTTCAAACCCACCAGCTGCTACAGAAAGATGAGGCTCTGTGCTCCAATAAGCGTTTACAGGCCTGAAAACCTAATATTGGGTCTCTGCAAGGCAGGATTATTTCAATGGCAGTGGGGTAAAAAAAAACAAACTCACTGCCATTGAGTCAGTTCTGACTCAGGGTGACCCTATGAGACAGGGTAGAACTGCCCCCTCTGAGTTTCAGAGCCTTTTTACAGGCGTAGAAAGCTTTCCCCCCATGGGGTGGCTGGTGGCTTCAAACTGCAGACCTTGAGGTTTGCAGTAGGTTTAGGTTGTTGCTTTCTTGTTTGCTTGCTTGCTTGCCTACTCTGAAGAGCAGGTAAAAGGGGAAGGGGTAGCCTGAGACTCACAGGCACACGCTAGGAACTACAGAGCCCCCGAGGGACACAAACACTTAATCCTTCAGCTACTACCCTAGAGGTTGGTGGCTCGAACCCACCCAGAGATGTCTCAGAACACTGGTCTGGCAATCTGTGTCTCAATGGTGAGAACCTCACAAACACTACAGCGTTACTTTGCTATGTGTCCAAACAGACTGGACGGCAGTAACTACAGGGTTTTTGAGTTTTCTGTGGAGGAGCCACCCTGCTAACTCGTTCTGTAGCTGCCATTCCCTGACACCTGGTTTTTCTTCATCACATCTGATCACGGGGCTGGTACGTAGGGGTGTGAATGAGGTGGGGGTGGAGTCCAGCCAGGCTGGCTCATTGGGCCTCACTGGCCCTGTGGGTTTCTGAGCCTGTCAATCTTTACTGGAGTAAAGAGAGCCTCGCCTTCCCCCCGGGGAGCCGCTGGTGGGTTCAAACCACTGCCCTTGTGGAAGGGACATGTAAAATCCTACTCCTCCCTGCCACACCTTGCTCCAGCCACAAGGCCCACTTAATGCTCTGGTTCTGTCTGAAAACCAAATCAGTGCCTTTCACCCTCGGGGCACTTCATCAGTGACCCCTCCACTGGAATGCCTCCCGGAGATCCCTGCACGGCTGCCAGTTGATTTCCTTCTTCTGAGCATTACAGATGCCTCCCTAGGCACTGGAGGAAGCCCATCTCTTTCACTTTCTATCCCTCGACTCAGTTTCACTTTCTCAATAGCTTTTAGCAGGCGCCCTGGTGCCGTAGTGGTTCCCCATTGGGCTGTGATCCCCATGGTTGGCAGTTCAGAACCACCAGCAGCCCTGAGCAGGAAAGAGGTGGCTTTTTATTCCTGTCAACGGCGTCGCCAGCAGTGAGGAACTTTTAGCAGAATACCCCCAGGGCCTGGAAGAGTGCTTGCCACTGAGTGGGTGCTGAATAATTATTTAGAAAATGATTATATTAATATGCAGCAACTTCTCTAGGGCCAGGTGCATAGGAGCTCGGGTTTTCTTCAAGCTTCTCTGCACAGAATGAGGAAAGATCTACAGCCGTATCTTAGCTGTTCTGCTCAGAAACGTTTGAGGACCTCGGGCTCTACTCCGCAAAGTGGGACATAAAACATTTATGGGACTGGGTCATAAATGTCCCAGGCCTACATGTCCTTGGAGTCTGTGGTCCTAAATCACCAAGGCCGGGAGTAATTCATTCCTGCCAGATGTTTGGTTATGACAATTATGACGGAGAAGTTTCCAGAGCGTTGTCCCCGACATACTCCATAATTTCCCCGGGTATATTTGCAGCATATCCAAATGTATAAGTAGAAATACCGTCTGCCGGAGCCACTCATAGGTGGACTCTCACTCACCTCCCCGGAGCTCCTCTGCCTGCATGCTTTCCTGTGTATTGTCCAGGTTGCTTGTTGTTACTGATACTGCAAGGCGGCTGCTGTTCTATAGTCTTGCGTCCCGCCCAGAGGTTTCCTTCGCCATGAGCGAGGGTTGTCTAAATCTCCCTCTCGTTGCATAGACCCTCTCCCTTCACCGGGATAATGCGTGCCTCTCTCCAGTGACTGCTTTCTACCCTTTCATTCATAATGGACCGCAGACAGGAAATGCAGGAGGAGAACCACGTTATCCTATCAGTTGGTGCCGACAAGGCATTTGATCAAATCCAACACCTCGTCTTAATTTTAAAAACTCCAGAGAAGAGGAGTAGAAGGGAAATGTCTCAATATCATTAAGGGCCTAGGCGCGAAACCAAGGCCAACATGATTCTCAACAGAGAGGCTGAAAACATCCCCCTTGTGAATGGCAACCCGATACGGGCGGCCTCTGTCACCGCTCCTGTTCAACGTGGAATTAGAAGGCCTCGTCAGAGCAATCAGGCCAGAACGGGATAGGAAAGGGGTCCAGATTGGTAAGGAAGAAATAAGTCTGAATTTGCCGATGATATTATGATCTAACACATACAAAAGCCCAGAGACTTAGCCAGAAAGCTTCTGGAGCTAATAGAAGGTCAAGTGGCTGGGTCCAAGGTCAGCATACAACACTCAGTCTATGATAACTAAAGGAATTCTGAACAGCAAGTCAGAACACCAGTGGCATTTCCAGAAGCGCCTCCCCCATCCCAAGGTGCAATGGAAATAACCCTAACCAGAGACCTACAAGTCTTATACCAAGAAAACAGCCAGCCACCTGGCAAGTCACCAAAGGAGACCTACCAAAATGAAAGAACATACATGCTCATGAATAGGCAGATCTTTCCAAACCAAGCATTTGTCTCCTGTGGTTGCTGGGTGCTGATGTAAGAGAGAGAAGTCGGAATGCAGCAGTGTCAACTTTTCCCAAGAGAACTAAAGTAACATTGTGAGACACGGTGGTCATTTGAGAGAGAGAAAAAATGGACTTAGGTGTGTGACCTTTAACAAAGAAAGAAAGAATAAAAGAATCTAGAACGGCATTCCCATGGAAGAACACTTACAATAGTATCTGGTAGCCATATTGGTCAGCTCACAGCAAATGTCTAAATCAGCGGTTTTCAACCTGTGGGTCACGACCCCATTGGTGGTAGAACAACCCTTTCCAGGGGTCACCTGATTCATAACAGTAGCAAAATGACAGTGATGAAGTAGCAATGAAAATAATTTTATGGTTGGGGGTTCACCACTACATGAGGAACTGTATTAAAGAGTCTCGGAATTAGGAAGGTTGAGAACCACTGGTCTAAATAGAAACATTTCACCATAAAATGTTTTCTCTAGTTGCTTGCCTGACCTTGGGGTCTGTAACTTCAGTGGTTTCTCTGCTGCCTGTATTGCTAATGTAGTTTCCGTCTAAAGGAGCCACTCTGGTGCCATGAGTTAGACCACACCGAGGCAGGTGTGGTGCCGCGTGGGTTGGGGTTTTCCTCTGAGTAGCATGACCCTTGACTTTTGCCTCCTTTAAAGCAGGGGACAAGCCAGGAGAAGGAAGAGAGCAACGGGGAGCTGACGGCCACCCAGAGCCCCGGGGTCCCGGAGTGGCTGACCCAGGCACGGACCACACGCACCCATCAGAGGCAGAGCAGCCTCCAGCAACAAAAAGTAAGGTACTTCATGCTTCTCGCTAGCCTGCAGGCTCACCCACGGGAAACCCTGGGGGGTGGGGGGGAGACTGGGGAACAACTGAACCTCTCTCATCACTCTGTCTACACATTCACCCCCATCTGCATCTGTTTGATCAGAGCTAAACCTCCTGGACTAGACTGATATGCAAGGAGAGTCTTGGAGAATGAGCGAAAGTGTGCACTACGTGTTGTTTTGTAGCGGTTGTATTGACATAACATCCTCATGTCCTACAACGGTTCAGTCATCTTAAAGAGTTGTGTGGTCACCGCCACGATCGATTTCAGAACATTGTCTTCTCTCTTGTTCTCATTGTCATTAGCTCCCCATCTGCCACCCCACAACCCCCTCTGCCACACGCCAGTGACTGCCTCTATAGCTTTACCAGTGGTGGATTTCATATCTAGAAACACATACAAACAATGACGGCGTAAATCAGAAAAAACCTCAATCAAAACAAAGTCAGACAATATTAAAAAACGAGAACAAATTTTAGCAATTTAAAAAACAATTGTGATTGTTTTATTGCTATAGAACTTCCCAGGAAGATGTCAGTGTAAGATATGACAAAATAATTTATAAATTATCAAGGGTTCATGGAAGAGGTGGGAGTGGGGAGGGAGGGGGAAAATGAGGAGCTGATACCAAGGGGTCAAGTAGAAAGAAAATGTTTTGAGCATGATAAAGACAACAAATGTACAAATGTGCTTGATACAATGGATAGATGGATGGATTGTGATAAGAGTTGTATGAGACCCCAATAAAATGATTAAAAACAAAAACTTCCCAGACTAGAATAGTTTAGAAACTAGGCCCCTAAGAATTGGTAAGGAGTCTGAATTATACGATTTTAAAAATAAATACACACTTTTATGACTTTAAAGTACATATCATCACAAAACCAATGTGCAAGCTGTTGGTTTGTTGGGGGGCGGGGTGTCTGAAAGATCTGATGAAGAAGAATGAGTTCTCATTCATCGCCTATGTAAAAGGCGTGTGAAGATATTTTTATCCTCTCAAGGAGTAAAGATATTGGTTTCAAATAAAGAAAAGAAGTCAGCTCCAATCGGTGTGTCTTCTAGTTTATCACGTGAGTGAAACCAAAGAGCCACCTTCTTCAAGCTTCTGTCCCTCCCAGAGCCAGGTGATGCGGATGTGGGACAGGGCCGCTGCGCGTGCTGCACCACTGGAGGGCGCCATTGCACAGCACACATTTCCCTCGTCCTCCCAGGGATGGAAAGGGAAGCTGATGTCAGTTGGAGTCCACAGGAAGCCTTTGTGAGTGCAGGCAGACCTGCCTCATTGCATTGCACTTCCCAGATGCTGCCAAAAAGACCCCCCCAAAATAAATAAATAAAACAAAGAAAAGGGTGGTGTCAATTCTACACCGAGACTTCATTTCTCCAACAGAGTGCACACATGATGCGTGTCTCTCTACCTTTTGGCCACTCTCACCGTATTCCAAACTCTCCTTACAACAATCTCACCCATTTACTAGACAGTAGTCTACTGGAAACATCATTTTGGTACTCATTAGGGAATGAGTATCCGTCTGACTCTTCTTTCAAAAGCATCTTTATCGGTTTCTATTGTCATGGTTTGATTGGGTTCTGCCTTCTATACCATACCATGCAATCATATTCAGAAGATTTGTGCCATCATGCAGTCCAATGGAATGCACTACGATCCATTTCGGAGCATTGCCCTCTGATTCTTCACCAATGTTCACCTTATTGGTGTGGTCTAGAACCCAACCAGTATCACAGCAACACACGAGCCACCACGGTATGACCGACTGGCAGACACGTAGTGGAGAAGGACATTTTGCTCCATAAAGTACAGGGGCAGTGAATAAGAGGAAGGCCCTGGGCGAGACAGTGACTCAGTGGCGGCTACGATGGGCTCGAGCACAGGAGCAAGTACTTGCAAGGATGGTGCCGCGCTGGGCTCTGTTGTGCATAGGGTCGCTATGGGTGGGAACCAACTTGATGGCACTTAGCAACAACAGAACCAAACCTGGAGCCTGGTGGTGTAGTGAGTCACACAGTAGGCTGCACACCACGAGGTCCGTAATTCAAAACCACCCGCCCCTCCTCGGGTGAAAACCGAGGCTTATCTACTCTTGTAAAGAGTTCTGGTCTCAAGCTCACAGGTGCAGTTCTACTCTGTCCTACAGGATCGCTAGGAGTTGGAATCAACTGGATGGCAGTGTGTTCGGTATTTGCAACCAAACCCATGGCTTCAGAGAGGTCTGTTGCATTGATCTAAGCCAGTGGTTCTCCACCTTCCTCACGCCGCGACCCTTTCAAACAGTTCCTCATGTCGTGGTGACCCCAACCATCAAATTATTTTTGTTGTTACTTCATCACTGTCATTTTGCTCCTGTTATGAATCGGGCGACCCCTGGGAAAGGGTCGTGTGACCACCAAAGGGATTGCAGCCCACAGGTTGAGAAATGCTGGAATTCTCCATGCACACATTTTATTCAACCTGCAGACAACGCTGGTTGCCAAAGGTCTCAGAAAGTGCACTAGCAGCAGGGTCGTGACAGCAGGGAGTAGTCAGACACTAACAAGGATGTCGCTACCGTTCTTTCACTTGAGCAGGAGTTGGAACAGGAGCTGGCAGCTCAGAAGAGCCTGCTTCAGTCCGTCGCCAGCCGGGGAGAAGAAATCCTCACCCAGCACTCGGCTGCGGAGACCTCCAGCTCTGGGTATGTCCTTCGAACCCCCCGCCTCTCCCCCCTCTTCACCGTCCTTGGCTGCCATGTGAAGACATGCACGTGTCTCATTAACGTGGGTCAGGAACCGCTTCTATAAAACATTACATTGGCGCAAGAAATCAGCTGTGTTCTGATCATCCTGTGGTACAAGCGTGATCATTAACCAGCAGCTCTGGTGACTATCCTGTTATCCCTCAGAAGGCGGCTCATGGGTTCCTTTAAAAACAATCAAATTAGAAATGCATGATACACTTAGATTCTCCCCCACCCCACTTTCTCTCTCTTCTCGGTCTTTGAGTCCAGAAAGGATCCAGAAAGGAAAAGCAAACGGCTAGGACTTATTCTTCCAAATAGTAAAACTTTTTTTAGAAAGAAAATTTGAGGCATCAAAGGCCTTGCTTTCCATGAAGGATTCACTTGAAAGTCTGGCTATAATGTTTTTGGTTTCTTTAATTTGTTGTGTTTTTGGTGAGAGTGCCAAAGTCTGCACGGTGTCAGCATTCTTATTATAAACCAACCTTGCTTCTTCGCAGGAGCCCTGGTGGTGCAATGGCAACTCGTTGGGCTGTGGGCCGTCCGCGTGGTCGGCATTTTAAAACCACCAGCAACTTGGCTGGAGAAGAAGGACTTTCTACTCCCTTGGAGTCACAGTCTCAGAGACCCACAGGGACCGTTCCACGCTGTCCTATAGGTTGCTATAGCGTCCTATAGGGTCACTGCAAGCCAGAATGGACTCAGTGGCAGTGATTTGGGCTTGGGGTTAACTCTGTCTTGCTGTTGTCCCCTCCCCACTCCATACACACATACCTTCTCCCCAGACAATATGTAATTCTTAACTGTGTCATCTTATACAGTGACCCAGATCAGGACATTCCGTGTTGAGAGTAGCCAGGCACCATCTCGTTGTTCTGGTCTCAGACGTGGAGACCATGGTTCAGGGAGACATTAGTCCTGTAGACGGCCGTCTTCTCCGAACCTTTGACTGCCTCCTTTAGATTCCTCACTTGGGGAGAAAGTGCTTTACAAAACGTACCTTTCTATGTAGTTGATTATAGTTCAGCCACCCTTTTTAAACGTTGTCTTAGCAAACAACCATGAATTCAGTGACATCCAGACGGCCGAGGGAGGAGAAAGGTAGGTAGAAACAGCAGCATAGCCTTGCTAAGGGAAGAAAACCACCCCACCCCCCAAAACTGTGTCTTCCGTTTATAACTTCCTAGCTAATTTTCTAAGACTCGCCAATGTCAACCGATGAAAGAAAGCAGTTTTGGGAAGTGTGTGACCTGCTTCGTTGGTACAAATTGAATAGGTAAAGAGTAAGTATTGGGCCTCCAGTACATACATGTTCACCAAGGTTCTTGCAACATTATCCACGAGAGCCAACAGGTCGAAACAACCCAAATGTCCATTAACGGAAGAACAGATGGGAAAACGTAGTCCGTGCGCACAGTGGGATCTGGCTCACTCTGAAAGCCATGCTCGTTCTTCTAGGCCAGACTGCTACCCGTCTTTAAGGAGGCTACACTGGTTCCTCCCGTCCAGAGTCCCTATTGTTATTCCAGCATCTGGAACCTGGTGTGTTGTACTGCCTCTGAATGCAGCTAAGCACTGTCAGTGACCGAGTGGAGCTTTTGCCTTTGCTTTGTGCGGGCTGTGGGGTTGCCCCAGTGGCATAGTGGGTTATGCATGGGGCTGCTAACTGCAAGGTCAGCAGTTCAAAACCACCAACCACCCTGCAGGAGAGAGGTGCGACTTTCTACTCCTCTGAAATGCCCAGGGGCAAGTCTGTTCTGCTCTACAGGGTAGCCGTGAGTCAGAATTGACTTGCTGGCTTACCTGTACCATCTATGTTCTCACTCATAATGTTATAACTTGCTCTTCCCTTCATTTTAAACTGAAGTATTGCCAAAGTCTTTTGCAAATTCTCAACCGGCCGCTGATGGTTCAACTGTCATGTGACAATGGGTGTACTTGTTTGATGATCTCTCGACAAACCTTTTGTAAGGTATACGCTAATGATGCAGATGTTCTTGTTCCCAATTTACAGGCCAACCCGAGTACACAGTAAACCACCAGGCCCCCTGCCCATTTCACTCACTTTGTAAATGCACATTGTTCTTCCAACAGCGAAAGAGCTGATGCGCTAGCCCAGAAGCTGGGCCTGGAAGGGGAGAAGCCATCAACCGAAGAACAGATGAGGATGAGATGGGAGAGCCTCCGTCAGGAGTTCAGTACCAAGCAGGGACTGCTACAGAGTGTGCTGGAGCAGGAACAAGAGCCCATGGTATCCACCTTTTGCTTTTTGTTGTTGTTGTTCTTTGTTATTGTTGCTTTTTTGTATGGACGTGCAACATAGGTTTAGTGCACCCGATTGTGTGGTGACTTTTATTGTCATGAAAAGGAAAACTGAAGCATTCTTTATTTATTCAACATTTCTCTTAATAGCCTGTTCTCACTTATCCCCGAAATACATCTTTTTAACGATGAACATTTATTTGCTTTTAGATGACTTTTGTTTTCCCTCAAAGACGATGCCTCCATCGCATAACCTCCCTTGTTAACCCTGGAGGCTGGCATCTGTGGAGCTCAGTGGGTCAGGGGATGGCTGTGGTCTTAACTGTTCAGTCTGTGGGAACTGCTGGTTTCCCCGCCCTGGCCAGGACTGGTGTCAGGGCAGAGAGAGGCTGGCAGTGGAAGCTAAGAAGGGGCAGGTTGGGAGCTAGCAAAACAGGGATTCCCATAGCAGACAAGCCATTGCCAGGCCCAGCCAGATTTTCCAGGATCAGCTGAAAAAGGGTGTCTTCAGTGTGATCCTGTGATCCCCTAGCCCCTCATGAAGGCCTGTACCCACAGCCCACCTGAACCATGGACTTATGTCCCTTCTGCCAGCCTCAGGACAGGTCTCACCCCTGCCCGCCGCTAGCCTGAAGCCTTCTGGCTGCAAACTGTTGCAGGGGCCACCGTCCGGCTTTCCTGACCCAGAGGCGACTGTCCACCTTTTGGATTGTTGGTTTTTGTTGTTGTTGTTGCTTTTGTGTATTGCCAGACATAAAAAGTGTCCAACCTGGGTTAAGGGGATCCGATTGTGTGGTGGCTTTTGGTCTCCGGAAGAGGAAAACTGAGGCATCGTTTGTTTATTCAACTCTCTCCCCCTGGAACTGGAGCAGAGGGGCCCCTCCTCTGCTGTCTTCCCCTCCGCGGTGTGCTGAGGCTGGAGAGATGGGCAAGAAGCTAGATGGCCATCAGTTACCAAGAAGGATTACCTCCTGTGTCCTGAGTGCTTTCAAGGAGCCCCAGTGACACAGTGGTTCAAGCACTAAAGGTCATTAGTTCGAGCCCACCAGGTGCTCCGTGAGAGCGAGGTGGGCGGTCTGTTTCCATATGGGCTTACAGCCTTGGAAACCCAATGGAGCTGTTTGTTCTCTGTCCTACAGGCTTCTGTGGGTCAGAACCGACGGCAGTGGGTTTGCTCTGGTTTTGGGTTTGGTTTGGTACAGTCAGAATCCACTTTAACACAGTGGGCGGGTGGTGTTTAGGTGTTTACCCATCTATTGATGCTGGTGCTGACATGACCCGCTCTTTGCAGTCTGTAAACTAAGGCTGCACAAGGCAACATAACTCCTCAGACGTGCACGGCTAAGAAATGGGGGGTCAGGGGACGCTGGGGTTTTTATCCGACCATAGCTTTACGGACTATCAACTGACTATTTTGTATACCAGATCTCCTAACGACTGACACGTGTGAAAAGGGGCACCTGGTTTCTTCCAAAAGGCATTTGTATCCCAGAGCTCTATCCCCTTGCCTAGTCCTTTACCTGGGAACTCAGAATGCTGGACTTGAACTCAGGAGAAGGCACTCCTTACTGGTCTTTGATGACCCAGCGGGTTCTGTGTTGGCCTCCTAACCACAAGGTCAGAGGTTCAAACCAACCTGACCTTCCTCAGGAAACAAGTGTAAAGAGCTTCAGCCCTGGAAACCCACAGGGGCAGCTCACATAGGGTCACTGTGCGTCGGAACAGACTGTATGGCAGGAAGTTTGGTTTTGTGTCCCCTGCGTCTAAGAGCCGATAGTCAATTCTAGAAAGTTGTCCTCCACCCATGAGAAATTAAACAACCTTGATAGGCTCCGGGAACAGAAACTGAAAGGATAAAGTCTCAAAAAGCCCCTGTGATGGGTCACAGTTTGAGGGGGAGGGCATTTCCTGCTCAAGCCAGGAAGGAGCCTGGCAGGCTCAGAGGGTAGTGTGTGATCAGCGGAAAGCGAAGAGGGAAAAAATGGAGATGTAGTGGCAAAGTCTAGGAGCCTGAGCTCAAAATTAGAAACACAATGGTCAACACCTTTGAATGCAAGGTCCTATCTGCGTTCATGTTGGGGAGCCAGTGGGCGTGCCTTCAAATCAAAGCAAATCAAACTCAGGGCCAGGGGAGGTCAACTGGATACTGAAAGCCAAGGGCCCAGAGCAGGCCTCCTGTTTAAGATGGTGTATTGTCCCATAAGGGGACGATGTCAGAAAGGCTATGAAGGGATTTTAGGCGTGGCCTCCTACGTGCCACTTTTATTTGTCATACCCCGCTGACTACGGATCAGCGTGTCCCGTGGCCTGGATGTGTCGTGAGGGAATATTTCTCCAGAAGAGGTTTCCGTTAGGATGAATTTTCTCAGCATCTACTTCAAGGTGCACTTCCAAATCAAGAACTTGAGCCCTGGTCCCCCCAAAAGTGAAAATACTTGCTGCAACAAGGGGAGGCCAACTCATAGGACCCTCTCGGACAGGGTAGAACGATATCACTGTGGGTTCATGAGACTGCCACTCTCGATGGGAGTAGAAAGCCCGGTCTTTCTCCCCCTTTCAGAGGCTGGTGGTTTCAACCATGCTGATCTTTCAAATCGATCATAGATGCGTAACCTCGGGCGCCCAGGTGCGCATGCTCATGCATACGCTGTCTCTGTCTGCCTACAGGGTTATGGCAGGCCAAACCGGCTCCTGACTGGCGTGCCTCCCTACAAAGCAGAAGGGCAGGCCCAGGACAAGTCTGCCGTCACAGCCCTGCTGGATGGACTGAACCAGGCTTTTGAGGAGGTTTCACCCCAGGTAGGGCTGGCTCCCTGCCTGTGCCTGCCCCCCTCCACCCCCCCCCAGCATCCAGGTCCTGAGTCATTCCACGGCTCTTCCGCACGAACCCTCCTAGATGATCAGCCCGCAGAGAAACACCACGATGCCCCACTGTGCCCCACTGCTGCGTGCCACACTCTGTCCCTTTCCCGGGGCTCTAACAAACCATTGTCGCTGTTGCCCTTCCCAAGGTAAGATGAACCCACCCAGAGCTCAGCCAGCCAGACTAGCACCTGGACAACACAAGCATGCTGGGAACCAGGTGGCCTCCCTCCTAGGCCAGTCTATTCTAGGAGCTCCTTCTACCATGCCCCGACTATAAAACACCCCTTTACCATGTGCTCAGGGAAGCGGGGTGGGGTGGACAGGATCCACTCTGTCTTCCTCGGGCACCAGCGCTCAATCCGAACCCTCAAGCTCTCGCCTGCCCTGTCTCATAAATTGGCTCACTAGCGACAGGCTGTCTGAATCACCCACTTGGCATGCACAGAGTTGCTGGACCCTGGCACATCTTGGCGTTTGGCGGTGGGTCCTCAAGGCACTGTGTCCTGTTGGTTTTGTTTCCAGGGTGGAGGGGCCAAAGGGCAGAACATTCACTTGGAGCAGAAGCTGTATGATGGGGTCTCAGCGACGTCCACGTGGTTGGACGACGTGGAAGAACGCTTATTTGTGGCCACGGCTCTGTTACCTGAAGAAACAGAAACATGCCTCATGCAACAAGAGGTAAGTGTGTCCACCGGTGTCTCCACGGGTGTCTAACCGCCACGTTCTCCACACCCTGATATCAACAAAGGCTTGTAGAGAGGAGAGTGCGAGACACAAAGTGAGGAAGCGCGAACCCGATGCATTTCTGAGCAACATGGTGCAGAATGGACTCGCCTAACGCAGAGAATTCTCCATGATCTTTGGATTTGGGGAGTTCATCTTGATCTTGCCTATGGAAGTGGGAGAAAGAAAACCGGGGGTCTTTTGACAGAGCCACTGTCATATGTGATAAAATCTCCACATGTAAAACCCAGGCTGCAGTAATTACGACAGAATTCCTCGATCCTATCTATAAGGCTCTTCTCCCCCCTCCCTGCTCACAAAATGCCTAATTATTAGTTAATGCTCTTGAGAAATCATCTCTCCACACCAACTTTTTAAAAAATTAAATGCTTTTATGGGGGGGGGTTCTTACATAAGGTGACCAGACGTCCCGCTTTTGGCAGGACAGTCCCGATTTTGAGCAATTTTCCTGCATCCCACGGCGTTTTTAAAAAGTCCCGATTTTTGGAAAGAATGCACGACAAGCTAGGGTATACGGTTTTGGGCTGCCATGTGGCTATTTCACCAGGATATGAGTTTTATCAATGGTGTCCCGCTTTACCAATGGTAAAATCTGGTCACCTTAGTCTTACATCTCTTATCACAATCCATATAGTCATCCATTGTGTCAACCAATTTGTATATATGTTGCTATCATCATTTTCATGGGTGAAGGGCCACAGAGATACGATATATAAGATATGAAAATACTAAGATGTAACTTTTTTTTTAAGAGGATCTTTCTTTGTAACTATGACAGAGTGCTATGTGTCATTGCTTGGGGCGATGGTGTGGATTAGCTATGAATGAAGGGGCCTACCCATTGCAGTGAACTTTCTCTTTTACCAACCCTAGACCCTTGCCAAAGACATTAAGGAAATGTCTGAAGAAATGGATAAGAACAAGCACTTGTTTTCCCAAGCATTTCCTGAGAACGGGGAAAACCGGGGTGTCATTGAAGACACCCTAGGCTGTCTTCTGGGCAGATTATCCTTGCTGGACTCTGTCATCAACCAGCGATGCCACCAGATGAAGGAAAGACTGCAGCAGATACTCAACTTCCAGGTAGGGGAGACAGGGTCCCGGGGCTCCAAATGTATCGGAGAATAATCAACAAGTGGTCCTCCTGAGGCATGCTAAAGGTGGTTTGGTTTTCCCCAAAATTCACAATTAAAAGCAAGAATGTACAGAAAATTAAGGGTATGACAATGAATAAAATGCCAAAAAGAACCAAAAAACCCCAAGTACCCCCCAAACAACCTACCAAATGAACTCAGCATAATCTTAAGGCTTAAAGCATTTAAACAACAACTCAACCTCACTACCCCGGCCTTGTTTCCATCTCACAGCAACCCTGTAGGACACGGTAGAACTGCGCTGAGGGTCTCTGAGGCTGTGAATCTTGATGGGAGCAGACAGCCTCCACTTTCTTCCTGGGAGTGGCCGGTGAATTTGAAACACTGACCTTGTGGTTCAAAGCCTATGCATAACCCACTAACACCCACCCCACTCCACCCCGGAGCTCCTGGTATTAATAAAACAAATTAATGCTATGCTCCATGGAATGGAAGGTTGAAAAACTACCCAATCAACTTAAAGACTCCCTAAAATGTTAAATTCAAATCCATGGCACAATGCAATTAGAACCTCCAGTTTATAATAAACCCATGGCCACTGG
>NW_022107431.1:16077781-16087540 GCF_000313985.2 Echinops telfairi
TGTGTAACACACACACACACACACACACACACACACACACACACACACACACTCACACCCTGAACGCTGTACTGCCACGGCTCCTTCAGTTAATAATTATATTGGAGTTTAAAAGCATGTTTTCCAGCAAACGTTCAGCAAGTGAGATACAGAAAAATTCCTCGGGTACAAACTCAGGAGCCTCTGACAGCACCTGTCTTGTTACGTGTCAGGAGACCAGGGGGATCACTGGGTTCCTCTGCAGGATAAAAATGAGACTTTCTGTTCCCAGAAAGAGTGACACTTTCAGGAGCCTACAGGAACAGTTCTGCTCTGTCTTATAGGACCTGTGAACATCATTTTACTGTTGATTCTCATTCCTAACACAATGCCTTCTTCATAAATCCCTAGGTTTTAGCTGCATGCTTTCAAAAAAAATAAACCACGTATGTCAGATATATAAAAAAGATACACGCAATTAGGGCCAAAGGTTTAATGTGAAAGTTGTGTGCATGAAAAATACTGTGAAGTGTCAAATCAATGTAATCTGAACCGTGGAGTATGCGATTTCCAAGAGGAACAACTTATCACTAGTGCCCTGTTGTTTAAACTGAAAAAAACCCCACAAAAACACCTCACCGCTCCCCAGTCGATTATGACTCATAGCCATCTACAGGGCAGAGTACAAGCACTCCGAAAGCTGTTAATCTGCACCGTGGTTACCAACTGCTGGCTCTGTGCTGAGCAGCCCACATGTCCATGTCTGAAAATGGCAAAGTGAGATTGTTCCCGACATTTTTGTGTACTTTTTGGACTCATAGAGAACTCCTATGTGTGTAGTTGTGTCTCATCGTCACAGTGTCCCTCTTAGCTTAGCTAACTCCGTGGATTAAAACTCTGACTTTCCCCCTTACTGCTGTAGTACCAAACAGCCTGGGTGGGTGGCCCAGTGGGTTACATGGCAGGATGCTACACTCGAGGTGGATGGTTCAAACCCAACAGCCGCTCCTCAGGAGAATGATGAGATGTCTTCTCTCCTAAAGATATACAGGCATGGGACTCGTAGATAAAGATGCTGTGCATCAGGAGCTGCACAAATGGTAGCGGGTTGGCTGCAGAATCTCAGCTGCTCACCTTTTGGAGACTTCGGTTACTCAACTATTAAATCGTGCCTCTGCTAATTGCCACAGAGGGAATTGTCAGCATGGAACCAATTAAACAGGGCCCAGTCTGCACTCCGCAAGTGTTGTTTGGATTATTATTGTTACTAAGGGCTAGCATCCCAACAGTACACAGGACCTGAGACCAACGGGAAGGTTTTATTCCTTCTCCAAAGCTCTTCACCCAGCACGAACTAGAGCCAAGGTTTGATTCAAACATGATTTTTGTATCTCATGTGATTAAGATGTTGGAAGGTGGGGAGGATGAGGTAAGGTATTCGAGGTACATTTTAAAGAGTATTCACGGTATATTTTAAGAGTCAATAGAAGATCTGTTGATAGTTTGGCTATGGGAATGAAAAGGAGGGAACAGCTGAGAATTCTGACCGGAGTGTTGACTGATAGAGAACAGTGCCAGGAGCCAATGGGCAAGACTAGGTCCAAGGCAGTAGCGCTGATGGATGGACAAGACTAGGAAACACTATGAATTAGAATTAAGATGCTAAGGTAGAATCTTAGTAGACATTAGCATATGGAAATCTATGGCTGAAATCTGGGCTGGATATTTGCATATGTATCTATCTGGTTGTACATCAAAGAGGGAAGGGTGTTCCACTTGGCGTCAGATAAGCCAGCAAGGATTGTTTGTATATTTCTCTTGGTGCCAGAGCCAGTTGCACAAGTGTGTACACACAGTAAGTCTAACATCCTCCAATAACTTAGAGGAACCTGTCTCATTCCATTCACATGTACCATGTCTAAAATCACGTTGCTGAGTGATAACCCCATTCTACTGTATCCATCCTCAGTGGCACAGGTTCAAAGCACCCGTATTAGTATCACTCAGAGACAAGTTTCCCTTGTATGAATTGCATCTGCTTTGTGAAACCTCTTTGGCACTTTTAAACGTCCTCGTTGATTATAACCAGTGGCACTGAAGTTCAAAGGAAGCATCAGTACTCTGGCCCTTTGGGGTGGGGACTAAGAGATGGGCATGCAGCCTTGTACTTCTTAGTTGAATCTTAGTCCCTAGTATTCTGCTGCCAGCAAGTGCCCACTTGTTGGTGGCCAGCTCACGAACCAAAACTGACTTTTCTAAATGCTGGTGTTCCAGTTTAATTGAGAGAAAGAGTTCCAATTCTAACATCGTTAAAGGTCAAGGCACAAACAGTTTTCTTTGAGTTTGCACCAGACCTCTGGTATGCCCTGGATGCTCCACAGTTTCTGAAGCATTTCCCGAAAGCATTCTCCTTTGCCAAACTCCTAACATTAGTCTTTGCCCCAAAGACAACTTGGAAGGAGGCAAAGATGTTATGTAGATGTGTATTGCTGATACCCAAACTCACTGCCGTTGCATCAATGCTGACTCATAGCGACCATGCCGATCACAGCCCAACAGATAACCACTGTACATGGTTGGTAGTTCAAAACTAGCAGCAGCTCTGGGGGAGAAAGACTAGGCTTTCTACTCCTGTAAACATTTTACAGTCTTAAAACCCCTCAGTGTGTGTGTGTGTGTGTGTGTGTGTGTGTGTGTGTCTGTGTGTGTGGTGGTGCAGGGGTTGTCACTATGAGTCAACATTGGCATCATGGTGGTGTGGTTTAGTGGGGGTTTTTTTGTATTTTTACATTATAGAAATGGAGCCACCAAATAAATTAAAAATGAATTAATCTTTTTAATTTAAAACTTCTAGCTATAAGCTTCATCCCAAATACATTTCCTGGATGTGCAATTTAGTATTTCCTAAGCTATCCAAAGAGTGGAAAATGAACGAATTCTTCGATAAACAAATGAGGCAGCTTGACTGAGTGAAGACATGGTACTTTGGAGAGACCAATTTCTCACGTGGTCAGGACCGTTTCTTTCATGCACTACCAGGAATTCAATTTACTTTGATGGGAAAGTTGTGAGGCTGGCTCAGGACTGCACAGAGTGTGATTCTGTTGTGCACAGGGTCACTGTGGGTTCAGGACCCACTCTTTAACACCTAACAACAACAACAAGACCATGATGAGGAAAATGTGGTGCAATGTTTAAGTTATGTGAGCAATAATGCCATCCTCGTGTGTCCGTGAGTCGATTCCGATCTGACCGATGAGAGCAGCATCCTCGAGTTTTCTAGACGAGGATCTCTAAGGAACAGCCCCACAAGTCTTTTCTCTGGTAGAATAACTGGTGGGTTTGAACCAACAACCTTTTGGTTAGCAGCCAAACACTTGAGCTTTAATATCTTTATGCATCCCAGGTAGAGTTATTAAAATGAATAAAGCCTGGGCATTTGTTCGTTTAAGAAAACATCAGCATCCATGTGATTTTTAGCCCCTCGAAAGTCTTATGTAGTCGCTTATTTAGGACCATAATCCCTGCTGTACTTTCTTTTTGGGTAGTCGCTCCCAACGATCAGTGAGAGGTTACTCAGTGGCACTGTATTTGCTTGTTTTGGTTTTAAGAAACTTAAAGGTCAGCATTCTCATATCTTGAGTAAGATATCATTAATACAGAAAACAGACTATTAAACTACAAATGAGATACACCGGAAATAGACACATCCATTTTTTCTTTACTTGCCCAGCCTCGACTCTTTGTAATTATCAACTCATTTGGATTAGCTGAACCAATGGACAGGAAAGGTCTTTAAATGTCCATCAACACAGATGACAGCATTCTGTCAGTTTCAATGACCCCCATAATATCACCTTGAACACAGGTCAATCATATTATGTGCTGGGTTGCTAACCACTACAAGATGAATAGTTCTAAACCACCAGCCGCTCCATGGGAGGAAAAAGAGGTTTTCTACTCCCGAAGAGAGTTATAGTCTTGGAAATCTACAGGGTCTCGATGAGTCAGAATCAGTTTAATAACAGTGAGATTTTTTTTTTTTTGCTTAAATTCAAATTAAATGTGTTTCTGGCATTATTATATATTTTCCAGTTCTGGTGCCGCACTTCTCTCGTTTGTCTTCCACTAGGTTATAGATCGGCTTGGGCTTTGGTCCTTGACGGGTGTTACCTGTTAGAATCCTCACCTACTCTCTAATTCTCATACTTAGAACTCTGTTTCCTTCTGATTTCTGTTTGGCTGAAGATCTCACTCTATTTTGTTTTTTAGTCTTGCACTTAATGTTATAATGCTTCTACTCATCCTCGGTCTTCATGGCGTGATTATCCTTTGCTCCATGAAAAAGAACTTTAGCACTTGGTTATGGGTGTTCTTACACCTGACTAGCCTCCAGTGACAAGCACCTCGACTTCTGATGAATACTCAGTCTATAGATGCATACACACACCAACACACGTGTGAGAAGTAGAGCTCATTGATTATAGATATATAATATATATATCTTATTTCCTGAGACTTCAGAAAACCATTCCCACATTTTAGAATGCACATTTTCTTCCTATTCATTATTCGCTTTTTAATTGAGTCCTAACATTCTGATCGTTACTTCCTTTTTTCCCCATACAGATCGATCTCAATGTCTGTGTACATTTGACCATTTTAATGAGTCATATTTATGAACAACAGCTTCAGTCAAGATCTTTTTGTGCTGCCCCTTGGTGTATGGTTTTGGTCATCGTGGGTCATATTTCATTCATAAGTGCTTGAGATAGCATTTTATAAGCTTATACAACTTTATGGAAAATAGAAGGAAGGAGAGATGGGAGAAAGAAGAAAAGAATCATATTATTCTGATGAATTATCTATTTTCTCAAATCAGGATCATACCTGTAGGTGCTTTATTTGTTTGTTAGCATAGCATCATCAACAAATTATTTCTTTTGAACCATTTTGACTGTTTGCATCTACCTTAGCAAGAAGATTCACAGGCTCAGTATTGGTTTTTATTTGTGTTCTACGACACCATTCATATTAGGTTGTGTGCTATTTATAACCTCTTGGAATTTCCTGTTGTACAAGCTAAGCCTGCCTGTTGCTTTCCTCCACAGAATGATCTGAAGGTGCTGTTTACATCACTGGCTGACAGCAAATACATCATCCTCCAGAAACTGGCCAATGTGTTTGAGCAGCCCGTTGCAGAGCAAATAGAGGTATTTACAGCCACCTTTTCCTGGACAGGAAAAAGCAAATGCTGACTGGATCGTGCTTATTTCTGTTTGGCCCATGTGTTTTAAGTCCTGGGTCTTTGAGTAGCGGGTGGGCTGCATTGACTCTCTCGCTGCCTTCTAAGAGCAGTAAGCTACGTGAGCTGGGAACAGATGTCTTCTCCAGGTGAGATCGCACATGACCCGAGCACTGTCTGTCCAGAAGTCAGGCTCTCTGGGGGAGGCGGAAATGAAGCGCTGTGCACAATCAGATGGGATGGTTGCCTGTAGCCGGCGTCAGATCAGAGAAGACTGGAGAGCGGAGGGAACTGGACAGGGGGAATTGAGAAGGCACAACCTGGGGAGAAGAATGGCCGTGTAAAACTAGCAAGAACAAAGGAATGAACGCAGAGAGAGCCTTGAGTGGAGAAAACCAAGCAACCCGACTTACATGCACTCGAAGTGAATGAAGGTTATTGAAGGGAAATACACCACACGAGAGAGTGCCTTGTCAAGCCCCAGAAAGCTTGGATTTGTGTTGGCGTCTCACCCACCTGATGTCCAAACGAGATCTGAAGAGCACTAAGGATGCCTTACCTGGGGTCTGTCTCTAAGGTGGAACACGGACTCTAGATGACCGCAAAAAGCCATGGTATTGATTGGCCATGATGACTAAAGTTGATACCATGGATCAAGACATCAACAATTTGATTATTTCTTTTTTTGTTTGTTTGTTTTGATTTTTTTGATTATTTCTTTGAATAAATGGAAAGTAAATAAGGATTGTGCTAATTCCATACCCATGCCCATCAGGCCCCGGCACCCTTTTGGTGCTTGGAACAGAGATTTTTGCTCGTCGTACCTGTGTAACCACACAGACACCCGTTCCTGTCCCTCTCGGGGCTTTCCCTCAAGCTATGCCCACTCCTCTGTCCTTCCTCCTTCCTCTCCCCCACAATGCACCCCCCATCCCCCGCCCCACCAGTCCCTGGTACTTGTTTTAATGGATTCCCAACAGAATTGCCACTCCTGTCTGCCTTAACAATTCTCTTCCTTCAGTGCTTCTAGACTTTTGAAAATGCAATGTTCCTGTATCAAATCGGTGATTGAGATGTGCCTATTTAACGGAATGTGTATTTTTGAGATTGCAATTTCCCTTGCTTTGCAAAAAGGTCCCTCATTTCTGCAAAAAATTTTAAAAACCATTCTTTAACATTTAAAAAGTTTAATCATGATGAGACACAATCAATCGGACAGCAATGAAGAACAACCACAGTATCTCTTGAGCCATATCCTCCAAGCCAGACCAGATCTGTGTCTGTAAGAAGCCTACACACAGTATTCTTCCTGTGATCTTTCTTTACCATCATTCTGAGGTTTTCTTCTACTCCCTCCTGTGTTGGCTCACCAATTACTTGAGTCCCACGTCTTTATACTTACTGGATTCCTTCTTTGTTTTTCTAGAACATATTCTGACTGAGAGCAGCATGGTGGCATAGTGGTTATATGTTGGGCTGTGATTCACAAGGTCACCAGTTTGAACCCACCAGTGACTCCCAGGGAGAAAGATGGGCTTTCTACTACAGAGCCCTAAAGAGCTACATGCAGTCTTGGAAACTCACAGGGAGGGCTCTGCCCGTCAGGGGCTCTACGAGTTGGCAGAGACTCCATGGCAGTGAGAACACTTCTGAAGACGCTATTCAGATATGCTCCACGCTTTTGATAGCTTGGTTATAAATAGAATTCTGGACTGGAAATAAATTACTCTTAAGAGTTTTAAGATGCTTGCTCAATTGTTCATTAGCTACTAGTGTTGATTTGAAGAACTGATAACCTCTCTAGTTCCCAATAGCCCCAGCATTCTGAAATCTCACAATAATATACCTGTGGAGGGTAGGTTTACATCTTGGACTGAGAGCGCCGTGGGCCCTTTTCCTTTGGCAACACATCACATCTTTCCTTTCTGATAAATTTTTGATGGTTGATTTAATACTTTTAATTTATCCATTTTATTTGTCTCTCTTTCTGGGGTTCCTTCAGTCAGATATTGAATATTTCCGTCTTGTTCTTTGGTTTTCTTATCTGGAAACCCTTTCCTTTTTGTCTATTTTCAGCTCTCTGGGAGATTCCCTCCATTTCAGTTTCATACCCTTCTCCTGCTTTTCCATAGCTGCTTTCTTGTTTAACTTCCTGAGCTTATTTTTTCTTCTCCTCTAACCCCCTTTACCCCAACTTCTCTGTAACCCTCATGATCTGCTTTGTGTGGTATGAAAACCATTTTTCTTGGTTTTAACCTTTTAAAATAATGATCTCACACAGTATTGGCTTTTAAAGGATTGACTGATTTCACACAGCATAATAGCTCCCCAATTTTCCCTTACCACGGGGTGTTTGACAGTTTTGTCACGGTTCTTTAGGGATGCATAGTATTGCCTTGTATGTATTAGCCAACATTTACTTATCTGTTCCTCCCCCAACAGGCATTGTCCTTGTCTCTTTCCTGCCCTGAGCTCCTTTGGGTGCTCTGCGTAATTCTTTTCTTACAGTGTCCGGATCTTTTTCAGTGGGGCATTAAGTTTTACAATTGGCTCAGAGGGTCTTTCATGACAATTTTTGTTGACGTTTTAGTTTTCCTGGAGAATTTTCCCACCAAGTTGCATTCGTTTATTTCCTTACTGTGGCCTCTAGCTTTCACATGAGAGGCTTTTCCGGCTGTTTGGGAATGCATTGTTGTTTACACATGTTTAAGCCTGGGGACTAACCAAAAAAGCACAATGGGGACTGTGTAGATGAGGCTTGACCACTTTGCATTTTATTGAAGAGAGCTCCCTCTGGGGCACTGATTGGCACAACCTTGTATCAATTGTTTGTGTGGAGAGTAGAGCCCGGCATTCAGTGCTCAATGATATCCATCCCTTTATCCTCTGTTTCAGGAAAGTCCTCAAGCCCAGAATTGTATCTGGTACCATTCAACCCAGATCCTATTTTCCCTTCTCCAGAAAATAAACTTTCTAATTGTTCCCCCAGGGAAGGAAAGAGGAATTGTGGGGCAAGAAAGGGTGCCCAGAGGCTTACCTGCTCTTTAAACAGCCCTTCAGCTCACCCAGTGCTCGCAAGGTTCCTGTTGATATTAAATTGGGGTGTAGATGCCCTGCAAATGTAGGATTTGGGTTCATAGTTAAGTCCGTGCTCATGCATCCTGATTTCCAGCTTCCAAAACATTGTTGCTGTTGCCTTCTTTCCATTTTCTTGTCCTTGCAGATTTACTGGGGTTGGGGGAGAGGGGAACACATGCCAGACCGAAAACTCTTAGCGGTGGTTGGAGTGGGGTTTCAGGAGAAAGGAAATTAGATGCATGTGTTTCACTGGCCATCTGGAGCCCTTGTTCTTACATCCTTCCAGGGCCACTGAGGTCACACCTCTTCCAAAAGCCTGCTTACACGGCTCCACTCTCACCGGTGTCTCCAGGCTCCTGGTAAAGGAATGGTTCCGATCACCCAAAAGCGCGGGCTTAATTTTGTTCATGGTTCTTTTGTTTTCCTGTGTTCCCTCCAGCTTCCTAACCACACTTACAACACTGAAGGCCCCCTGAAGGTCAGGAAGAGACCTGGTTCTGTTGCTACAAAGCACATACTGGGAAGAGCAAGGCTCAGCTCTAGCTGCCGTCCTACTACTTGGGGACTGATTGATGCCTCACTTCCCCAAAACGAGGAAGCAGTTCCGAACACACCATCATAAATGTCTCTGTTGCCGTGATGAAGCTCTCTCAAAGGGCATCCACATCATAGAAAAAAAAGAAAAATCAGGGCACAGTCCCCCAGAAAATCTCAGGCAAATAGCTTTCCCTAACTATTTCTTCGCCCATTCTCCATTTGCAGATGTTGCAATCCATGAATTCCCCTATGTGTCTACAAAAGGCATTATCTCCTGCCTTCTTAACTATGTGATAGCTAATCTGTAGCATGATAAAAGGCTTTTGTTGCGTTTCTACATAACAGATGGCCATGGCTTTTATGTTTTATTGAAATGATTCTGCCTTTATGTATTGAACCTGTCTTAGATAGAGTAGAGAGGAACAAATGGAAAGATAAAACAATCAGATGTTGTGTGTTCAATTGTTCTTGAGAGTTTTAATTCAATATTCTGAATGTTACCTAGGAAATACAACGGGCTGAAGATGGGTTGAAGGAGTTGGATGCAGGAATCATTGAATTAAAAAGGCGTGGGGACAAGCTACAGATTGAGCATCCTTTCATGCAAGAACTCTCTAAACTCCAGGTACCATTTTCAGCCAACACTGTGCGGCTGACATGCTCTTTCCTAACTGGAAGTCAAAAAGAAATTGTTTTCTCTATTGTCTTGGCGTTGTCTATAAAACTCATGTCACTTAGCCCCTAACCTTTCTTCCAAGTATCCCTTAGAAAAGTTGCTGAAACTCTCACTGGATTGAGTGCCATCAAATGAATGATGTTTTTTTTACTTTCGTTTTATTAGGGGTTCATACAACTCTTATCACAATCCATACATACATCAATTGTGTAAAGCGCATTTGTACATTCATTGCCCTCATCAT
>NW_022107431.1:16088799-16114519 GCF_000313985.2 Echinops telfairi
CAACCACTGAAGACAAAGCGGGTGAATAAGCAAATGTGGTGAAGAAAGCTGATGGTGCCCGGCTATCAAAAGATATAGTGTCTGGGGTTTTAAAAGCTTGAAGGTAAACAAGTGGCTATCTAGCTCAGAAGCAACAAAGCCCACATGGAAGAACATATTAGCCTGTGTGAATTATGTTTTATGCTTCTAAGATTCACATTCTTTTTGTGAAATTCCTTTTATTATTATTCTGATGGCTCTGCATGGTGTCTAGGGACACACACATACATGGTTTTTTTCTGCACGCCTTATTGCATATATAAACTATGCATATATTGAATGAAATATGAGCCCAGGATCCTAGGTCCCAGAAGTCATTCATGATTGGCCTTCTCACCTACAAATTGGAAAATGGAACACATGCAGCTGCTCTGCAAAGAGAGGCCTGGATAACTCTATAAAGAGTACAGCCAAGGAAACTCTAGGGCAGCGGTTCTCAACCTGTGGGTCGTGACCCCTTTGGGGGTCGAATAACCCTTTCACAGGGGTTGCCTAAGACCATCGGAAAATATGTAATTCCCGATGGTCTTAGGAACCAAGACACCACTCCTTTATCCAGGTGGGTCCACCCACCTGCAGATACACCCACATATGAGTATCTAGAGTGAAGACTATGACCCATGCTACACCATGCTTCAAGACAAGATTTCATTAATTTGTCATTAGAAATAAATATTTCACAATATATAATTACATATTGCTTTTTTGATTAATCACTAGGCTTTAATTATGTTCAGTTTGTAACAATGTAAATACATCCTGCATATCAGATATTTACATGACGATTCATAACAATAGCAAAATTACAGTGATGAAGTAGCAACAAAAATAATTTTATGGTTGGGGGCCACCACCACACGGGGACCTATATGACAGGGTCACGGCAGAAGGAAGGTTGAGAAGTGCTGCTCTAGTGGGTAATGCATGGGGTTGCCGTGAATTGAGAGCTGACTTGCTGCCCGTAGATAATGGCAACACGAACCCAGTATAGAGCCATAAGAGCTTCCTTTTGAGAAAATAAAGTAACTTATATAAACAACCTTTCCTTTTTACCCTATCATTCTTCCAGCTCACATTTCATAGTGCAGTAAGGCCACACTGCCCCCAGTCTGTACCTGTTTTTCACTGTCTCCCAGCAGTGCTTAAACTTAAAGTGTTGTACGTGGACATCACAGCTGCAAACAGGCTTTAAAGTTGAACTTTTCCAGATTGTCTGCTTTGGGTCCGCTGCAAGCTCAATATGCTACCTTAACCAAGTCCATATGCTTCCAATAAACACTGTGCTTCATACAACATCATCTCCTAAAACATCTTTCCAGTTTAAAGAATTATTTACACCACCACATTTGGCAAAAACAGGGCCTTTTGCAGCCTGGGAGTCTCTTTCAGCTCACGTTAAACCCCTTGGTTTCTCCAGCTCCTTTTTGGGCTAACGGTCCCAGATCGGATTATTGTGTGGCAAATGAAACCGTAGGGATGCTCTGTCCTATCGTGGTGACATTATGTAAGCTTTGACAGCACTATAAAACCTTGGGTGGCGTTGTCTATGTGATTGCCCTTGGCCACATGAGTCATTTTTCAACAGTATGACCCCACACACTCACCATAAATTAGCCACACTCTGAGTCAGACTGCGACTGGATCTACCTCCTGTGCCAATTTGAGGCCAAGCTTTTGCGCCTCTTTTGCAATCTTAGAATGTCAAGTTTATTTATCTTTTAGAAGGAAGTTTTCGAAGTTCAGACTCCAAGATGCATGGGTTATCAGAGAGCCCACACAGGTCACAACCCTGAAGGGGGAGTGCCTTTGGTTTGGCCGTGGACTTGGCGAGTAACTTGCTGCAAGAGGTGGCTGAGCCTGAGCTGGAAGTGAGTGAGTGTTGCTTGTGATCCCCAGGACATGTACGATGAACTGATGGTGACCATTGGCTCCCGGCGGAGTGGCCTGAACCAGAACCTTGCACTCAAAAGCCAATATGAGAGAGCCTTGCAGGACCTGGCTGATCTGCTAGAAACTGGACGAGAGAAAATGGCGGGAGACCAGAAAGTGATTGTGTCTTCCAAAGAGGAAGTCCAACAGCTGCTTGACAAGCATAAGGTAAACAAAAAAGGAACGAAAGACTAAAAATCCAAGAAAATAAAAAGAAGTAGGTTTGTGAATCTATACCCGCATGCTCTCACTCCTAGTATATATTTCATAAAATGCATGATTCTTTATCTTTTTTGACCCCCCATGTGACATTTGAAAATGGCCATCAAAGGTATCTTCAAATGCACCCGACAATAGCCCAGAGGCATCATAAGTGGATCTGCCCTACCCTTTTATAAATTAAAAAAAGAAAATCACTTCCCCTCAGTTTCGTATGCTGTTCCTCACTATCATTGGCGTTGCCTTAATAGGTGCTACTTAGTTCGTCCCATCTCACCAGGACCCTGCGCACAACAGAGTGTAATAGTGCCTGCACCATCCTCACCACTGTACTTCTGCTTGAGCTCATTGTGGGACCCACTGTGCCCATCCATCGCCTTGAGGGTCTTCCTCTTTTTCCATGCCCCTCCACTTTACCAAGAATGGTGTCCTTCTCCGGGAACTGGTTTCTCCTGACAACATGTCCAAAGTATGTAAGACAAAGTCTTATCATTCCTTGCCTCTGAGGGCCACTCCAGCTGTCCTTCTTCCCACGTACTCATGTTTGCCCTTTCGACAGCCTCTGGAACTTTCAGCAGCCCTTGCTGGCACCATTAGCCAGGTTGTTTCCCTTCAAAAATTACCATCAGAGTACGGCTCAGTGGCTTGCACAGAAAAAGCCATGCTCCATTCTTCAATCTGGTTTTCTTTTGTTTCCCCTTATGCATGTTTACACAGGTGTATTCATCTAGTCCTAGTTATTCCCAATGCCTTTATTTGGTCCAATCAGAAACCACCCCTCATCTCTGGGCTCAGGTACCTGTGACCTGCACCATCAGCTCTTCTGACCTGTACACATACTCTCTGGGAGCTGTTCTAGGCATTGCTTTCTCCTTGGGCAGAATCTCTTACTGCCTAATTTTCCTGGGAAAGCCTGCTGCTGCTCCCTCCAGCCTGCCAAGACCAAACCCAGGTCCAACACTATTCCTTTGTGAGGAAATGCCAGCTTCACACACAATAACTCTCATGTTGTTAGCAATGGTTCTGGAAAGCACAACCTTGCCTCCAGAGACCCAATCTCCCAGACAATAGGAAGTTTCTGGAGCAAAACTTATAAAACTTATTGGGTTCTAGACGGTTAATATATTCTACCATGATGTGGATCTCTGGTGGCTTCTAAGGGTGGGTTTCTTTTTCAATTGTACTTCATGCTGTCACCAACCCCTACACTCCTGAGATTTTGGTCCAAACTTCATGATTTATGAAAGCCTTATCATTTGGCTTTTCTAATGTTGCTTTCAAGTCCACAGCTGTTTTTCCTCCAATCTTTGAGCCTAGCAATAAAAGATCCTTCTGAGCTCTTCCAGCAGGAAAGCTGGGGGAAGAATCTGGAACAGTGGAGGCTGCCATTGAGGAGACACGGTGTTGGACTGAGAAACCCTGTGGGCCCCTCAGTGGTTAGAGGGGCTATCGCAGGAGTCTCAGCTCGGGGTGAATGTTAGGCTAGGTGACACCATGGTCTCTTCCATACTGAAGGTCCTATGCTCTGATGACCATCGGACCGCTTTCTGAGAGACCTGCTCTATAGTTGAGATCACAGATACAGCCGCATGAACACCAACCTAGCAGCTAGCTGTGAGTCAACTCTAGCACAAAGTGACCCCATGGGTGATGGAGTAGAACTGTGCTCCAAAGGAATTTCAGGGGATGGTTTTGCACAGATACATCTCTAGACCTGTCTTCCAAAGAGGCTCGGGCTAGACTTGAACCTCCACCCTCTGGTTAGCAGCTGTGTGTTAACTACTTGGACCGACCACAGCCACACTCAACCAACCAACCAAGCAACAAACCAACTGAAAATGTGGCCCTTGAGTTGATTCTGACCCATCGTGACTATAAAGGGCTGTAGAATTAGCCCCATAGGGTTTCCAAAGCTGTAATTTTTGCCAAAGGAACCCTAATAGCACCGTGGTTAGAGCACATAGCTGTTAACTGAAAGCTCAGTGGTTCAACTCACAAGCCACCCTGTGGAATAAAGAAATGACATCTGCTCTGTAAGGATTCCAACCCTGGAAGCCCTCTGGGGACAGTTGGTGCTCCTGTCCCCAGTATAGGGCACATATTTTCTCAAGGAGCTGCTGGTCGTTTGAATCACAGACTTTTCAGTCAGCGGCCAAGTGCCTGATCACTGTGCCACCAGGGATCCTTTTCCAGCCATTTGGTCTGGGTCCAAATCCATTCCTGCCTGCATTAATGACTGTTAGACTGTAGGCATGCTACAGAAGCTGGGTGGCTTCATGCCCTCACCCTAAGATGGGAAATAGAAGTCCTCACCGGACAAACTTGCTCCGAGGATTGAGCAAGTAGGTCAGGAGGTCAAGTGTGCAGCAAGTGCTCAGCAAATGGCGTGCAGTGAACCCTGCTAGGATAAGCCCCGCCCCTCCAGCTCTGTGGGTGCTGCTGGGGACAGAAAATGGGCTGTGCACCGTCCCATCCTCTGGAACCTTTGATACGTGAAAAGTGACATTTCAAGAACACGTGTAGGGTCACGACAGGACTGGTGCTCAGTGGTGGGGGGGTCTAATGGGTCGAAGACGACAGACCATGTAATGCCGATGGTCCGTGCCCAGCTGTGCTTGGCAGTGAGTGACTGGCTTGAGGAAAGACCCTTCAGTTCAGGAGCAGGGTGCAGGCGCCGCCCTGGAGCCAGGAAAGGCACCGAACGTGTCGAATGAGGACATCTCGGGAAGAACAGAGGGGAGCAGGGGCCGCTGGTGAGGCCCTGGGAGCTGAGTGTTTTGAGGGACGTGGGGTCCAGTTCGTGGGGTACGGCTAGTGGGGGCTGGAACCAGGAAACAGGCCAGGGGGTTCGAGGCCAGCAACAGGGTTTTCAGAGGTTGATAACAGATGAAGAGCTGATTTCTTTGGACTGTGTGTGTGTGTGTGTGTGTGTGTGTGTGTGTGTCTCACTCAGTGGAAGGCAGGAGTCCAGAGAGCCCCCTTCTTTGCAGGAAGCGAAGAGTCCCTGGAGTGAGGTGGGGGGTGCCTGTCTGATGGGGTCCGGTCAGCATGTTCAGCACATTTGATCAGTGAGTCTCTGACTTCTTTCTCCCTGAAACATTGCAGGAATACTTCCAGGGCCTGGAATCTCACATGATCCTGACAGAAACCCTCTTCCGGAAGATCATCAGCTTTGCAGGCCTCAGGGACCCGGAATTCCACACGGAAGTGATGACTGGGGCGTGCTCGGTCCTGAAACGGGCCCACAAGAGGGGCGTGGAACTGGAGTACATCCTGGAGGTGAGGCTGCTGCGGCGGCACCGTCCCTCCTGCAGAAGGGACCATGATGACGAGACAGGGCCAGCGCGCTGGCTACCTCCTGCCACCGTGGAGCTGGCTGTGCCCCAGGATTCAGCACTGAGCTGCTTCTGTGGTTCTCCTACCTACTGCCCCCAGAGTGCATACTGCTGTCTGGCCCAGTATCACCTGCTAAGGGTTTGGTGAATTTGAGTTTGTCTATCAGACCAGTAGCCTATTGAAGAGCACTAACAAAATGGAAAGATATCCCCGGCTCTGTTCAGAAGGCTCTTGGAATAAGACCTAGTCCTAGAGCCCCTAAGGCAGAGGCCAGCTCCCTGGCTTCCAGTCTTTGGACTTGGCACGCTGAAAGTGAAGGCTCTCTCTAGCAGAACAGAGAGCAACCTCTGAACTAGCCATTTGCAGTGATCGCACCTTGGGCGCCGCCATTGATGCTCAGCCTGGCTTGTCATGAGAGGCTGTTGTGAAGAGCCAATCACTCTCGTGTTGGCGTTCAGACACTCAGCACTTAACCAGCTGCCACGAGTTGGCCACACACTATGTTGTTGTTGTCAGGTGCCCTTGAGCCGATTCTGCCCCACAGTGACCCTAGCCACAACAGAGCGAAACCCGCCCGGTCCGGCACCATCCTCACAAATGGTTCCTATGCCTGAGCGCGTGGTTGCAGCCACTTTGCTGAGTGCCACCTCAGCGACGACCTTCCACTTTTCTTGCTGCCCCTCCACCAGACCAAGCATGAGGTCCTTCTCCAGGGACTGGTCGCTCCTGACCACATGTCCGAAGTAGGCAAAATGAAATCCCTACATCTTTGCCTCCAAGGAGCCCCTGGCTGTCCTTCCGACATCTCTCTGTCCTTGTAGCAGTCCATGATACGTTCAGTGTTTTTCTCCAGCGCCACGATTCAAATGCAACTGTTCTTCTTCGGTCTTCCGTGTTCAGTCCAACTTTCACACGCGTAGGCATGCACTACACAAACAAACAAACAAACAACACCACACTCACTGCCCTTGAGGTGGCTCTGCCCCCGGAGTCTCCAAGATGGAGTGGCTTGTTTGGGCAGCAGCCTTTCCCGTACGCAGCCCCGTGTTTAACCCACTGTGCCCCCACTCATTGGATAGGAAACAAGGCTCCAGAAAGCCAAGGACTGCTGGGCCCTGACTGTCCTGAGAAGCCCGTGCTATCGAGTGGGGCAGCAGGCAAAGCCCGCAGGCCCGTAACGCAAGCTGGCAAGTCAGTTCACAGAAAGACACGCTATTCGGTAGGGTAGCTCTTAGATGCCAAGGGTTGCCGATCATGAGACCCAGGGGTGATGTCGTCTGAAACGAAGGCCCCAGATCTATCCTTGAGAGCAGGGTTGGGTCTCGCTGCAGCCCACTGCCTGCGTTTGCAAACGGAGTGTTCCTGGAACAGAGAGGGGTTTGTCTGTATACGCACTGTGTGGCTGTGTACCCACGACAATTGCAGGGGTGGGCGTGGGCGAGTAGTTACAGCGGCACTGGAAATACTTAATACCTAGGGGAATAATGGAAGGCATTTGTGGGGCTCTGCCCTGAGTCAGACTTGCCTGGAGTCCTAGCCTCACCCCAAGTAGAAGTGCACAGGAGGGGCTTCCTGGTGATCTTTAAAAGCCCGTGACAACCCCAGGCATCACGGATAGAGCAGTCGCTGCCTGTCCCCACGGACTAATCCTACAACTTGCCTTAAACTGCTCCTGTTTTCTCATTCTTGATTTCCACCAGAGTTTCGGGGATCACAATCTCTCTCTCTTGCACCTTGTTCTCTGCTCCGTATTACCAGCCTTACCAAAACTGCCTAGAGGTCATAGTTACAGGGCTGTGTAGATTTTCTGCCCGGGACCAAAGGGAGCCCAGCTAGCTAACCGCCAGGATCCTACAGACATGGCATTCCCCACCAGGCTGTCATTTGGAGACAATTTTATCTTTAATACTCGAAACATTTGCAGGAGTAGGTACCTCTCCTTGATAGGCCAGCACCCTGGCTAGGCTGTTGGCATGGGAATTCGGGCATCTTCTCCTTAACCCCCATGTTGGCATTGTCAACCTCTGGCTGAGAGACGCACATCAGAGCCGCTTGTTGCTAAGGCACAAGATGAAGCTCTGTGTGGCAGAGGTAGAAGCGAAAGTCATGGGATAAGAAATCTCATCCTCTGGCAAGGGCATTTTCGTTCACCTTCCACCATTGGCTTCCTAGACATGGACCCGGCTGGGAGAAGACCATCAGGAGCTCAGCAGACAGCTGGAGGTGGTGGAGAACAGCATCCCCAGCGTGGGTTTGGTGGAAGAGAGCGAAGACCGGCTCATCGATCGGATCACACTCTACCAGGTCAGCCCACAACTAGGCATCCTGGTATCCCCGTTGCTCTATTTCCCAGTGGAACTTTCTGATTGTCTTCATGGCATCTAATACAGCTCCTGATGAAGTATTTTATTATGTGCTTTCATTTTCTGGAGTGGTTGGTAACTGTTGGAATTCACCAAGGAGGAAAGATGTGCAGAGCCTGGTGCATCGAGCTCACACCAAAGACTACACTTGTGCTTCTAACTGAACCCAAGAGCGCCTTCTGAAAATGGGCCTCCCACTAAATCATTTTCCATAGTTTAGGCTAATCGTTGCAATCATCGCGAAATGATTGTCATCTGATCATTTTAAATGCACCCACCTAACGTGTACTACACTTCCAAAAATGAAATAAATGGAAATGAGGGAGAGAGTGAGTGCAGCGCCTCGACATCTTCCCTGGTACTTAGAAGTCTACTTTTGAATGGAGATTACGGCATTATACTCTCAGGGAGAAAAATGGCACTCTACAAACTTCTAACTGGCCTTTTTCCGTGTTTCCAGCATTTGAAGTCCAGCCTTAATGAACACCAGCCCAAGTTGTGTCAGGTCCTAGATGACGGGAAGCGGCTTCTGCTCTCCGTTAGCTGCTCAGCTCTAGAAAGCCAGCTCACGCACCTGGGAGAATCCTGGCTGACCAACACCAGCAAAGTGGCCAAGGAGCTGCACAGACTGGAGACGATATTGAAACACTGGACCAGGTAGTGTCACGACCCACTTGTTTACTGTTAGGTTGGTGCTACCGAGGATCTATCGGTCAGTAGGTGCCAGGTTTGAAAAGAGATGTTTCTGCAAGCAGCGTACCGGATAGTTTGGAAAAGAACGATAAACACAAAAGCCTACTTGGGGTCTGGTACCATCCGGTACAGAAGTAGTTAAAAGTGGGCAGGGAAGCAGGTGCCCCGTGTAACCATCTTTCTCTCCTGCCTTGTTTTGTGGGATGCCTGGTGAGTTGATTTGGACTCAGCAGTCCATGTACAGAGTAGCACTCCCTCACAGGGGTTCCTGGGCTGTGTGATCATAATGGAGAAGATCAACTGGTCTATTCTCCATCCGTGCCTCCAAGTGGGTTCCCATCTTTGAAGAGCTCTTAACGCTTACATGACTAGGGCTCCTGGCCTATTAACGGCATGTGAACATGTAGATTTCAAAGAATAAGAGAGTCAAGGGTAACAGGAAGTATCCAAGAAAAGATGAGAGTTGATTTTTATATAACTAAAAGCTCTGTGTCTGTGTCCTCTTTATTTCAGAGAAACTTTGTAATCCTCGTGTCCCTACCTCCCACCCTCTTTTTTTTAATTTATCAAAATCACTTCCATGTAATGGAATTGGAGAAAGGTGGTTTTTAAAAATTTATTTATTCAGTGTAGAGATAAAAAGCAAAACTAAACTCACTGCATCGAGTCAATTCGGATTCTTAGAGACCCTATAGGTCGGGCTGCCCCTGTGGGTTGGGAAGATTCTAACAATGCACAGAAGTGGGGATTCTCATCTTTCTCCTGACAAGCGGTTGGTGGTTTCAAACTATCGACCTTGTGGAGAGCAGACCAACACATAACTCACAACTCCACCGGGGCTCCTAGTGTAGAGATCAGAAAGTTAAAACCCAGACAGACTGACTTCCATAAGATGTAACCATTAAGAGAAGAGACTCCGGGGGGTGGCGACCAGCACATTTTTCAACTAAATCTGCCTTTTCTCCTTTGAAAACCACTGTCGGCATCAGGGGTGGTATGGGTTTGCAGAGACAGAGCTTGGGTACTTGCTTAATAGACCCATTGATGTGTTGACAGATACCTGAGTGACTCCGCAGCTATGACCCACTGGCTGCAATCTGCAAAAGACAGGCTCGAATTTTGGTCCCAGCAATCTGTGACAGTCCCGCAAGAACTGGAGATGGTCCGTGACCATCTGAATGCGTTCCTGGTAAGCCTCAGAAACAACAGCGTCAGATGCAATTTTATTGTTAATACGAAGTTCAGACTCGTGCAAAAGTAAATGGAAATAAGCGAGGGGTGGACAGAACTTCATAAAGTAAGCTGTAAAGGATTTGTCAGTGGTAACTTTTTTATGTGCGTTCTATAATTATACAATTCATCTTGACATGATTGAAATACGGATTGATGTATGTGCTAAAGCCCAACTAATAGTAATAAAAAGCTATTATTATTCAAGATGGCAGGGTCACCTACTCCACAGGAAAGTAATTCTTAAGGAACGGGTTTCATTTGAGGATTTGTCAGGGGTTCTTTTGTTTCTCTCTACCATGTTCAGTGTCTCTCCCCCACCCCAGACATGGGTTGTTGTTGTTGTTGTTGTTGTCGTTAGGTGCCATTGAGTCACTTCCAGACGACACCAACCCTGTCCAGCACAGAATGAACCACTGCATGGTCCGTGCAATCGTTTCCATGCTTGAGCCCATGGTTGGAGCCCTGGTGTCCATCCATCTCCTTGAGAGCCTTCTTCTTTCTCGCTGCCCCTTCACTTTGCCAAGCAGGATGTCCTTCTCCAGGGACTGGTCTCTCTTTGACAACAGGCCCACAGTCTGTCAGACCACGTCCGGCCTTTCTTGCTGCTTTGGAGCACTCTGGCCAGACTTCTGCCAACACAGATTTGTCTGTCCTGTGAGCAGTCCGTGGTATTTGAAATACTCTTCTCCAGCACCACAATTCAAATGTGTCAATTCTTCTTTGATTTTCCTTATTGAATATTCAACTTTCACATGCATATGAGGAAAGCAAAAAGACCATGGCTTGGGTCAGGTGCACCTTAGCCCTCAAAGTACCATCATTGCTTTTCAATACTCTACGGAGTTCTTGTGCAGCAGATTTACCTAATGCAAGGCATTTACCTAATGCATCTCTTGACTGCTGCTTGCATGGGCAATGACTGGGGATCCAAGTAAGGCAAAAATCCTTGGTAATTTTTGGAGATGTAAGGAAAAAATTAGCTCAGGTCATGAATAGATCTCTTGCCTTTAATGAAAGGTCTGATGATTTCATCCTGATGATGTAAGCGTTGTTACTTCTTGCAGGAGTTTTCTAAAGACGTGGAGGCCAAGTCTTCCCTGAAATCATCTGTGCTGAGCACTGGGAACCAGCTTCTCCGATTAAAGAAGGTGGACACCGCTGCCCTGCGGTCGGAGCTGTCCCGCATTGAGAGCCAGTGGACTGAGCTGCTGACAAATATTCCTGTTGTACAGGAGAAGCTCCACCAGGTACAGAAATAACCATTGGGTTAGCGACCGGTGGTCGATTTAAATGCTGTTAACATGCCTTCAGGTGCTTGGGCTCACAAATCTAAATCAGCTTTGTCTTGGGCATCTTCTGCTTTTTTCTCCCTCTGTATTTTGTAAGGAATGGGACAGTTCTACAATGCTCTGCTCAAGTGGTGTGTGTGTGTGTGTGTGTGTGTGTGTTTTGAGAGTTTTGCCAGTTCTTGTTTCAGCTCCTACTTTCTCCTGGATAAAATCTAGGTAACAATGCCTTCCTCATAAAGGGAGTAGTTACGAAGATTTAATAGCCTACTATAGTTAAAAGACCTATTATCTTACCTACAATAGAGCAGCCAAATCAAACCAAACTCACTGCCGTGGAATCGATACTGACTCCTAGCAACCCTGTAGGACAGGGTAGATTTGCCCCTGTGGGCTTCTGAGACTGTGACTCGTTACAGGAGTAAAATGCTCTATCTTTTTCCATGGAGTAGCTGGTGGTTTTGAACTGCTGACCTTCTGGTGAGCAGTCCAATGCCACCAGGACTCCTTCAACAGAGCAGCAGGCCCTCAATAGATGTCAGTGCTCCTGTTGTCCTGATTACACCTCCCTCCCCTGGCAGTCACAGATATGTGATCTTCCTCTCTCTTAGGCACTCATCTGTGGATACCAAGTACCCTAGCTGTGGGTCTGATGCACCCGGCTGGCCCTTCTTGACCAGCAGCTCTGCATTTCCAATGGGCAGTGACTACGTCACATTCAACTGGGGGCCCTCAACACAGAGAACCTGAGCCATAAATACGTTAATTGACTGCTTTTTGTTCCCTTAAATATATAGTCACAATGAATGATATGCACTCATGTTTAATGTATGAAGTGAGAGTCAGGATTCTAAGTCCATTTCAGTAAAAGACAGGTAATTGGTGATGACTTTTGGAGTAAAAATTGAAGTGCCAAAACTCTAGAAAAGGGGAGATCATAGTGTGGTATTTTTCTTTCTTCTTTTCACAATCCTGAGTCATAATACACAAGAGATTTTACAAGAAAATTAATGAAATACATCTGTTGAATAGTTGCTAGCTAAAATTTTTTTCAACTCATAAAACTAGTTGTAAGATAGGAATAATATTTTCTTATTTCTGGTGTTTTGATTAATCAGTTAGCGTTAATAGTATCAAATGTCTAGTGAACAAGAGGTGACTGTTATGTTTGCCTGACAGTTGGATGCGTCAAGGAGGGTTAAGATACCAAAACTGTGTGAGAAGGTACCATCTCTGTGGGTACATTGAGAGGAATTCATATAGAGTTTTTATACTAGCAGGAAGGGTGTTTGCATTTTTTTTTTAATGCTTTCGACTGGTCCTGATCTGTCTTGGACAGCTGCAAATGGATAAGCTGCCTTCCCGCCATGCCATTACTGAAGTCATGAGTTGGATTTCCCTAATGGAAAATGTCATTCAAAAGGATGAAGAGAATATAAAACATGCCATAGGTTACAAAGTAATTCATGAATACCTTCAGAAATACAAGGTAAGGAAACATGTTAGGTTTTAGCTATTCATGTCTTTAAATCATTTGAGTTAAAATGATTTAGGTTACAAAGTAATTCATGAATACCTTCAGAAATACAAGGTAAGGAAACATGTTGGGTTTTAACTATTCATGTTTTTAAATCATTTGAGTTAAAACAATCTAAACACTCAAACCATGAACAACAGAACCTGGAGTTTATGGTCTATACTTAGTGATCACAGATGAGCAGGAAGCAAGAAAACTTACATATGGGCATGGAAAAGTCATGCAGTATTGGTGTGTTTGTCTGAGTTGACTAGAGAAACAAATTCAGAGACACCCATATGTGTATAAGAAAGAGCTTTATATCAAAGAGTAATTGCATATTAAGAAAACATTCCAGCCCATCCAGATCAAGTGCCTAAGATATTGGCTCATATGTTCAATACCAGTCTATAAATTCCTCTTCAGACTCATGCCACATGCAATGATGCCAAATGCAGGAAGATCACAGGCCGATGGGTGGAAAGTCTTGGTGGATTCAGTGGAGGTGGAAGTATCTCAGTGCTGGCATGGGTCTCCATGTGGCTCCTCCAGCTCTAGGGCTCTGATTTCATCAGGGAGCTCCATGTGCCTTGTCAGCAGGAATGTCTCCCAGGAAGACAAAGCAGAGAGGGTGTGTCTGGCCTCCAGTGAGCAATTTATCTCCATCATGCCTTCAAATGAGGTCATCAAGCTGTGATGTGATTGGCAGGCTAGACTCCACCCCTTCCTCAGGTTAACAGTAGATTATGTAACTCCCACAATTGGCAACAGATATTGAACAAAACATTGTGCCATTTAGGAAATAATAAACAGATTTTCAATGTCCTCATACTGAGGTTGTAAACTTTTCCTAGTCTGCATCCTACACTTCCCATGTAAGCTTACATAAGACATCAGTTGTTACGTATGTTTTTAATTATTGTCGTGCTAATTTCAACTCCGGAGGACCCTCTATGGACAGAGTAGAAGGACGTTCTAGGGTTTCCAGGCTGCGACATTTTTAGAAAGAGATGACCAGGTCTGTCCTTCAAGGTGCTTCTGAGTGAAGTCGAGTCACTAACCTTTTGTGTATTAGACGAGCACTTCCTGACTTGCAGTGTGTGTGTGTGTGTGTGTGTGTGTGTGTGTGTGACACAGGACCAGGCCGTGTTTCATTCTGTTGCACACACAGCCTCTATGAGTTGGAGCAGACTTGATAGCACCTAATAGCAGTCAAACGTGACTTCGTGGTGAGGTGTGGGGCTGCTGCTAACTCTGCGGTTTGAAACCACCACACGCTCTGGGAGAGAAAGAGCAGGCTTTCTAGCCCTCTAAGGACTCACAAACTTGGAAACCCGCAAGGGCGGTTGTACTCTATCCTATAGGGTCACTATGAGTCAGAATCAACATGATGCCGTGACTACATTTACATATCTGTAAACACACACACACACAAAGGGGCTTCAAAATATTTGTGGAAAAATCTCATTATCTTTAAATTCCATTTTCCCAATAACTTTTGAAGCTCCAACATACATGTTATATTACATTCTACATATATCACATTTATATAAGAAAGACATTCCCACCAAGTCCTGCTCACTCATAGCGACCCTATAGGACAGAGTTGAACCGCCCCATGGGGTTTCCAAGGCTGTACACTTTACAGATGCTGACTGAGACCTCTTTCTCCATGGATGCTGCTGGTGGGTTCAAACTGCCAACCTTTTGGTTAGCGGTTGCACCACTAGAGCTTCTCATCCATACATCCACACATACATATCTCACCACACACACACACACACACACACACACACACACACACACACGGACTTCTGAAACTGATCCATGTCAATATCATGGCTGTGCCATTCGGACTCAGTCATGGCTGTGGTACATTAATATAGAAGGTTACTTAAGGTTTTCAAACTCCGATAACATGTGTGCCTTTGGCTTCTCCCCATGCTCTCCTTCTGTAGGGCTTTAAGATAGACATTAACTGCAAACAGTTGACAGTAGACTTTGTGAACCAGTCCGTGCTTCAGATCAGCAGTCAAGACGTGGAAAGTAAGCGCAGCGATAAGACTGATTTTGCGGAGCAACTTGGTGCAATGAATAAAAGTTGGCAAATCCTGCAGAGTCTAGTAACTGAAAAGGTAAGCCAAGTGGCCTGCTGCTCTCTCTAGTTGCATGAAAATACCGAGAACAGCGTCTGTTATGTGGCGTGTAACGATGAAGATAAAACTCATTTAATGAGGGGCACAGCCATCCGGGTCCTGGATTCTTCTGGGAACGCTACCCAAGAAACATCGCTCTGCCTTTAGGCCTGTGAGTGATGATGATGATGATGACTCCGCTACTCTATATATTACATGGTACTCCTCATTTTATAAAGTACCTCTTACTTTATTTGACCTTTTCTCCAGGTTGACTTAAGTTCTGCCTCTGATTACCAAAAATGGCCATTGATTCATGCTTTGTAAGATTCAATTTTGTGTTTACCATCTATGAAGACACTTCTAAGATGGTGGGGGAAAAATGAGATTAAAGACTAACACTAAAAATTAGAACTTCATATCTCAACATAAGCTCCACCAAGGTCAAGACACATTTGTAAGCAGCACTACCAGCCATGTAGGCCATTCCTGAGGCGCTGTCAGTGCCGTCTGCTTGACATTATTAGCTGAGGAAAAATGGGAGCCCTTTGGAGACTTTTTTTTTAAGATTAGGAAACAATAGGAGGCTAGACGTAGGCAAATCAGGACTGTAAATTGGATGCCCGATGCTTTCATGTTGAAATTCTCACAAAATTTCTCATTTGATTAGAGGAATGAGCAGGAGGCTTGTTATGGTGGGGAAAGATTCTGGTGACACTTTCCTGCATATTTTTTGCTAGTTTGGTTAACTTTCATAGAATGAACAGATAATAAACACTCATATAATGAACAGATGTTACCATTCTTTGGTCCCCCAGAAAGTCAACAAGCAAAATCCCTGGAGCAGCTCAAAAACGTGTTGCCAGGACCTGTCTTCTTGACTCATCCGTCTCCACCTCATGGTGGCCATTACTTTGTGTTTTGTTTCCAGTTTGGATCGTACTTGAAAAACCATGCCTCATCTTCTACAATTCTTCTGAGACATGCTTCAGGATCTTGAATCCACTTGTTTAAAATTCCCATCCAAAGCTTTACTCTTGTCTGCAGCTGATTTGGGGACAACCGTTTTGGCACCCACCGAGCAGAAAATTTGCTTTACTTTAATTTTTCAGTCAGAACTGTGTACACCAGACCCATTGTGATGTTTATAGTTGGCTGTTGTTTCTGCTCTTAATTGTCAGACCTCTTCAATTAGAGCCCAAACAAGATTGATTCTTTTCCTTGCAAACTGATGTGCCTGGTCTGCCACGGTGGGCTTCACTTTCAGCATTGCCTTTTCCCTTTTTAAAATGAGTTATCCATGTGTATGCTGCTAATTTCATTGTTCCCATGAACTTTTAGTAAATCACCAGTCTCCCACCCAAGCTTCATTATGAACTTAATGTTTGTTCCTGTTTCCTTTTTAACAGAATTCACTTTGCTCTCAGAGGGGCCGCTTTTCAAATGTATCTTATCCTTTTCGTGTCTCCAATGTTGTTCAGACATGTTACAAAAAATAATATAAGTTTATTTTAGGGCCCCCAATTTTTTTATTGAATCATCTTAGTGGAAGTTCTCACAGCTACCATAACATTCCATAGTTCAAATACATCAAGCAGTATTGTACAATTGCTACCACAATCAGTTTCAAAACATTTTCTTTTGTCTTGAACTCCTTGATAACAGCTCCCCGTTGTGCATAAACTTTTGGAAGACCCTTCATATTCCAAGAACTGTGTTCTGGTCAGGTTGGGGTTATGCATTAGGCTTCCACACATGAGATGAGCAGCCGTAAACCATCAGCTGAGCCACAGGATAAAGATGAGGCTTTCTGCTCTCAGAAAGATTTACCGTCTCAAAATCCCACAGAGGCAGTTCTACCCTGCCCTACAAATTACTGTGAGTCAGAATTGACTGGATGGCAGGGTGTATGTTTGTTTTTCTTTTCTTACCTTTTTGTTTTGGTTTAATTGGGGTAAAAGCTCAAATCGTGTAGACTACTACTCAGTCATAGAGAGAAATAACGCCCTGACCTGTTTCACAACCTGGATGAACCTTGAATACATGCTGGGTGCAGTCAGTCAGACACTAGGACAAATGCTCTATAGTCCCGCATATCTGAAGTATTTTGGAATGGACAGATGCATAAGGACAGAAATGTGCTGATGTTTACCAGGATCTGCGGTTGGATGGTGGTGAGGAGAGAATGAGGGGCACTGAGTTTTGGCTTCAGGACGGCGGAAAACATGTGAAATGGAATACTGATGATAGTTGTGCAGCATGGTGAATGCCATTGCCTGAAAGTGGCTGAAATAGCAAATGTATTGTTCCACACAATTTGCCACAATAAAAAATTACTACATTTAGAGAAAACATTGGCTAGAGTAATTTGCCTGCAAATGATTTGATTTTCAATACAGTTGCAAATGTCATTTCGTTCTGTTTGTCTAGGTCCAGTTGCTGGAAGGCCTTTTGGAATCTTGGTCAGATTATGACAACAATGTGCAAAGTTTGAAAACTTGGTTTGAAACTCAGGAGAAACGACTAAACCAACAACAGCAAATTGGAGATCAGGCTTCAGTTCAGAATGCAATAAAAGACTGTCAGGTACGGTGGCTGGGGGCGGACACACACAATCTGATGTCACCCATTCACAGGATGTGGTGCATTGTAGGAGGTGGGGGTAGTTGGGGGTGGGATGGGAGGGAGTTGGAATTTCCAGACCCTGATGGAAGAATTCAATTTTGGAGGAATTAGATGTGTGTTTGAAACCAAGTTTCCCTGGTTTTGCACATATAGAGAGTTTTTAAAGTCTTGTTTTTTGCACCTGTGTTTTTAAATTTGGAATTTGTGAAGCTTCTCAAGAGCATTGGTAAGTAGAGAGAATCCCTGTATATCAGTCACAGAATTTAGTGCTTAAAGGTTTTCACACGTTAGGCCGAATTCTTTTTATCCATAAGATTTTCATAGAAACCCAGACATCACATTGTTTTATTCCTATGTACTCTTAAGATGCATCTCTAAATGTCACATTTTCTTATATCACCACTAAAATTTTAGTAATAATTCCTTCCTATTTAAGGCTCAATCAAAAATCACAAGTCCTCCATTATCTTTAATAATGTCTTTTTTTTCAGTTGATTTGTTCTAATAGTCCACATTTTATATTGTTCTAAATGTCCACATAGTATATTTGCTTTTTGGGTGCCTTATGTCTGCTTATAACTGGTGGCATTGTGGATCACATATTGGACCGCTAAGCAGAAAGTTAGCAGTTTAAGCCCATTAGCCGAGGGGAAAAGATGAGCCTGTCGCCCCCAATGAAGATTTACAGCCTCAGAACCCCCAGGGAGCAATCCAGGGTTGCTATCAGTCGGAATCAACTTCCCTGCAGAGCCTTTGGATTATTAACTGTTGCGGAAAGTGTAGATTCATCAGCTCTCCTCTGAGCTTCCTGGGAGTGGGAGTAAGGACGAGAAGCTTCCTTGCCCTCGGGTTCAGAGCTTAAGGGCGAGGGCATTGTGGGGGCAGTGTTCCGTTCGGTTCACATGGAGATCCTCCATGGATGTGAGCGTCAGGGTTCAGGTGGAACCGCCTGGTTCTGCACCAAGCATTCCGGGTGATACATGCAACAGGAAATGAGAGGCAGCTCCTCTCCCAAATCTTGTGTTTCACAGTCTCCATTTCAAAACCAAAGGCTTTGGGCAATGCTCTCTTTCTCTCTCGCTCTTTTCTCCTGGGGGTGCAAATGTGAAGAGAGACACAATGAATTTCCCAACCACAGCTTTTAAACCCAGAAAAAAAACAGATGGACACTGTTTGGGCTGGATCTCTTAGCCCATGGGCTACAGTTTTGAGGTGCATAAAAATGACAAGGGAAAAAAATACCATATAGAGAAATACCTTGGAAGAAAAGAAAAAAAAAGACCTCTCATCGGAAAATGAATGTGGAAAACACTAAAGACCACAGAAAAGTGTCCACTGGAGTCATAGGGTTACCAACTTTGCACATGTCCGTTCTATTTCTCAATAAGGCCAATAAATTCTATAGTCCACCAAGAAGCCAGCATCTCTTTTTTTCTTGTTCTTTCTCTTGAAAGGCTGAGAAAGCAGACTTCCTGACGAGTTCCTACATTAAAAGCTTCCCCATGAAATGTAAAGATACTTCCCAGTGTTGGCTTCAGCAAGACCAGCACTTCATGACAGTGCTGTGCTCTGCTCGGCTTTCGGAAAACCGGAAGCCTGCCTTGATGTGACTCCACTTGCGCTCCCTCCTTGCCTTGCCTCCTTTCCCTTTTCTTCCTGCTGTGTCTTTTCTTCTCTTTGCTTCTCCTGCTACATTCCATCTTTTCTCCTGTACCTCTCTTCTATTTAACAAAGCACACACTGCTATCTAGGAAACAGACCAGCAGTGCGACCAAGTTGGTCCACGTTTGGTTTAGCAGAGAAACAGGGCAGGCAGTGTCAAGAGCTGGAAAAATTCTTTGTTGTTGGACATCCTTGAGTTGATTGCAGCAGATCGCTGCTCAGAGCGTTTCCTGGGCTGTAATCTTCCTGGGAGCACTTTGCCATGTTTTCTCCCACAGAGTACATACACTAGGTACCTTCGAACTATCAAGCTTCTGGTTAGCAGTCCAGGGCTCCATACACGTGTTTTAAAGGACACTGTGCCGGGGCCAACACGCCTAGGCTGTGCTAGGAGTCAGTGTGCTCATGCATGGTCAGCAGTAACAGTGGGTTTCCCTGGGATTTCCAAATGGTCTGAGCGCTTGAACAAAGCCCAGTGATCCATTTCCATAAATCCAAGCCCAGTGATCCGTTTCTTTAAATCCGACAGCCAAGCAAAGCCATGAAGCTGTTCCACTCTGTCCCAAATGAGGTCACCGGGAGTCCGAATCCACTCCAGGGCCCTGGGCGTATTCATTGTCATTGGGTTTTTGGTTTTGGGAAAGCCCTGCCAAATGAAATGCCATTTGTGTCAAGTAGAAGGCACCGAAGGAAAGGAGCCCACCCGGTTATTTCAGGGAACTGCCTGCAGATCCTCTTAGCGCAGCTGGCAGCTTCCAGTTGGCACTACCACCGACCTTTATAAAATTTACTGTCCTTTGTGAGAAAGGGCTCCATGGGCCAAATGTGAAATTCAAGCCAGCTTGCGTAAGTCAGTGACGGGATGCAAGCTGGGTTTGACACAAAGTGTGAATATTTTTCCAGTCTTTTTGAGGTGACTCATGCATTTCAACCAACACAAAAGCTGATGTGGATGAATTGACCCAAGTTGATAATGATTTAGTATAACAAAATTCCATTTGACTTGTCTTTTCACTGATCAGAGATGGAGCCACCGTTTAATTATTATTGAAAGGGAAAGAAAAGCACACCTTTGCCACAGAAGGTGGATTTTAATCCTGTTTCCCACCTAGGCTTTGCACATATGCCGATTTCAATACGTAGAGCATTTCAGACATGTGTTTTTAATAAATGGATGCTTTGGTTCATGTCCGTCTTGAAGGTAATAGCTGTGGGTCAGCAAGGGCACATTTCGTGTTCAGCAGTCCAACATTTTACTCACCCGAAAGCCATTGAGAAGGTCGTCAGTCATTTTAAAAACCCATTAGATAAATAAATTGAAAATCCCGAAATAACAAATTTAATGATACTTTCTATATTGAATAAAAGACCTTTAACCCAATAATAACTATATTCCTTCTGGATGATTATCAAAGCTGTCAAAGTATGAGCTGAATTATAAAGTGGAAATGAGAGAATATTAAAAGCAGAATGATCTCCTTAATAATTACTGCATAGTAACAATTACTAGAAGTCAGTAGCCTCAGAGGCTTGGGTTCTCATCCCATGTTAGACACCCACCAGCTCTGTGACCCCAGTGAGCTTTATGACTTGAATGACATGCGATTTCAGCCCACCTGGATGAAATTTTCAGTTTCAGATGTTATTAAGATGTATGTTTGGATTATGATGTAGATTTAATTCAGTATCAGCTCAAAATATGTCCCATTTTATATGTTTCTTGAGCAATTCATATGAACAGATTTAATCCATGAAGAAAAAGATAACACAAAGCATGCTACCACTTCCAAACATAATTTCTCTCCTTGGAGGAAAAAAAAACCATACATATATCTATTTCTTTATCTTATAGATAATCAATGTTTACATTTTAAAGTTCTGCCAGTTTCTCACAGGATTAAAACAAAAGAACACATCTTAAGGTTTTAAAAAATTTATTATTTTATTGTCCAAAAAAATAAAACTCTGAAGACCCTCTTCTGAGAATCATTTTGGAGTGACCTGGGCTAATAATAGATGTGTGGGCCGTGAGATCACCGGGGCTGACTTTCACTGTACCCCCACAGAGTCCTATAAATGAACAATTTTAAATGACCGGCAACATTTTTTAAAACCTTTCAGGATCTGGAAGATTTGATTAAAGCAAAGGAAAGAGACGTAGAGGCCGTTGAACAGAATGGATTTGCTTTGATTCAGAACAAGAAAGAAGCAGTGACGGGGGGTGTCAGGTGCACGCTGCGGGAACTTGCCCAGACCTGGGCAGATCTGGACCACAAGGTAATGTTGCGTATGCCGAGTGGATGCCAACCAAGGCCATGTTGGGCAGCTTGCATTCTAATCTAGGTTCAGGTTTCATCAGCGTTTCTGAGCAGTAATGATCAAATCTAAGCGTCTCCTCTTTATACTGTTAAATCTACTTTATTTACCTCTGAAAAATAGCAATACCAGCAGCTCTAGCGTCTAGACTCTGCTATGAAGGAAGCTTTATTATCTTTCGTTCACTTTGTCCATGCCCGTGGTGATCAACATCATCTAAGCACAGGCAATTCTCCACTGCAGGTCTCCTGTGGGGACGTTTCTCCTGAACTCTATCTAGGTAGAGACAGGGCCATGGTTAGGGACATGGAGAGAAAGAGACAGAGTCAAGCACTACTGCTCGTATTATGTGCCTGGGGTCCGTTCCCACACATAATGGCTTTTTTCGTACAAGGACATGAAATACGGCCAAGTGCTGTGCCTTCCTCCCAAGTGCTGCTGTTGGAGCCCATCGGGGCAGTCCCTGTCTCAGTCCATCTGGTTCAGGATCTTCCTCTGGTTGGCTGACTCTCTACCTTCTCCAGAGACTGGCCCCTCATGAGAACATCTGTACAGTCCATGAGATCAAATATCTCTATCCAACCATTAAATGTCGCCATTGGCCTGACAACTCACATTTCTAAGATCAAAACCAACTCTTAACCTTCCCCCACTCACCTATACCTTCTGCCATCTCAGCTAATAACAACTCCATCTTTCTAGCTGTTTGAATGTAAAGTACATTTCACAGCCATTCTTAAGTCCCTTCTGTCGTTCACATAGCACAACCAGTGCCTCAGCCAATCTCATTAACTCTCCATTCAGAACAGAGCTAGGATCCAACACCCTTCTCCACCTGGCTTTGTTACGACATGTATTCATCTTGTAGGCGTGTCTCTGCCACCGTCAATGAATAACACTGCAATATGACTGAAGGTTACCCTGTCACCAACAAAAAGACATGGATATTCCCACTGTTGAGGAGACTGGGAGTTTGAATTCAGTGTTGGTTCTAGGGGAAGGCTTGCTATCTGTCAGCCCTGGAGAAAGGCCCTATCTCTTCAGCATCTGCCTCCTGCTTCCGTGAGCTCTCCCTGTGCCCTGGCTTCTCTCTAACCCACTCTCTGCTCTGTTCACTTGCTTACTCCCTCCCCTATATGCATTTAAATATATTCATATCTAATCTCTCAAACCCACTGCCAGGAAATCCATTCTGACGCATAATGTATCATGCAAATGTACATAGATAAGAGTTTACAGGTAAGATGGACATGCATTGTGCAGTTACCACATTTTATCTTTCTAATCTTTTCTCTATTTATTACACCTGGTGAGGTTCAGTGCATCCACCCTTTGGGTGTGGCGTCATTCTATTTTGTGCTTATGGGCCTTTGTCTTTCTGAAAAGGTTGGTCAGTTAAAGATGCTGCTGATGACAGTGTTGGACCAGTGGAATGATCACAAAGTGACCTTTGACAAGATCAACAGCTACCTCATGGAGGCCAGATACTCCCTCTCCCGATTACGCCTGCTGACTGGCTCATTGGAAGCCGTGAAGGTTCAAGTAGATAACCTTCAGGTAAGAAATGAATGTCACACATCCGTAGCATTCTTTCCACTTAAGGAAAACCACACTTAGCAAGTGTCAGCCCCATCCTGTCTGCTGAAATAGGGCCATATGCTGTTTAGATTTAGTGGCAGCCAACCCCCTTTATCTACTTGGGGTCCTTCCCCAGACCCCAGGGGATGGCTTTCACTGAAACTTGTGTCCGATGTGTGCATAGGGCAGGTAGCCAGGCAGGCAGCTGGGGCATCCAATCCTTACCTATGGCAGCTGTTCACCTGCCGGAGTTCTCCAGGCTCACGCCCAGCAAAGGAGTGGGGTTTCACCAGGTGACTCAGAAAGGCAGCTCGAAATGGAAATCTGTTGACACCAGAAAACAAAGAAGGGCATGATTTTAGCTGGCCTACTTGATACTCAGTTCCACTTTGCCTGTGGACACAGACATTTTACTTAGCTGGTATAAAACGAAAAGATTGTTAAGATTCTCTTAAATATAAAAAATGTATTTTATAAAATGCTTTTATTGTTGCCTCCCTCCTTACCTGCGGTTTGCCTGTGGTCAACCATGAGCCAAAAATCTGAAATGGAAAATTCCAGAATTGGCGATGCCTCTCTGAGTAATAGGACCGTATGTCATGCCATCATGGCGTCTGCTCCATCCAACCTGGGATGAGAGTCACCCTCTGCTCCAGCCTTTCCACAGTTACCTCCCCATCAGTCACTTAGCCAATTGGTTATCAGATTGATTTCCTAGTACCACAGTGCTTGCGATCTAGTGACCCTCCCTTTATTGAATAACTGTCCCCTTCTATTATCATTGGTGTTCGTCTCTTTCTGTGCCTCATTTATAAATTAAACTTTATCATAGGTATGCGTGTAAAATCGTCTCTCAGTATCTGTCGGGGATTGGCTCTTGGACACCCACCCACACTACCTACCCACACAGAAATCCACAGATATCCAACTCGGTGAATTCTCAAGTCCCTTATATAAAATGTCATGTCCTTGGGATCTAGCCCAGTAGGGAAAACCTCACCATCATCGAGGAAGTCCAACTTATTAGTGACCCTATAGGATGGACTGCCCCTGTGGATGTCCAAGACTGAGAATGTAACTCCTCATGGGAGTAGAAAGCCTCATCTTGCTCCTATAGAATGACTGAGTGCTTTCAAATTGCTGACCTGGAAGTAAGCGGACCAACTTGTAACAACTGCATTTGCAGGGCTCTCTAAAATGTTAGTGTTGGCATATAACCTATGCACATCCTCCCTTATAGTTTAAATCATCAACAAAGAAACAAACAAACTCATGGCCATGGAGTCAGTCCTGACTTATAGCAACCCTACAGGACAGGGCAGAACTGTCCTGAATTTTGAGACTTTAAATCTTTATGGGAGCAGACAATCTCATCTTTCTCCCACCCAGCGACTGGTAGGCTCGAACCTCTTACCTTGGATTGCCAGGTCAGTGTGTAGGCCACTACACCACCAGAGGTCCTGTAAATCATCTCTAGATTACTTATTATACCTGCTGCTGCTACTATTAGGTGTCCTGGAGTCAGTCCTAGCTCATAGTGACCCTGTGTCCAACTGAGGGAAACACTGCCTGATCCTGTACCATCGTCACAACTGTTCTTAGGCTTGAGCCTGATAATAGTGGATGCCATGTCAGTGCTCTCTCAATGGCACTTGGTGTTCCCTCTTACGGACTACTTTGGCCATGTAATTGGTTTGGTTTGTTTTTCTGAATATTCCAATCTGTGGTTGGTTAAACCCACAGATGCATGTAACCTGGGGACACAGAGCGCTGACTGTATCAGAAAAAAGCATAGTCCATGTAGGCTCCTATTACCCAAGAGTTCAGACACCTACAGGGTGGGTATCAGGACTTATCTTCTTTGGATAAGAGGAGAATACTGCTGGACATACCAGGAACCCTGGTTGCCTAGTGGTGACTCATTGGTCTGCTAACCACAAGGTCAGCAGTTCAAAACCGCCAGCCGATCTTCAGGAGACAGATGAGGCTTTCTACTCCTGTAAGGAGTCGCAGTGTCATAAACTAACGGGAACAGCTCTACCCTATCCTATAAGGTCACTCTGAGTTGGCATTGACTTGATGACGGTGAGTTTGTTGTTTTTCACTGTACATGTCAGTGTTTCCCAATGTGGGTGTTATTTCCTGCTAGCTGGAGGTGTGTATGTGGGGGGGTGGAGGGGCGGGGATTTCAGGAACAATCCAGGGAGCTGCAAAAAAATGAAGATATCTACACTTTATCCTGGATTGTGGGCTAGAGCACAAATGTCTTTAATTGCTGGGGGGACACTGAGTCTTTTTTTTTTTTTTTTAAGTTTGGGAACCCATGGAAATCTGCCCCGATAGTGTCCACTGTTGCTGCCCTGTTACATCTTCTTTTTCTCTTTTGATCTTGCTACTCCAAGCACGTTCTAAAGGATTAAAAAGAAAACAGCGAAAAATAGCCAAAATGGGTAAACTTTGTCTAAGCTCTCGAGCCGTTGTTTGCGATGGGCCCTCATTGACAATGGGGGCACACAGCAGTCTCTCCTGCACCCACTTCCTGCTTGGTGTCCCCACACCCTTGCTCACTACTGTCCCCTAGAATGTCTCTGGGCTGCTGTCACCAGAGCACTCTCTGTGAGCTCAGGGCAAGGTCTCAAAGTAGCTGCCACGACCTTGCCCTCGCCCCTGCACGCCTGGTCGGGGCCACCGCCACCTGTCACTGCTCTGCCACCTTTGGCTCAATAACACAGTGTTGTGGGCAGGGAAAGCAGGGGCAGGCAAAGCTTGAGGGACTGGGTGCCAGCAGGA
>NW_022107431.1:16114743-16143041 GCF_000313985.2 Echinops telfairi
TTTACTTGGGGAACAGCAAGAATAAAAATAACATCATAATTCCGAAGACCTTAAAAGTACTTTTTAATACGTCCCATGTTTAACACCCAAAAGAGCTGTCTTAACAAATGCATGAAAAGATGAAGGATTTCTTTTTTCCTCAAATAGTTTGATTTGAGGGTAATCAGACACGGGTGTTAACCTGTACTGGGTTTGTGCTGCCAGAATCCTTTTTTCGAGGTCTACTAAGAACTGAGTCTCTCAATCCAGTGATATTTCGAAGGAAGCATTTTTCTCCCAGGTCCCTCCCTGGCTCTTGGTAAGAAGACTGTCCAAAGCCCACAGCCTGTATCATCATTCTTTGCAAGAAAAACATACCTAGAGATGGTACCTAGAAATGCTGCTGAGAACATGCCCCCATGCTCTGGCTTGCTAAGTTGCAGTTATCAGCAGTTTAGGGTAGAAAGACTCTAGGTGTGTATGAATGCAATGCTGTTGATGCCATCAGATGCCCTTGATGTTGACTTCCACCCACCCCAGGTAACAGGAGAACTGACCTGTAGGGGTTCCCAGGCTGTCATCTTGATGGAAACAGATTTCCTATCTCTCTCCCATGCAACTACAGGGTGTGTTTGGCTGGTCAACCTTTCAGTTCATGGCACAGGGTCTAAACATGGTGCTTTAACTGTTGTGCCGTGTCAGAGTATGGCAGCCTGCACACATACCTTGACTGTAGACCCCTACTGGGGAAGGGACAAAAACACCCCCATACCACCACCTGGAATGGTGGTTGGGGCTTGCTGGGAAGTCAGCACCAGCGCTTGGTGACCTTAGATACAACTCAGTGAATCCTTGCCCTGGCCTTCTCCAACTAAGAACCCCTTCTTCCACCTAGAAAGACAAAACCCTAAAAAGAGAAGGCACGTGGATATAAAGCTGACAAAGCACCAAGGCAATTCCATGCATCGTGTACGTGTTACATGCACATATTCCTGAAAAGGCCTGTAAGTGACTTTTAAACTTGGTAATGGCCATGAAAATCAGATCACGTCATGTCTGGTATGTTCTCCTTGGACAGAGTCTTCAGGATGATCTAGAGAAACAAGAGACAAGCTTACAGAAGTTTGGCTCTGTCACCAACCAACTCTTAAAGGAGTGTCACCCACCTGTGACAGAAACACTTAGCAACACGCTGAAGGAGGTCAATATGAGGTATGGGAGATGCGAGTTTTACTGTTGTGAATTATTTGTGTCCTTACGAATGAGGATGTGATCTGAACTGCCTGCCATTTTAAACCTGAATGTAATCCGGGTCTAGCCCACGCATATTTCAACTTTCAGGAAGTGAGTTTGAGGTTAAGGAAACATGAAGGAAGCTACATAGAAAGAAATCAGATCTGTTTTGCCAAACTTGGCCCTCATCCCCACGACCGGCCCTTGATCTGTCAGATTGGGACTACCACTTTTCAGTGTTCCATCTCTGTCCTCAATTCATGTTCCCATAATGCAGAGTCCTGAGAAGTGAGAGAATCAATTGCCCCATTTGGGGATAGGGGTGGCCCGCTCATGATATTGGCTCTTGCTTCCAGATGGAATCACCTGCTGGAAGAGATAGCTGAGCAGCTCCACTCCAGCAAGGCCCTGCTTCAGCTCTGGCAAAGGTACAAGGACTATTCCCAACAGTGTGCGTCCACTGTTCAGCAGCAGGAGAGTCAAAGCAATGAGCTGCTGAAGGCCGCCACCAACAAGGACCTCGGGGACGAAGAAGTTGCCGCGTGGATTCAAGACTGCAACGTATGTTCAGGAACGACCGTGTTTCTCTCACTGGCCATTCTCACGCCACATGCACATCGGGCCGGTGGAGATGGGTGCCAGCGTTTGGTGTATCTCAGTGTGTAGAACAGTTATGAGAGAGAGAGGAGAGGAGAGGAGAAAGTTTTAACTATCAAAGGGCCTGGTTGGTTCTCGAATACAGTTGTACTTGTATCACACCAAAGAGGACCCTTTCCATGGCTCATTTTTAAAGATGACTTGAGCTCCCATTTTCCCCAGCGGAGTGCATGTGAAAGATCAGGCTATCCGTTTTGCCTGAGATGGTCACTATAAAAAAATGACCATGGTGGGAATGATTCTGTAATCTTTTAAGAATCCAGGGTTAAAGGCATTGTCCATTTGGGTTCAGTACCTCTTATTCTTCACAATAATGTATTCTAAGACATGCATGGTAGAAACCAGCCTCTCTTTCCTGGTCTGTTGGTTTAAAACCCCCAAACCAACCTCACTGCCGTCAAGTAGACATGGAGTCATAGTGTCCCGATTGGATATCGTAGAACTGCCCCCATAGAGGGTCCATGTCTAAGTTCTGTTGAAGCTGACAGCCCACACCTTTCTGCGGGAGTGTTGCTGGTGGGTTTGAACCACTGACTTTATGTTTGGTGGCAAAGCACTTTAACCGCAACACCACCAGGTTTCCTTATTCATAGATATATTTTGTCTTCATAGCTTTTGACTATGTTTCCTTTTCATTTTCGCAGCCAGTAACCTACTTCAAGCCTTGTCTTATCCTTCACCTAGAACCAAAACACACAGACAAACCCACTGCTTCAGCTTGACTGGCTGTGCCTCTGTGTCCATCACCAGCAACAGGGCTCTCCCCAGGCCCTTTCTCATCAACTGTCCTCTCTCCATCGTAGAAAGAACGTGGCTGGCTGGTGTGGTGACTAGTGTATTAGACTGCTTACTGAGAGGCTGGAGGTTCAAATTCACCCTGCAGTGCCTCAGAGGAAAGACCTGGCAATCTACTCCCCCCACTCCCCCAAAGTCAGCCACTGAAAACCCTACAGAGCCCGGTGCTCCTCTGAGACACAAATGGTCACCATGAGTCAGACTGTGTAGTTGTAGATGGAAACTGGACACAGGAAAATTCCATTGATTTTCATTTTTGAGCAGAGAAGGGATGTCCCAGCAAAACTGAAGCTAGAGATACCCTGAAAAACCGATGACGATGCTCTCTTATCCTCTGCTCACCAAAACTGCCAGGATTGGGGGCAGGGGGGTCGGGTCTCCACATCCCCACTGACGGAGGCAGGCGCTGTTATACATACTACAATGCGGCCACAAGAAGGAGTCTCAGCAGGTTGATGGAAAAAGGAAATGAAAAAATAATGGACTTTTCCCAACAACTTTTTGAAGCCTTCTTGCATATCCAGAAGATACTACTAATAAATGAATTCTTCGCATAGACGATAATAATATTAAGTAGAAAAAAAATAACAGAGTAGTGTGCCAGTGACATGAGGAGGCAGGGGCACCGAAATAATGTTCCTTTTTTCTGGTGTATGTTTGTGTTTCTGCAAGTTCCCATGAACTGTTTGCTTTTTAAAAATCAAAGCTATACATATAAACTTACAAATGAACACTGGATTTTCCCCCCAAAGCTATGTATTTACATATTTTTACACAACAACCTTATCCCCTTCAAACTACGCTTCATCACACTTAATACATTTGTCAAATCTGCAATTCCGTTCTTGGAAACATTTTTCAAAGTCCTTTCTTTGATGGCTGACAGCACCTCCCTCGTTTTTTTTCTTCACCTCTTCTACATTGTCAAATTGCTGTCCTTTCATGTCCCTCTTCATTAGTGGAAATACAAAGAAGTGGCACTGAGCCAGATGAGGGAAGTAAGGTGTGTGAGGTAAGAGAGGCATGCTGGGTTTTTTTTGCCAAGAACTGGCGCACCGAGATGGCTAGGTGAGCAGGTGCATTGTCGTGGTGGCAAAACCAGTACTTTGTCTGCCACAAATCAGGCCCTTTTTTGTAGCAAACGGTTATGCAATCTTTTCAGAACCTCTAAATAGAAAGTTTGATTAACAGTCTGAGCTGGTGGAACGAGCTCTAAATGTACTACAAGTTGACATTGTTGTCCTTTTGGAAAGTTGACAGAGTGAGGATTGTCATCAATTGACATTTCACCTTTTTTGAAATGAGAAAACCACTTGTACACTTGAGTTTTTCTCATAGCACCTGCCTTGTAAGCTGTATTCAACATCACAACACTTTCTGTAGCACTTTTCCTGAGAAGTTATCAAAATTTCACAGCTGCATGCTGTTCTCTTAAATTGGCCATCACAAAAAACAAGTGAAATGCTTTTACAAAAAACTCACTATGACCAGAGAGAACCTTCCCAGATGACGCCACTAGGTGCACTAACTCAGGAGTTGCCCAATGCTTGCCTAGTAGGAAAAATACATACTATAAAAGCTCTGCCCAGTGGAGCTTTTTCCAGTTTTCTTGGGTACCCTCTTCTACATGGATATTTCTATTTAAAGATATGTTCATGCACATACTCACTATTCAAAAGAAGAGTTTGTCTCATGTTTAGGCTCCAGTGATACACATAGCACACTGATCTTTGTCTTCAGTTATACCTGGTGTGTACTCCTTTTTGTATGATTGGGTGACTACATCGATTTGTCTGCTGGATGACTGGTATCTTGCTCTCTGAAAGCAACAAGAGAAAGAGGGATTGTATCTTTGAATTAAGTTCACAGCTGATTTTAAGCCAAGGGAGTTCCACCATATAACCGTTCATGCTTTTGACTTCCATGATTGGGAAGCCTTCATTCTTTGTTTGAGAAGAATAATCTTTCTCGCAAGGCTGCCAAGAGGTAAAAACCCCTATAGATGAAAATTTCCTCACATTTTTTCCTACTTGTACGCAGTATCCTGGGAGAAGCTAAGGAGGCCCATGGGCAACCAGAACAAGTACCTTTGTTTAGTGTCACAAAGGAGAATACACTTTGAAAGCATACGCTGAGATCGCCATTGAATCTCAGCAGCTCCGAAGTTGGAGTCAAAGACCTAAGTCTGAAGACCTCTGGGTAGTCTGTGGTCATTTCAGAGTTGAAGGGGGGCGATCATCCACTCTCAAGCATATTATCTTCAAGGGAAGATTATCTTGCATAATCACTTGGCAAAAAAGATTCCAGGCCTTCCAGATGTTTGGCCTGTCGCTGTCCACCGTTGATCCTAAGACGTGCACTTACCATGTTTTCATTTTGTCTAGGAGCTCCTCAGAGGACTAGGGACCGTTAAGGATTCTCTTTTTGTTCTCCATGAGCTGGGAGAGCAACTCAAGCAACAAGTCAATGCTTCTGCTGCATCAGCCATTCAGTCTGATCAACTCTCCTTGAGTCAACACTTGGGCACCCTCGAGCAAGCTCTCTGCAAGCAGCAGACAACGCTACAGGTACAAGCTCGCATTTAGTAGGTGTTAAAAAACCAGGTGCGTGATAATGCTTGGGCGTACACACAGGAAGAGATGTTCCCACCATTGACATATGCTTCCTTCAGCAGCAGAGGATTTTTAAGTAACTAAATAAACTAAGATGGAAGTCTGCCCTCACCAACATAATTTACTCCCTAAGCCAACATATGCTTCCATGGTATGCAGTAGAATACGGTCAGTTGATAAATGCTGTGACCCTAATAATAATATTCAGTGGAACTGCCCTCACCAACATAATTTACTCCCTAAGCCAACATATGCTTCCATGGTACGCAGTAGAATACTGTCAGTTGATAAATGCTGTGACCCTAATAATAATATTCATGTTTATATGATTTACATTTGAGCAAGAATCAGAATAGTCTAAAGAAGAAAGAACAAAAAAGATCCGAGCTTTGGGAACTCTGTCCTGCTGAGGCACTTAAGAGTGGAAATCAATTCAACAGCAATAGCCGTCTATGCGAAACCTACCTGATTTTTAACTTTTTAATCTTTTATTTACCTAAGTTAATAATATATACTATGAAATTACAAACATACTTCCCTTCCTAAGTCTGAAAATATTTAATTCCTATCTGAGCCTTGCCTGCACTACCAAGTTTTATTGGAGTGTTTAAAGTAAAGCTCTGTTATCTTACATGCCTAAGCCAACATAGCTAACATTGCTGAGGTAAAAAATCAGCCTTTCTTCATTTCTTAAAGGTGCATGTTTGGTCCGGGCTGATCATCTGGCATTTGCTACAGCTTGAGCATCTGTATCTGCAAATACAAGATATATTTTCTATTTGTATATTTTAAAACCTTGGTTATACAAAATAGCTCTTCATCTGTAGACAAAACTACACCAACCTTCCAAGGACAACGCCAGAAATAACCTGAATTTCCTAAAGTACAGTATCCACTTCATACTAGAATCCTTGCTTTCGGAAAGTTTTATATTTGTCCCGAAAATTCTCTGTGCATATACTTCACAAGGTTCCAGGAAATTAAAAAATAAATGTTGAGGCTCAAGGGTTTAATGAATAAAATGCTTTATTTACATGAGCTCTGAACTAATTAAAAGACTGAAATGGATATCAGGGAGACAATTTTTTTTCTGATTTAAAAAAAATTTTATTGGGGGCTCGTACAATTCTTATCACAATCCATACATATCTCCATTGTGTCAAGCACAAATGTACATTTGTTGCCATCATCATTTTCAAAACATTTGCCTTCTACCTGAGCCCTTAATATCGGCTGCTCATTTTCCCCCTCCCTCCCCACTCCTTCCTCCTTCCTGAACCCTTCATAATTCATAAATTACTATTTTGTCATATGTTACACTGTCTGACGTCTCCCCCCCCCCCCCCGCCCTCTTCTCTGATGTCCATCCCCCTGGGAGGAGGCTATAGGTAGATTCTTGTGATAGGTTCCCCCTTTCTACCCCACATTCCCTCCACCCTCCAGGCATCGCCCCTCTCACCACCGGTCCTGGAGGGGTCATCTGCCTTGGAATCCCTGTGTTTCCAGTTGCTATCAGTACCAGTGTACATCCTCTGGTCTAGCCAGATTTGTAAGGTAGAATTGGGATCATGATAGTGAAGGGGGGGAGGGAGCATTTAAGAACTAAAGGAAAGTTATATGTGTCATTGTTGCTACACTGCACCCTGACTGGCTCATCTCCTCCCCACAACCCTTCAGTAAGGGGGTGCCCAGTTGCCTGCCAATGGGCTTTGAGTCTCCACTCTGCACTCACCCACATTTACAATGATATGATTTTTGTTCTTTGATGCTTGATCCCTGTTCCCTTCAACAGCTTGTGGTCACACAGGCTGGTGTGCTTCTTCCAGAGGGAGACAAATTTTAAAAAGAGAGAGAGAGAGAGAGAGAAAGACAATTTGATAAAAAGAATATAAAAATAATTCTAACAGCCGTGGTCTTTTTACTAACTTTCGAAATAACAATTTTCTTTTGTGGGGGGAACAAAAGGCTGGAGTTCTTGATTACGAAACCTTTGCCAAGAGTTTAGAAGGGTTGGAGGCCTGGACAGTGGAAGCTGAAGAAATCCTGCAAGGACAGGACCCTAGCCACTCGTCAGACCTCTCAACTATCCGGGAAAGGATGGAAGAGCTTAAGGTAAATGCATCAGAATTGTAACCCCATGTCTTCTCACTGCAAGCCTGAGGGAAAATTCAAAACTCCTGAGTTAGCACCACGACTAACTATGTGTTGGCAGTCCATGTAGAGCTCCTCGCCAGGACTGAGCCTGGAAAACAACCTCACATCTCCTCCAGCCCTACCTCTTGTCTCCCCACTGCCTCGGGCAACCAATTGCTGCCGAATGAACTCTTGAACCTGCTTCTCCGTCTCTCCCTTCTTGCTCCTCTACCTCACGCCGCCGTGTTGATCTGTCTTCCCAACTTGTCCAGCAGCCCCCAGGGATCTCTATGATTTTTTTGTTTACTGAATTATGAGCTATCCCAAACATTAGCTAAAGTAAATAACACCATACGGTTGGTATGCGAATTTTATCATATTTCCCCCTCCCCCCATGGAAAACTCTGAATGGGTTGCCCTTGCTCTTGGGATGAAGGTCAACATGGCTGCTGAAGTCTAGCTTAATCTGGCTCTCTCTACCTCCATAAGGGACTTGTCTTTTATTAGCATTATTACGGCTGAAAATACCCATGGCAAAATCCCCACCAAGTCAATAATTTCATCCTGGACTTTAGAGTGGCCTTGATGTCATTACTCTGGCCTCAGTTGCATTATAGTGACACCTCTCCACCTTGTCCAGCCATGTTCCACTGCTCTTTCTAACCTGTTCTGCCCTTCCTGACCCCACCTCACGTCCTCCCAAACTTCCTATCTAACCTTTCAACTGGTGTGATCCTTTCTAGAAAGTTCTTTTAAAGAGTGCCATGCGGACGCTCTTGACTGGTCAAGCTAATGTGCTGTTTGGTTCAAAGGTTTCAGGGGGGAGATGTTTCTGGTTTACGGGCTTAAATTTAAAGCTGATCGGAGGGCAGTGGTTTTCGGGGGTCATCCAGTGTGATGTCCATCCTTCCTCAACTCCAGCAAGAAAGACTGATGAGGATATAAGTCAAGTTAGTAAGGCCATAGACAGAAGCTGTGAGCCATTCACTGAAGAAGAACACACGCTGGATTCACAGCATGGCACAGCCACGGAATTCAGCTGGTAGGGAGACCCAGCCTGGCTTTCCCCTGTGTGTACCTCGGAATTTCAAGTATGTCTTTGCATGGGAGGACCACAGTTATCAGCATCTCCGTGACGTCCAACATGTGACGTGCATGGAGGAAGCTCTCCCTTGCCTGAAGGGTCTAAGTCTGTCTTTCCATCTTGGTTCCAGGGGCAGATGTTAAAATTCAGCAGTATGGCTCCAGATTTAGACCACCTGAACGAACTCGGGTACAGGTTACCCCTGAGTGACAAGGAAATCAAAAGGATGCAGAACCTGAATCGCCACTGGTCTCTCATTTCCTCGCAGACGACAGAAAGATTCAGGTAGGATAAACCCATCAGCCACTCCCTGGGACAAAGGTGTGACAGTCTGCTTCCATAAGGTTATATAGAAAACCTTAGAAACTTCCTCGGCAGGTTCACCTTGCCCTGTGGAGTCACCATAAATGAAAATTAGCTGCACAGCAGTGGATTTTGTTTGGGCTAACCAAGAGTTGTTTGGGCCAATTCAATAGAGCAGTGTACATTGTGAGCCCTTGATCTTTCTGTCTTTATCCATTCTAAGAACGTTGAACAATACCGACAAAATTAGAACTAGCAGTGGCAAAGATAAAAATGTGTAAGTGTATTTCCATGTTTAGCGTAAAGCCCAACCCACCACCTCCCAGTTAGTCCCCCTCAGAAAGACCCTGTTGGACACAGTAAAACTGTCCCTTTGGCTTTTCAAAGCTGCAAATCTCTACGGTGCCAGAAAACCCTATCTTTCTCCCATATGTTTAATGTACTAAATATTATTTTATCCAGGAGGAGAGATATCTTTTAAATAAGAATACATTCGAGGTATAGGCATGGTTTTTGTAACCACTAAAAAAATCATATTAAAAACTATTTATTGTTTTGCATTCTCCTCTTGTTTTCCCCTTTAAATTTTATCCCTTCACTGATAAGCTCTGTGGTGGTTGAATTAGACTTGGAGACAGACGAGTACTTAGTCCTGTTTTATCTGCTAGACATAGAAAAATAAGCAATTCAATAACATTAGTCTCCATCCCCTTTTCTGTCAGTAAGCTGCAGTCATTTCTGTTACAACATCAAACTTTCTTGGAAAAATGCGAAACATGGATGGAGTTCTTGGTTCAAACAGAGCAGAAACTAGCCGTGGAGATTTCAGGCAATTATCAACACCTTCTGGAACAGCAGAGGGCTCATGAGGTAAGTTCAGCCAGCAGCTTTTAAGAAAACAGGCAAAGCTTAAGGGCTGGGATGAGATACTTTAAAGCAGGCATCCTCAAACTACGGCCCGCGGGCCACATGTGGCCCGCCGAGGACATTTATCTGGCCCCCCGGGTGTTTTTGCCTCTTTTGTTTTTTCACTTCAAAATGAGATATGTGCAGTGTGCATAGGAATTTGTTCATAGTTTTTTTTTTTAACTATAGTCCGGCCCTCCAATGGGTCTGAGGGACAGTGAACTGGCCCCCTGTTTAAAAAGTTTGAGGACCCCTGCTTTAAAGCATTATGTCAGAAACTCACTGCTCATGAATAGAGTCTGACTCGCAATGACCCTGTAGGACAACATAGACCTGCCCCCTGGGGGTTACAGAGACAGAAAACCTTCACAGGAGTAGAAAAATCTCATCTTTCTCCCAAGGAGCCACTGAGATCCTCTCACTGCTGTGGCCTCTTTATACAACTCTTTCTTCAGTCTTGCCTTCTTTCTTAAGCTTAAGGTTTTGCCATCTTAATTGCAAAACTGGGCTCCTGCTCTTTGCTCTGGAGCCGAAGAGCGTCCAGTCTGCACAACCAGATGCTGGGTAAGGTGGAAACCTGTCAGAGAAGGAAGCTCACATCGTTTCCACTACAAAGAATGATAGGAAAGGGGTCGGACTGCAGCCTGTCAAAGGCCGAAATGTGAGAGACCCAGAAACACAAGGCCAGCGCCTTCAGTTCTGACTCTCACAGTCCACAGGACTCTGCACTAGGCAAGGGCAGAGGAGTTCAGGGATTCAGTGCTCCTTCCTGGGAAAGCGGCACAGTGGGGTCAACCTTGGGCTGCTACCTGAAAGGTCATCAGTCTGAATCCAAAGGCCATCCTGCAGGAGAAAGAGGGAGCGATCTTCTCCCATAAAGAGCTACAACTTTGCAAACCCTAGGGAGCAGTTCCAGGCGGCCCTGCAGCTTTGCTGTGAGTTAGAATCAACTCCCCAGCAGTGGATAAGGTGGAGCTGGGATAACGTGGAATAAAGTAACAATGGGTGCAGAATTTCTTTCAGGGGTGCCAGAAATGTTCTGAAGTTGATATCAGTGAGGGTGATACAACTCTAAAAATGTCAAAAGCCGTCAAATTGTAAACTTTAAATGGACGATGTGTCTACTATGTGAATTAAATCTAAATTAAGTTGTAAACCAAAATGACAATGGAAAGCCCTGAAAATAGTGAAATAATTGTATTAACCTAATTATATTGAACAGGAGCCTTGGTGGTGTAGTGGTTATACTTTGGGCTGTGCTTCACATGGTCGGCAGTTCAAAACCACCACCACCAACTCCACGGGAGAAAGACTGGGCTTTTTAGTCCCATTAACAGGTATAGCCTCAGGAACCCACACGGGGGCCACGATGACTCAGCATGGACTCAAAGTCAGCAAGTTTGGTGTGGTTAATTGTATTCAAAAGGAGCGCTGGTGACACCACAGGTTAACCATTGGGCTACCAACCGGAAGGTCAGTTCTTCAGCCACAACCCAGGAGAAAGGTGGGGCTGCCTGCTCCCGCAAAGACGGACAATCAGAGAAACCCTAGAGAGAGATTCTACTCTGTCCTATAGGGTCTCTATGAGTCGGAATTGACTCAGACAGACAGTGGGCTTTGATTCCATTGAAAACAGTACATCTTTGGGCAAGGAGGACAGAACGTGTTTTCCCCTTTTAAAGGTATTAAGCTCTTCTCTGTACCTAAAAATGGGGCTGTTCTGCATATGGGATATAGTAGCAAGCACATAAGAGGGCATCGGCTAACGTTATGGTGTTGCCTTTCAAAGCAAGAGGGCAAGAGGACTGTCCTTTAAGGACTTGGTTTCAGTTCACCAAATCCATACTTTTATCTTCATGCCTGGCTGCCTGCGTGCTTCAGAACTCATTGATTCCTACACTGCAGGGTCACAGAGAGAGCCCAGGATGGCGGAAGGGGTTGTTATGAGTCTGGATGAGATCAGAATATTTGGGGAGCTCTCCTCAGAGGATGGGACCTAGAAAGAGGACTTCTAAAATGTGTTCTTGTTTCCAATGCTAGCTGTTTCAAGCAGAGATGTTCAGCCGTCAGCAGATTTTGCACTCCATCATCCTGGACGGGCAGCGTCTGCTGGAGCAAGGGCAAGTTGATGACCGGTAGGTTTCATGATAAAGGAAGGTTCCGGTAAATTGGTCATTTTCTTTTTAATGAGCAGATTAGGAGGTATTGAGCCAATCTTCCTAAGGCAATTGGGCAGCAGTGGAGTCTAAGTAATTGGAGGAAAGGACTTATCTGAATCTCTGAAATGACTTGAGTATTGAATTTTTCTAAAGAACTGCTATTATACTGTATGAAGGACATAGAGTAATTGGAAAGCAGCTAGCCAACCTAAGCTAGTCATCTGTAGGGGCCGGCCTTCATGAACAGGTCAGAAGGAATTGGATCAGCGAGGTTGTGTGGGTTTATAAACAGATGTGTCTAATATTCTCATAGAATTGTGGAAATGCTATACCTAAGTGGAGCTTGGCTACCACTAGTTCATCTCTCTCCCTCAGAGATGGAAAACCTGAGGCCCAGAAAGGTGAGCTGAGGTGACCAAGGTCATATAACTCAATAGCAGCCGAATCTGGCCTCGAACCCAGTGGATCTGAATTTTATTTAGTGTTGAATCAGTCAGCCTTCCCATACTGCCTATATCAGTCTTGCTTGAGCATAGTTTGCTAATTATCAGATGACGTTCAACATGAAATCCTGCTTTTTCTTAATTTATGCGGAAGATTCTCCCTTTATTAAAACTTCTGTTCTAAAACCCACTTGCCTCTTTTTCAAGCTTTTGTGACTTGTGAACTAACCATTTTCATAACATATCTACATCTTTGGAGAACAAACTTTACTATAGCTTGCCTACTTTCTGAGTTACACTTGGGTTATCACCCCTCTTGCCAGTGGGTTGGCTCCGATTCATGATGACCCCACGTGAGTTAGAGAACTGTGCCCTGTAGTTTTCACCGGCTGAGATCACCAGACCATTCTTCTGAGGTGCCTGGAGATGAACTCACGGCCTCAACCTTTTGACTAGCAATCGGATGTTTAATGGTTCATACACACCCAGGGAATCTCCCTGAGCCAATAAGCCTAGGCGATTTTCTTACATAGAAGTATCTTTCCCATGTTTAGGATTAGAAGTTGTAATTAAAATAAGCTTGTTGTTTTGTTTATTCCAAAAACATTTTTTTCCAGAAATAAATCATTATTTTATTGAAATGCTTTTAATGTTTTGGAAGCATTTTCCATTTTTAACTGGCTCTTTCTTTGGAAGCACTTGAAAGACTTTTGTGGTTAAGGTTGGAACAACAAAATGTGATACCATATTTATTCTGTTCTAAGGCAGCCAAATTTCCATGTAAGCTTTACTGAGAAGGCAAGGCCATCAAAATAAAATAAATCAGAATGCAGTTAACTTTTATCTTTTTGCTTTATTTTCCCTTAGCCAACACTACAACAATAGTATAAGCGTTTGAGTCATTAAGCAAAATAAAATGTAAAATTCAGGTGCAAGCCAGCAGCTGTTAAGCCTTAAGCAGAGAATTTAGGAAAGGAGATAGGAGTGCTGGACCTGAAGAGAAAGAATTTTTAAAATTACAAGTTAAAAAAAAAGAACATTCAACTGGAGCATGTTGAACACAGGACGACCCCCAATTCTAAGTGTATTGTGTTCTGAACGTTATTTTGTAAGTTTGGGTTTTAGAGCTTCAACTTCTGAAGTTGGAACAATGTTGTTTTAAGTAGATACTGCAGCGGCAGGTCATTCAGGACAGTTTGATTATACAAAGGAGAATAAGCTCTCAAAAGAGGTCTTGGATAGTTGATGGGTGGGTCGCCTGAACCCACCCAGAAGAGATCTCGGATAGTTGATGGGTGGGTCACCTGAACCAACCCAGAAACTCTTTGAAAGACAAGATCCCACTCTAATTCCAACAAAACAGCCATCAACAAAATCAGCCATTGTGGAGTACAATTCCATTCCAGCACACATGGGGGCGCCATGAGCCAGCTGGGGCTCAACAGCAACTGGCTGTTGGTTGGCTCTTCCAAGCACTAAAACCCTCTCAGGGCTAACCTTCTACACTTCCAGGTATAGAAGCTACACTTCAGGCTTCTACACAGTCAGAAGGTGCTTGCAACGTTGAGGAATATCCCAGGAACCTAACTCATTGCATGTGGAATCTCATCGCCAGTGATTACAGATATCACACTTACTGCTCACAACTAGGCGTGACTACCAAATCTGACTCTAAAATGAGAGTGTATGATACTTGTTTTCCTGCAGCTTCCCCTCATTACTTTGAACTGCAAGCACCGGTCACCTTCTGGCGGTGTTTGGCACTGACTATGTATCTAGCCCATCCTTGTTGGGCTGTAGTTTTTACTGCTCAGATGACAGTTTGGGGAGGCCTGGTGGTGTGTAATGGGTTATGAATTGGGCTGCTAACCACGAGGTCAGCAGTTCTAAACAACCAGCCACTCCTTAGGAGAAAGATGAAGCTTTCTGCGCCCATAAAGGGTTACAGTCTTGGAAGCCCACAGGGGCAAGGCTACCTTGTCCAAAGGGTCCCTGTGAGCCAGACCCAACTGGAGGGCAGTGAGTTTATGTCTTCACCTTTCTGTTTAGGTCGAGTCACTAAACATATTTTTAAGAATAAGGACAATTTGGTAACAGAATCAAAGGGTATCGTTGTCCTGGATAATAGAGTATACGAATATCGGAATAAGCCCAATCTTTATTTGAAGCCATGCTCAAGAAGCGAGATCGTCATATCTTAGGGGGAAACAAAACAGATATCATCAAGAAAATGCAAAGCCTCAGCTAAGTCTACATGGAAGAAGCACACCAGCCTGTGTGACCCATTAATCATATCTAAAGGCAACGGAGGGAATGGTATCAGAGCTTAAGTTGTGAAAAGTCAGTTTGCAGAAGGTGATGGATGACAGTGGAGTCCAAAATCCATTCACAGGACCCACCTGTTGATTAAGCCTCTGGTGATTCCCCTCCGACCCTAGTCACAGGATGTGAATAGTCGTGTTATCACTATAGACAGAGAGCATCGTAAGGTGGATCATGGCAGGTGGTTAGATTAGAATATAATAGCTTATCATTTGATTTTTCTTTGGTCCCGTTTTCAAGCTATTGCAGTTTTTAAAAAAAATGACGGGGAGATATATTAGTGATGCCTCTGGTGAATCCCTTCTGGGCATCTAGACCCGGGAGGAGCACGGAGTGTGGATTCTTGCAGGCGCACTCAGGGCACAGTGTAACACCCTGTCATTTGATCTCCCTCTTGACCCATTTTGAATTCATTCTAGTTCTTACTCTTTTCTGGTTTCTTTTCAGTTGAGGTTTTTCTGTTTTACTTTGTAATTGTTTTTGGGTTTTTTCCCCCAGTATGTTTTTCTGTATATGAAATCTAGGATAAGTAAATTGATAGAGGTAATAACTGAATTAATGGTTCCTTGGGGACATGGCAGGGGAGATTGGGGTGACATGGGGAGCTAATAACAATTTGTACAAGAAAGAAGATAATGTTCTAAAATTGAGTGTGGTGATTGTAGACCTTTTAATATGATGGAACTATTGAATTCTACAATACGTGCATTATCTGTCAGTAAAATGGTTTTACAAAAGAAAATACCAAGGTTTAGCTTTAGTGCTAAACTGTGCAAACAGCCCTGTCATCTGTTTGATGTGGGGCCTGCCTTACTAGCCAGTTCTAGGGGTACCGATCGAAGGCTGTAGGAAAGTTCTGCCTGAGCTGCTGGTCTTTTTCAAAGTCAGAATGCACAGGCGTAAGAAAAGAGAAATTAAATTCTCAGCCATATCTATTACCTCTCAGGATATGAGCCCCCGTTACACCATTGGGGAGGACTGGTGGTGCTGCTAGGTCCCATCGGGTCGGCTCCGACCCATAGCGACCCTGTGCACCACAGAACAAAACTCTGCCCGATCCTGCGCCATCCCCACACCTGTTCCTGTGCCCGAGCCCATTGCTAGCCGCCACTGTGTCCACCCGTCTCCATGAGGGCCTTCCTCTTTGACGCTGCCCCTGCCCTTTGCCATACATGAGGCTTTCTCCAGGGCCTGGTCTCTTCTGACAACATATCCAAAGCACGCAAGAAGCGGTCTTACTTTTCTAAGTAAAGCAAGCTGAAGGAAGTGGATTTAAGGAGCCGAATGGGAAATTCCAATCCGTAGGTGAAATACTTAACTGAAGAGTGGCTGTACTCATTGTGAGGGATGCTCAGACGCAGTCTCAGGAGTTGTGTTTTTAAAGATAATTTTAAATCCCACTCTTTCATTTAATAAGCTTAAGGATACCTGGTGGCATCGTGGTTGAAGCCCTTGGGACGCTACTCAACCACTTTACAGGGAAAAAAAAGGAGACTGTCCCCACCGTTAAGGGTCTCCTGCACCACATTGCCAGCTTGTGATTCGTAGCCATCAAGACGGTTTTTTTTAGGAGCCTCTTTTCTGCATCTCAGTGGGACAGCCTTTCTGTTTCTCCTTTATGACATGGTTACTTGGAAATGAACATGTGAAGCCATCCCTGCCAATTCCTTTGTAAGAAGGGGCCTCCCTCTGCCCCACTGATCAATAAAGCTGTAATTAGTTTGCTGGTTAAAAAATAAATTAAAAAGATGTATCACCTTGCCACCCCCCAGGAGCTGTTCTACTTTGTCCTGTAGGCTCCCGAAGAGTCAGAGTTGACTGTTGGTTGTGGCTCTGGTTTTAGGATTCTAGCTAAACTCACCCAGTGTCACCTTTCCAGAGGGGCTTATGTTTCCAGCTGAAGACAGAGGTATACACAAGTCCTTCCCCACCATTTTCCTGCCTCGGCACATATCATGAAGCCTGTGCTTGGCATTTGCAGCCCCTGCCTGGCCCCTGCCGCATACCACGCCCCCCCACCCACACCCCATCTGTAGTGAATGGCCATGAGGGTTTTTGTTTTTTTCCAGAAAACCAGCAAGCCAGGAGCCCTGGCGGCAAAGGTTAAGCTCTCGACTACTAACCCAGTGTTTTTTCCCGTTCAACCCCCCGGAAACTCAGCGTGAGAAAGACTTCCCAATCCGCTGCCTTCAAGATTGTTACTGGGTGCGGGCAAGTCTGTTCCAGCGCCCGCGGCAGAGGAGACTTGCTCCCATGGAGTTTTGTGATGCTGTGTTGTTGCTAGGTGCCATCAACTTGATTTCAACTCACAGAACCCCACACTCTCCGGTCCTGTGCCTTCCTCACAATTGTGCTCAGGTTTGAGCCCATTATTGTAGCCGCTGTATGGTCCATCAAAGGCCTTTCTTTTTCTCTGCCCCATCCACTTTACAAAGCATGATGCCCTTCTCCAGGCACCAGAGAGGCAAGGATGGCAAGACTTCTTATCACATAGGGTTTTCTAGGTATAATATTTATGAGAATAAATCACTAGGTCTTTCTCCTCGGAGCCACTGAGTGGGATTGAACTGCCACCTTTTCAGTTAGCAGCTGACCGTTGAGCTGCGCAGCCTAGAAAATCCTAAGGGGGGGTGGGGGCAGTTCTGTTTTATTGCATTAGGTTGTGAAGTGCCTAAAATCCACACCAGGGTACCTAACAATGCCTTCAGTCCTACTGATCCATAAAGACACTGATCATTTGCAAACACAGTCATTTCCATGTTATTCATTTTTAAAATGACCTACAATAGACCCGCTAGCCGATTGCAGCAGGGTGCTTGAAACCTGCTGCCCTGGGTCACCTCTTGGGTCACTAATTAGGTGGGCGGTGACTGGTTATTTCAGTGCAACTACAGAGGAGTGCTTCTCACCACGGGATGACCGACTTCATCCACAGGGACGAGTTCAACCTGAAGTTGACGCTGCTCAGTAACCAGTGGCAGGGTGTGATTCGCAGAGCCCAGCAGCGGCGTGGCATCATCGATAGCCAGATTCGCCAGTGGCAGCGCTATCGGGAGATGGCAGAGAAGCTCCGCAAATGGCTGGGTGAAGTGTCCTATTTACCCACGAGTGGTCTCAGAAGCGTCCCTGTCCCCCTGCAACAAGCAAGGGCCCTCTTTGATGAAGTGCAGGTAAGGTGTAAAACCGCGCTGTGGTTACACCTCTTGTGTGTTTCCGCTGCCCACTTGACCCTAACCTCAGTTCTCCAGAGGAATGGTGGAGTGCCCATAGCATCGGAACAAACAGGGATCTCAAATGTCAGCAGAAACTCGCAAAATGAATGCAGGACAAAGCTCGCCTTGAAGGCTGGTGTGCCATTCAGCCCCAGCCTCTCCCCAGATCACGCGCTGAGGCCACCCAACAGCTCAGTGGATGGGAAGGCAAGATCAGGAAAACGTAACATTGATGATAATCATGCAGAGACGATTTTAATGGGCAACTTGCATACATCTCGCAGAGACGATAAAGGGCGCCGGGCAGTGAGATGCTACCTCCCTTCCGAGGGAGCCTCCTACTTTCACCAGCCCGAGCAGCTGGACTCGGACAGACAGACAGGGCCCAGCACGCTGAGACATCTGTCCTAGTGGACGGCATGGACGTCTCCTCCTTTAAGGCTGCCCTGCTGCTCCTCCTCCTCCCTTCTCTGGGAGTCCTCACTCACAGGGTGGACATCTCCCACCCCGACCAGCAGAAAGGGATCAAATGGGGATCGACCGGTCACCTCCATTCTCCTAGGAGAATGTGGCTATAGATCCATCTGCCTGTTGGATTTATTTCCCTGTGTTGTACAGACACCGTGCACTCAGAGAGTCCAAATGGAGTCAGTTGTCTTTATACCAACAATTCCCATTCAGGTTCCGTCTCTCTCCCAGGGAATGTCATCACCACCTCCCTGCTCTACCAGTCTGGGAGTCCCAGAGTCACTCTATGGCTGTATCTCCCTTCTCTGTCTACACTCCCCACATCCAACCTGCTCCATGGCCTCATGCCCACAGTCCCTGCCCTAGGTTACTTGCTCAGCCTGTCTTTCCTAGAAAGAAAATAATAAATTCCCACCAAGTCTTAGGACAGCCAATGTATGTTCTAATTCTCTTTGAGTTTCCACCCTATTGCAAACTTATTTTATTAACACGTAAATCCAAAAGGAGGGTTTCCTGCTTAATATTCTTTTATGAATCCCATTGACTTTTCCTCCCCACACCCCATTGTTAGAAACTAGCCCATGTGCTACAGAAGCATTGAATCAGCTTCACTGTTACCCTCCCCGCTTTGTAACCACTCAGACCAGTGTTTAGATCTGTTTAGAAGAAGGCATCCCGAGGGGGTTCAAGGCTGCGACTTGTTGCTTTAATCTATTTATTTAAAAACCAACTTCTTGTGTCTCACCTTCTCCCATGCTCACATATACATGCATTACTCTAGTCACAGAAAGCCATATCTAATTTCCTGAAGGCATCATTTTGTCATTTGCAGAGCATATCTGTCCCTGCTTGGGGCCCCTCTCCCCTTCTTGTCTTCACACGAAACCCAAATCAAACCCATCGGTGTCAAGGGCCTCTTCAGAATCGGGGAAAAAGGACCTCAGGGGGCTCCCAAAGCTGTTGTCTCACTAAAAGCAGACTGCCAAATTTCTCTCCCATGGAGAAGCTAGTGAGTTGAAACCACCGATCTTTAGTCGGCAGCCAAGCACTGCGGTGCCCACAGGACTCCTTAGCTTTCATCACAATGGGTCTTTTCAAATCGATTTGCGACCATGCCTTTCAAGATGCAGTGAGCCCTTACCACTTTGAAGAAACTTCCTTTGCCTCTCTGGGGCAAAGCTCTCTGAGAAGCTTTCTTCTCCTGCAGAGAGTGACAGTCTCGGGAAGCCACAGGGGCAGTTCTACCCTGACCACTAGGGTGGGTCTCTCTGAGTTGGAAATGACGTGATGGCAGTGAGTTTGTATGTTTGTAGGGTTTGAACAGTCAAACTTCCTGTTAGCCACTGAATCATTCTTCTACCAGGACTCCTTAAGACAAAATTTAGGATTTTTTCAAAATGCTTGTGTAACGGGGCCAGGGTGGAGAAGAGAACAAGACAGTAAAACATTGTCTGGTCCCTTTCAGTTCAAAGAGAAAGTCTTCCTGCGGCAGCAAGGCAGCTACATCCTGACGGTGGAGGCCGGCAAGCAGCTCCTGCTCTCGGCGGACAGTGGGGCCGAGGCTGCCCTGCAGGGAGAGCTCCTGGAAACCCAGGAGAAGTGGAAGTCCGCCAGTGTGCGCTTGGAGGAGCAGAAGAGACAGCTGGCCTTCTTGTTGAGAGTGAGTGGAGTTCTTGCCTCCTACGGAGGCGGAGGCGCGTCTGGTCCTCAGGCCCTGATGGCGGTACTCAAGGCCCCTTTTCCAGCAATACTGCTGCCTCTCACGGCCAGCCACGTAGTGTCTGAAGTAATGCAGAGGTCCTTCAGAAAGCACTCGGGCCTCCCTGACTTGAGACTTTGTTCTGTCTTGCTGGAAACGGCAAGTTTCCCAAACCACAGCATTTTGGTCCTTCCCGAAACATCTCCCTTCAAAGTAGTATAAGTCTCATAAAACTGTCCCATCTGTGAATTCTGATTAATGGTCAGTACTAAGCCCCAAGCCACGTGATGCCTTTATAAATCCAGACAGGAATTCAGAGGAGAGTCCACCACACCCTCATCTAAGTGGTTTTCAAGATTAGCATCTCTCATTTTATAGCAGGGGGAAACTTACCCAAGAGGCTCCTGAGAGCATCTTGGATATCCTAGCAAGTTGCTACGAGATAAGATCGCTAGTAGATATATTAAGCCCTTAGTTCAGCAGTTCTCAACCGTGGGTCGCCATCCTTTTGAGGGTCAAATCACCCTTTCACAGGGGTCACCCGATTCATAACAGTAGCAGAATTACAGTTATGACGTAGCAATAATTTTATGTTTGGGGGTTCACCACAACATGGGGATCTGTATTAAAGGGTCGCGGCATGAGGAAGGTTGAGAACCACTGCCTTCATCGGATAGATTGCATAGGGATCTCTCAATACAGTGAGGAAGACATAGGCTTATCCAGACCTCCCACAATTTGCTTTTTCTCTCTCATGCACTCCAAATTTACACGTAATTAAATGCATAAAACCCACTCTGCAATCCAGTTGATTCTGACTCAGCGTGTCCCTATCGGACAGGGAAGATCTGCCCCTGTGGGTTTCTAAGACTGTAACTCTTTACGGGAGTATAAAGCTTTGTCTTTCTCCCGATTCAATGCACAAGTAAGTAGTTAATAAAGTCTCTAAAGAGAGATAAATTCTAGTCACCACTAAGTGACAGACTCAATAAATTAAATAACTGCGCTAACCTAAGTCTCAGTGTCCTCATTTGTAGATTGGGTATAATTATACCTTCTTCATGTGGCCGTGGGCAAATTAGTGAAATAATGAAGGAAAATTGTGTGACCCAGTACCCAGCATATATTAGACAATCAATCAATGGCAGTAATGACCTTTGTTGATGTTATTGTCATCATTTGTTAAAGCAAACAATGCTATATGATAAAGCTCATATAAAGTTTTTTATATATAAATTGATAATTAGCAACATTTTAATAAGATTATCTAAGGAATTTGAAGTTAGCTTATCACTTCCTATTTTGCAACCAAAAGTATAACTAAGTTTAAAATGGAAGAGACTATGTTTTGAAAGACTTAAACTTGTCATACATACCCATTGAGGTTTATTTAATCATATATTACAGTATTGAATTTTATTTAATAATATATCACAGTAAGAACCAGGACGAAAGACCACGCTTTCAATTCTCATAAAGCGTTTCATTCTTGTCTGATGTGTTCTGTATGAGTGGAAATCAACTCAATAACAGTGAGTGGCTTAGTTAGTTAGTTACAACAGGAAATAATTCATGTCAAAATCAAAAAGTCACTTAATTTCTACAATGAACTTTTTATACACAGCGCAGTTTATCAGTAATATGATACTGCTGATTTTTTCTTTTTTGCTTTCAGGAAATGATTAAACACATTGTATCTCTTTCCGTAAAGGACATGTTAATCATACATTTTTCTTTATCTGTGATGTGATTTTGGACACAGTGCCAAAACTTAATAGCGCGTACTGGTTGAGTCCCTGGGTTTGCCTTTCATGGCAGCCTCTGGCGGTAAGAAAAGCAGAGATTTGGTGATGGCTTCAGAACCTAAGCCGTCTTTGGAAGGGGAAATTCCTATTGTTTCTTGTTAAATAAGAGCGATCTATTGGATCACCCACTAGCTCCTGTGTGCCTAAAATGTATGAAACCCAAGTTTAACGTTTGTACAGCATCATTTTAGAGACATCATTGTAGTCCAGCTCTCCACCACAACTGTCATACTGATCTCTTTTGTAATGAAGATATTCAAGACCTTGTCTCACATGCTCAGGAGAGACCAGTCCCTAGGAAAAGAGTCCCTAGCAGTATCATGGTTAGTACAGTACAGACTCAGGGAAAGAGAGGAAAAGCCTCAACAGAGTGGAATGATGCAGTTGCTACAAACATGGGCCCAAACACAACCACATTTGTGAGGCTGGCACAGGACCAAGCAGTGTATCGTTCTGTTGTAACAATACCTTTTTAACTTTTAAGCTAACGCTTGAGTATCTGTTCCAAAAACACAATCAATAGAATCCTATGTCCTACAAACCCAACTGCTTCGATAGCTTTTCTTAGTGGTGTTAAGGAAAATTAGTTGCGACCCTCATTACTTTCAGAGCAATGAATAATTATTGACTGTTGGTAGGTATCAGAGTATTTGATGATTTAATTGGGAGTGTTGTAAAATATAAGAAGAAAGATTGTATTCTTGGTATATGTGCCTATCCGCACGATCATAAGAATTGGTGAATTTTAACTTGGGAAAGTAGGATGTGTGAATAGGAAGACTTGGAACAAATTGACCCAAAACTGACCAACAACTTTTTTCCCCCCCACCTGGTAAGTGGGAAGAGGGAACATTTACACTCTAGCAGGTTTCCTGAAGTAATTATAAAGAGCAGGGACAATGTTGGGCCAGGCTCCCACCTTAAATAAGAAACCAAGACACTTTGAGTCGAGATGCACTTGAGCCAATACTTGTTATAGAAGATCATTGTAATCGCACTTATGGTTTCAGGTGCTCTCAGGAGAGCAGATAGAAAGACTGCAGACAATAAAACATTGGTGGTGATGAGAGGGACATTGTGAAGTAAAGGGCAGCATGATTTGACAGTAGGCTAACTACCAAAAATGATGGCAGTTGTCCAGGAGCTCAGTAACGAAGGGCTCTGGGAGTGGCTGCCATGAGAAGCGGTCACTGGTGAGGAGGACAGGAATTGGGGTTAATGGAAAAAATGAAGGAGTCTTGTTTTGTTGAATCCAATTGGCACCAAGAGAGCAGATTGTAAATAGGGTGTAGAACCTTCCAGAACATAACCTCACTCTCCTCTGGCTGTTTCATTTTGCCGGCACACAGAGCTCAGCCGCATCCGGCTGCGCTGTCACTTGTCCCCAGCCACCTTCTTCTTCAGAGTACTTACTGCTACTTGACAAAGCAGACACATGTCTCTTAAATGGTGCATTATCTCTCTCCCTCCACTTATTGGTGTGTTTGGTTATTTTTATGGATTATACATTTAATCTCTTGTGACACATAAGGGGGCTTCAAAAAGTTTTCAGGAAAATCACGTTATCTTTTTATTCCATTTTTCCACGAACCTTGTGAAGCCCCCACGCACCAAGATGTGTGGTTGTCAGTTGCCCTCTGGTCAGTGCCAGTTCAGGGTGACCTTATACCTACTGGAAAGGCATGCTGGCCAGTCCCATGCCACCTCCATGACAGTTAGGATGTTTGAGCCCCTTGTTTGGGCCAGTAAATCCATTCAGCTCAGCTCATTGTTTGTTCTCCTGAGCCCCCCTCAAGCCGGCATGATATTCTTTTCTTCAGACTGGTTTTAACTGAGACGTGTTCCAAGGAAGACATGCCCACCAGACCAGTGCCATATCTTCTGCAATTGTGAATTTTTGGTCCTACCACAAGTCAACTATATCTAGTATATTCTGTTTATATATCAAATGAGTCAGCCATGGTTTTTCTAGTCTATCTCCTTTCTCTTATCCATACTTATTTTCAATACTTATTATCCACACTTATTTTCAATCTGGAAGAGATTCTATTTTGGTATTTATCCCAGACGATGCATGTTTTCAAGCACAGGAACAATTTTGAGGTTGGCATAGGACCAGGCAGTGTTTGTTCTGCTGAGCGTAAGGTCACTATGGGTTGGAACCAACTCCACGGCACCTAACAACAACAACAACAACAACACGATGCATTTGAGATAGTACCAATGTATTTGAGATCTAGTACCAATGTATCTGAGATACAGTACTGATGTATTTGAGATATAGTCCCGATGTATTTGAGATATAGTACTGATGTATCTGAGATATAGTACTGATGTATCTGAGATCTAGTACCAATGTATCTGAGATATAGTATCGATATATCTAAGATATAGTACCGATGTATCTGAGATACAGTACTGATGTATTTGAGATATAGTCCCGATGTATTTGAGATACAGTACCGATGTATTTGAGATGTAGTACCGATGCATTTGAGATATAGTACCGATGCATCTGAGATATAGTACCGATGTATCTGAGATATAGTACCGATGTATTTGAGATATAGTACCTATGTATCTGAGATATAGTACCGATGTATTTGAGATATAGTACCTATGTATCTGAGATATAGTACCGATGCATTTGAGATATAGTACCGATGTATTTGAGATATAGTACCGCTGTATCTGAGATATAGTATTGATGTATCTGAGATATAGTACTGATGTATTTGAGATATAGTACCGATGCATCTGAGATATAGTACTGATGTATCTGAGATATAGTACCGATGTATTTGAGATATAGTACCGATGTATCTGAGATATAGTACTGATGCATTTGAGATATAGTCCCGATATATTTGAGATATAGTACCGATGTATTTGAGATATAGTACCGATGTATTTGAGATATAGTACCGATGTATCTGAGAGATAGTACCGATGTATTTGAGATAGTATTGGTGTCATAATAGGTAGGGGTAGGAAAGAAGTAGAGTATGCTGACTGTGAACACAAGTTATTTTCTCATAGCTCACACAGGGAAGAGATGTGGTTAACGCTTCAGATGGATTCAGATGGGTTCAGGATTCCTTTTTATAATAAAAATTATATGTCTTGAGTACCTACAAGTGTGCTGCAGAAAGTTTGTGGGAAAATAGTGGCATTCTTTTCAATTCTATTTTCCCAGGCACCTTTGAGCCTGTCTTACGATATCTAGATTATTTGGGACATTGTGCTCAATGCCTCAATAACATGTTCTTTAGTTCTCCAACAATCATAGAGAGATTCCATGCAGCTGCCACGCAGAACCTTGTCTGTCGAATACCACACAGTCAGGAAGCAACAGAGTCCACGTTCCACCGGGTTCCTCCGGCCATTGTGTCATATGCTCTTCGATAGGGCAATGACTGTGGACACACCGTGGCACTGTGCACTCATTCTCTGGGGATCAGGACCAGTGGGTGTTTGCATTTTCTTCCAAATTCCTAACAAAATGAAACCATGACATGTCATTCTCTTCCCATTGCAGGACTGGGAAAAATGTGAAAACGGAATAGCTGATTCCCTGGAGAAGCTCAGAACTTTCAAAAAGAAGCTTTCTCAGCCTTTCCCAGAGCACCACGAGGAGCTGCATGCAGAGCAGATGCGTTGCAAGGTAGAGGCGTCGGTTGGGCTTGGGGTCCTAACACGCATTTGGGATTTTGCTGTAATGACGCCTTTGAAACGATCCAGCCAAATCAACAAACAAATAAAAAGAAACGTCCAACCAAGAAAAGCCCAGGACGAGATGGCTTCCCAGGGGAACTCGACCATGTATTCAGAGGAGACCTGTCACCGGGACTACACAAACTAGTCCAAAATAGGGAGCAGGAAGACAAACTCCCAAACTCATTCTCTGAAGCAAGCATAGCCCTGATGCAAAAAGCAAAGACAGAAAACTACAGACCAATATCCCTCATGAACATACACACAAAAAGTCCTCAACAAAATTCTGGCCAATAGAATCCAACAACACATTTTTAAATTGTTAAATTAAAAACAAAACAAAAACCACCAAAATACTGCCATCATGTTGATTCTAACTTACAGGACCCCTACTTAGGGTTTCCAAAGTGGTAAATCTTTATGGCGGCAAGAGGGCTATCTCACTCCTGTGAGGCTACAGGTGGGTTTGAACTGCTGACCTTGCAGTTGGCAGGCTAGCGCTTACCCTTCAGAGGCATCAGGGTTGCCCTTTGGAAAGAATAATCAAGCCAGCAGGCTGCCTTTGGGAAAGAAGAGTCAAGTCAGTTCCTGTTGCTGTCTCCTTGTACAGACAAGTTCCTGGTCTATCAGGCTGTGTCAGATAACTCTGATAAAATGATGTCATGTTATTGGAGCAGGTGAAAGTATAGATTGGTTTATGGATTACCCAGTAGAGGCAAAAGAAAACGTGAAACACACAAGCTAAAGGCAGTGTGAAGAACAGGAAAGGCAATCTTTGTCAAACGCCCACCTTGGGGAGTCATTCTCATGGAAATCTAGATAGCCCAGGGAAGAGCTAGGATTAGCAACCTGGAGAAATGTACCCTGCCTTCCTGACCCGTGTTTGAGACAAGCAGGTCCAGACATGATGGCTCTCGAGGGAAGCATGGAAATGCCTACTTCATAAGGTGCCCAGGGCCCTAGCCACTAAAGGTTATGATCAACACCTGAAATAGGAACCGGGCACAAACCCCAAAATAGTGCAGGCTACTCCCTGGACCATTGGCTCACCCAGACTGACCTGCTTTAGTCGCGGTTACACACCTGCAAGTTAGGGAACATGCCTGAGCAGCCGTTTTCTGCTGAGTTATCCACAGGATTCTACTAAAGCCAATCTTTGTAAAATGCCTTTTGTGCTCAGGTTTGTAGCCCAGTCGTTTGCAAATTGCTGCCCTACAGCAATTCTATGTAAAACTTCCCCAAACACCTGGCTTCTCTTCTCTCTTCATGCTGGCTAAGACGTCATAAGTGTTTTTAAAAACTGTGGTTGTTTTTGTTTTGTTTTTTAAAGATGTCTAGAAATGATGCAAAGTGTGAAGGGATGAATTTCCCCTCACTATTAAAATTCCATGATAATCTTTGAAAGTCTAAGGTAGGCAATTAGGGAGGAGTAGGGAGGAGGTAGTTTAGTTTATATCATGGAGCCTTGGTGAAGTAGGGGTCCAGTGCTTGGATTTTAACCAAAAGGACGTGGTTTGAACCTACCAGTCACCTCACGAGGACAAGTGTGTGGCAGTCTGATTGTGTCATGTTTGCAGCCTGGAAAAACCCGATGAGGCCATCCTGCCCTGTCCTCTAGGTCACTGGGATTCAGAGTAGACTCGGTGCCAGCGTTCTGGTTTGGAGTTTGTTTGTTTGTTTGTTAATACATCACACCATGGACAGTGAGTTTCTGGAACCGTATCTTCCGGGGGTGCATTCCAGAGTCTGTAGTGATGAAGAGGGGTGCCTTTTAAATCTGGGCTCATCTATGTACACAAGATCTTCATGAGAAAATGGAATTTCAAGATAAGAAATATCTCCTCACAGTTTTTAACAGTCTTATTGGCATATCATTCATCTGTCGTACAATCCAGAAGTCCAGTCATATGGAAAGAGTTGTACAATCAACTTTAGCACATTTTCTTCTTTCCCGTACTTATCATTATCTGCTCCCCATTTCCCCCCACCCCCACCACACCCCCAAGGAACTGCCACCCACCCACCCCCACTTAATCCAGTTACTGTCTCTGTAGCTTTTCTTTTCCTGGGTTTCATAACCTCACGCTTTTTGAAGCCTCCTCATACAGCAAATTATTACATAGAATTTCAGAGAGAAAAGAAGGCACTCCTTCTATGTACCGGCCAGAGTCCCTCGGTAATGCAGATGTTTAAGGTGTTTAATTGCTGACCAAGGGGTTGGAAGTCTAAGTCCACCCAGACAGTCCTTGGAAAAGAGGCCTGGTGACCTGCTTCCAACAACTCCTCCCTAGCAAACCCTACGGAGCGCAGTTCCACGCTGACACACCTGAGGTCACTGTGAGTTAGTGTTGCCTCAACGGCACCTGCCGCTGGACAGGGACCTGCAGGGGGTGGGGACCACATCAGAAGGGTGGTCTATAAGATTTATGCCCAGTGTTCAAGCAGAAATGTATTATTTTTTAAGGAAGTATCTTGGTAGTTTATCAAGGAGCCCTGCTGGCATAGGGGTTATGCGTTGGACTGCTAACTGCAAAGCCTGCAGTTCAGAACCACCAGCTGCCCTGCAGGAGAAAGATGGGGCTTTCTGCTCTGAAGACCAACAGGCTCAGGCACGCACAGGGGCACTTCTTCCTGCGAGTCGCTGCGGATCGCCAGGAGCTCGGCGGCAGTGAGTCTGGAGGTTTTTCGTTGTTGTTTTTGAGAATCAAGGGAAATAGAGGAAAGAGCTGGGAGGAAAAGGGCATTTATAGAGGTCTAGATAAAGACATGTACAT
>NW_022107431.1:16144336-16149267 GCF_000313985.2 Echinops telfairi
TCTATATAGATATATATACAAGGCTAAAACTCTGTGCTAATTTACTCCTTGAATCTTCTAGCATGTTCAGGATTTTGCCCAATTTTCTGGTGTTTTAGCTACAACATTGTGGTGAGCAGTATTTCTCAATAGAAACCTCTAGAAACATAAGAGCTTGTCCAAGTAGTAAATATCAGGGATGCCTGAATTCCACAGTTATACTAAGCATCTGAAGCTGTTTGTTTCTGGTAGGATTAATGGTTTCTTTTTCAGTCTGTGTGCCAAATCTGATGTTTGTTCTGGGGTGGGGTTGGGGGGCACGCTAGACATTGGTGAAAAAGCAGGCCAATCGTTACATTGGTATGGCACCATTTAATATGCCTAAGAATATAAAAAGAACTTGTGCACTATCATTCACCCAGGTAGTTTGGTCTTCTAGCCACATACTGTTACCATGGGACCTCACGTCCCTAAATAGATGGCAGTGGCAAGCACGCCCTGCTATTGGGCTTGCAGATTAAAAAGAAGCATTTCTGCCTAGCTCCCAGCTACTCAGCCTCAAACCACCCTCAGCAGCAAAACAAAGCAATTACCTGGAAAACTCAGGCTAAAACCTCGTTTGTCTAAATTGCCTGCGAAGGTAGCCTCAGACAGAACTGCTAATTAACTTTGCCTTTGGAAACTTGTCCTCTGTGTGAAGAGAGAAAAAGCCACGTGAAATACTCTATTCATATATGAAATGAGCTAGAAGCTAAAAACACTGACAGCTGTCAGCGAGGAAGAGTTAGACCAATTGCAAAACTTGGTCATGTGCATGTCAAAAGCATAGCACCAGAGATATCAACTTGTTCAAATGTTTTAATAGGGATTTCCCCCCTTAAATCATAACCAGAAAGGACAGGAAATATGTAACATTACATACTGTATACATTTATATAAAATTACATAAATAAATACATTATATACATAGCAGTTGGAAAACAAGGCTTTCTACTCCCAAAGAGATTTAGTCCCAGAAACCTCCAGGGGCAGTTCTACTCTGTCCTGTAGGGTCACTGTGAGTCAGAATGGACTCTAGGACAGGGGGACACCCACCCACCCACCCACACCCCTTTTCCAGTAATTTAAACAAATACCAGCTTCGACTGAAAATGTTCACTAATTTGTGATTTTATCTTGAGTGATAACAACATCAGACCCTCTCAGCGATTGTATTATCACTACGCTTCACAGATTGTGGCAGATCATGAAAGATGAATGCCAAATCTAGACGTCTGTTTCTAAAGATATTTCATTAGCATGGCCATGGATCTGAGGACAAGAAGAAAGAACAGGTTTATTAAGATCCGTGCAGAATGAAGCGTTCACCTCAGAAACGCCATGGGGGAAAAACATACCTGGAGTGCATGCAGGCAAGCAACCTGCTAGTGTACCAGAGAAAGTGGACTAACTTCCAAGTTATGTAGGCAGACACGCAAGAAGATGCCAAGTTTGATGTCACCCAGAGCGGACTAGAAAGGAAGAGGTGTTCCAGGTACACTTCAGAAATCGTTCAAGATTGATGTCCCTGAGTAGTGACGCTTTTTCTTTTCTTTTCCTTTCCAATCCAGGAACTAGAGAATGTGGTTGGGAGCTGGAAAGAAGACTTGTCCCAGCTGACACTGCTGAAGGACACCCTGTCTGCCTACATCAGCCCCGAAGACATCTCCATCCTCAACGAACGCATAGAGCTTCTGTACCGGCAGTGGGAAGAACTGTGTCACCAGGTAAGATGAGTCCTGGGCGCCATATCTGTTCACAAAGATGGGGAACTGCACGATAGCTCTGCATCTCAAAAGGAGTTGGCCCATCCTAGAATTCCTAGTAGGGCAGAGGAAGAGGACTATGGTAATTTTCAATATGGTTCAGATTAAGATAATAAGCATTGGGGCTGCTAGCTACAAGGCTCATGGTTCAAAGCCACCAGCTACTTCTTGGGAGAAAGATGAGGCTGTTTGCCCTTGTAAAGATTCATAGCCTCAAAAACTCTAGATATGGAAGCTATGTGTTGGAATAAAAGCCATGACAGTGGGGTTGTTCATTTGGTTTTTTTGTCTTTGTTTTTATTTGGGGAGGGTATACACATATATGTATATTTATATGTGTATACAAACACACACACAGATATCCTAGTGGTTACATGTTAGGCTGTGATTGGCAGTTTGAAAGCCCCAGTCTTCCTTCAGGAGAAAAACGAACTTTCTATTCCCGTAGACAGTTACAATCTCCTCACTCGCAGGGTAGTTCAACCCTGTCCTATAGGGAGCTGTGAGTTGGCATGAACTCAATGACAGTTAGCTTTTTCTTTAAATATGTTTGTGTGTGTGTATGCACACACATATGCACACACACATATATATGTATATATATAAAATGAAAAGTGCATGGAAATATGGAATTATAAGATTATAAGGAATGGAATTTTCCCCTGAACTTTTGGAAAACCCTTGTGTGGTGTTTATAAATACATTAATGGTGCGCATAATTAAATTTTGGTTATTAAATATATTTACGTAATATCACATTACCCATTTGAAAGGGTAGGGGTCGACAGCACTCTGTGGGAGCAGAGTATTGTGCACCCACCACGTGTGGCTAGTTGCCAACACCTTCATCGCCCCAAAGGGAAACTGTGCCCTCGGAGCGGTCCCGCCACAGCGCCTCCGCACACAGCCTGGAGACACCTCTCATTGACTTTCGGTTTCTGTGGACTTACCTATCCCGGATTGGTCATATAAGTGGATCATGCAACAGACTAACTAGTGTTCTGCCTTTTTTCACACCGCATAATGTTTTCGAGGTTTGTACAGGTTGTGGCATGTATAGGCACTTTATTTCTTTTTATGGGCCCATAATATTCATTGTGTGAATATACCGTATTTTATCCTTCATCAGTTGGTAGGCATTTGAGTTGTTTAAACATGTTGGCTATTGTGAAAAATACTGCTAAGACAACTGTATATTTTTGTCATTACATTTTAGATGCATCTAAACAGGATATTCTTGATCTCCCTTTCAATCTTTCACCAAATAGTGCATGTATGTGTATATATATATATACATACACATACATAGTGCATGTGTATATATACATACATACATACATACATACATGTGTGTGTGTATAATTATTTAATGCAGTTCTTTGGGTCATGTGTGTGGTTGTCCTAAGGAAACATTGGGGCTCCCTGCTGTATGTTACCACCACTCGCCTCTCAGTTTGTTGTATGCCTCTTATGTTGCTGTGATGTTGGAAGCTATGACACTTGGGTGTATATCAAATAGTAGCAGGGTCATAGACATTGAGCATGGTCCAGTGGAGCTTCCAGATTAAGAACACGTTGGGAAGAAGGGGTAGGCTGTCCATTTCTGATGGATGAACCACTGTGAACCTCATACCTAGCTGAGGAGCATTGTGCCGCTCAGGTTGGAAGGTACTCAAAATAGGACTGAGGAAGAACAGCCTCTTCAAAGGAGAGTCGACCTCAGTCATGTGGATGGAGTACGATTTGGGGGATGTTCATCTGCTGATGGGACACATCTTAAACTGCGGAGAGAAAGCGACAAATATCAGTTCATAACTGAACATGGAATGTGAGAAGGATCAATCTAGGAAAATGAGAAATCTGCCAAAAATGAGAGGAGTACAGAAGACCAAAGGGGTGGACCTGCCTTGAACAGTTAAAAAGATGTTGTCAGTTGATCCCCCCTCGGATGCATGCTGGGCCTGATGCAGGTTTCAACATTTTCTGCTTGTTTTGTTTTTTTGGTTTGTTCATATTAGGGTTTTTCTCAGAGGTGTGATGTCATTGGGGGTCACCCTCTTGAAGTTGTGTTATACGTTTTTCTGTTTTTCAGTGTATGAAACCTAGGATTGATGAACCTGTAGGGACAGCATGTAGAATAAGGGTTTGGGGGTGGTGGTGGTTACAGTGATGCTGGTGTGGTAAGGGTGGAGCGGGGGAGAGGCTAAAAGGGAGACAATGTCAAGGAGTCCAGGTAGGAAAAGAATGCTAGGGAACTGATTTTGGTACCAATTGTACAATTCTGGTCAACATGATTAAACTATGGAATGATACGATATATGTATTAACTCCCAATTAATAATAATTTAAAAAGTGAAGTGGATTACAGAAGGATCAGTAGCATAGGCATTAGATCAGGAAGCAGATATGAACTTGTCTTGGCCAATCCAAGTGAGTCAAACAATCCTTTGTTTATTATGTCAGCAATGGCAATTTCAAGATGAATAGCATCATGTTCATTGTCAAAAGGAACCTTTGAGGACAATCTTTAGCAATGCTGACACAGGATAATATATAAACAATGACAAGGAAGTCCAGACCAACTGTTACTCAAATGTATGCGCCAAGCACTAGAGCTTTGAATGAATAAATAGAATGATTTTACCAACTTCTTCAGTCTGAAATTAATTGAGCACGCAATTAGGATGTACGATAATTTTTGGTGATTGGATTGCAAAAGTTGAAAACCAGAAGGAACAATCAGTGGCTGCGGAATATGGCCTTGATAGAAACACCGCTGGAGATAGCATGATAGGGTTGTGCAACACCAATGATGTCTTCCTTGGAAATACCCTTTTCAACAGTGACTACACACGTGGACTTCATTAGATGAAAGAGACAGGAAACAAATTGACATCTATGTAAAAAGACGACGGAGAAGCTTCATATCATCAGCTAAACGAAGGCCGGGGCTGACTGTGGAACAGACCATCAATTATTCATACGTAAGAACAATTTGAATTAGAAGAAAATTAAAACAACTCCATAAGAACCAAATTATGACCTTGGGTAAACTCCACCTGAATTCAGAGAACATCTCAAGGACAGATTTAACAATTGAGCACTGTATTAGTCTGGGTACTTTGGAGAAACAAATCCACAGCAACT
>NW_022107431.1:16151189-16158353 GCF_000313985.2 Echinops telfairi
TACTCACTAGTCTGTGCCAAGAAATTTGGAAGACAGCTACCGGTCCGCCAAAATATCCATATGTGTGCTCATTCCAAGAAAGGCTGCCCAATGCAATGTATAGATTATTAAACAATAGCGTTATTTTCATGGTTATGTTAAAGATAACTAAAAATAGAGTACAGCAGTACATCAATAGGGAGCTGCCAGAAATCCAAACTGGATTCAGAAGAGGACATGAATGAAGGATATCGCAGGTAACATCAGACACATCTTCATTGAAAGCCAAGGATACAAGAAAGTTGTTTGTGTGTCTCATTGAGTACGCAAATGCAGTTGTGTAGATCACAACTGTAGAGAACATTGAGAAAAATAGAAATTTCAGAACACTTAATGGTGTTCAATCTGAACCTGTATTTAGGCGAAGCCGCAATCACTTGAACAGAACTAGGGAGATGTGTGGTTTAAAATCAAGAAAGGTATGTGTGAGGGTTATGTCATTTCACCTTACTTGGTCCATGGCTGAGCAATTACTCTGAGAAACTGGACAGTATGAAGAAGAATGTGGCATTGGATTGGAGAACGTTTTATGGGAGGGGGCACTTGCTGATAAAAGTCAAAGACTTTAGGCTTCTGACTGGACAGCAACTTAACGTAAAGAATAATATAATTCTAACACCTGGACCATTGAACCACAGCATGGTAAGCAGAGAAAAGATTGACGTTGTGAAGGATCTCAGTTTACTTGATCCTGCTGCCATCAACATTCTTGAAAGCATCAGTCAAGGAATCAAACAATGTATTGATTGCACTGGAACAATCTGTACAAGACCTCTGTAAAGTGTTAAAAAATGCAAGCTATCACTCTGAAGAGTAAAGCGCACCGGTTCCAAGCTGTGATATTTTCAATCGCTTTATATGCATGTAAAACTGGACAATAGTTAAGGAAGACTTCCAAAAAATTGATGAATTTAGTATTCTTGTTGAAGAGTACTAAACTACCGTGGACCACCAGAGGAACAAACAAATCTCTCTTCAAAGAAATACCGCCAGAGTGCTTCTCAGAAGCAAGAGTGGTAAGACCCTCTGACTTACTGTGGACATGCTTTCATGCGAGCCCGGTCCCTTGAGAGTGACATCAGCTCAGTAAGGAGAGAAGGTCAGTAAAAAAGAGGAAGACCCTCAATTGACCCAGTAGCTGCAACAATGGGCTGAACATACAAACACTTGTGAGGATGGGGCAGGGCTGGGCAGTGTTTCTTTCTGTTGTACACAGGGTTATGACGAGTCAGAACTGACACGATGGTGTCCAACAACATACGGCGTTTTGTATGCATAATTAAACATTGTTCTATTTGCAATTGTAATTATACTGTGGACTTGAGTTTACCATGAAACTTTTATTGTTGCTAGTGATTTACCGTAGGTGTTTCCTAGTAATTCTAGGATGCATGGAGTCTTTTATACTGCATTCATTCATTAAGGAGCTTCTAGGTGCATTACATCTTAAAAGATTCTAGATTGGATATTGAGTTGGTAGTAAAAGCAAAGATTGGTGGAAAGGCATGGAGAAGATGTCGTAGGCAGAGACAAATAGCATAGCAATTGAAGACCTCCAAAGAGATCATTCTTTATATATTATTTCTATGTCCTTCCCAAACCTCCTGTCAACTGGTCTACCTCAAGTCCGTGGCCAGGCCACTCTTTCCGTTGGACTATTTTTTTCCTTTAGAGTTTAGAATCCATCTTCTTCTTTCCCATTCTATAGCCCTGTTTTCAAGATTCTCATTTCCAATACAACCCTGATCTTCTAACCTCCCATTTGTCCCCAAATGGTTAATCCTGTCCTATGGCATTATACAGTTCTTTCATTTTTAGTTTTTTATGTTTGTGAGCTGGTGCAAGACCGTGAGCTCCCAGAAGACAAAGGGCAGGCCTTTGTGTCTCTGGTGCTTAGAACAGCTGCATGTCTGTCGCAGAGTGCTAAAAACCAAGAGAAGAGAGTTGAAGGCATTTGGGGTACATCTTGATACGAGGTCTCATTAACTGTAAAACAGTAAGATTTCTGAACAGCTTGGAGGGTCATGAAATTATGATCATGCAGTACTCGGTGTCCCTGAAAAACTTTTTATGGAGTTATTATTGCTAATTGTCAAATTAAATGGTCTCAAGTTGTAAAACTGCTCCCCAGAACCGGATATATCTAGACAGCTGTCTAGATGGTGGAAAATACATTTCAAATGCTGCTGTGGAGCACGTGACACACTGTGAAGAGCTACCTTACACCTGAGAGTGGAGTAAGCCGGAAGCAAGACCGAGAAAGCAGAGCAAGCATTCAGCGTGTCCAGACGCTGTCTATATCGAAGTGTCTAATGGAGTAAAGCTAAAGCATCGATAGCTCCCATTGCTTTGACCTAAATAAAACTGTTCTTTAAACCAGCGGGAGATTAGTCATGGGCGTTTATATTCAGGGTGCCAGGATATGGCGCTAAGAAGGAGAACACAGATGAGCAACTAGTTCTCGGGGTAGTTGTTTCCGGCAAAACGCTGTCAAGTTTGAAACCACGAAAGGAAGTGGGTTTGTGCCTGTGTCTCAGTTTCAAAGTCAATAACTGTAGTTCAAAATGTCTTACCCTTCTGCTAAAGGGTAAGTCGTCCTTTCAGACTCCAACTGAAGCGATTGAGGTGTCAGCAGTCTATTGGGACTGTACATGAGAACAAGGGAGCCATACTTGCCGTAAGTGTTGCCCAGGCAGAAAAAGTACCATTAACAAATTGCCTCCCCACGTGGTGTGTTGTGCTTGTTTTTAAAGACTGTTTTGGCTTGTAGATCTGGGTGTTCATTCCGGTTGAGACATAACTATATTGGCATTGTACTTGCACGGTGGTTTCTCCAATTGTCGCAGTAAAAATATTTGAAGTAGCAAAGGGTGTATTTCCAGTTCAGCTGCCTCGCACTCTATGGTTTCAGCCAGGACTTTTCAGCTGTTGGTGATGTAATGTGCTTGGACACTTGATAGAACATATATGTGTGGTAAGCTGGTAGGGAAAAAAATGGGAGGGTGGATTGAAATGAAATGCAGAGAAAGAGATGGTAATGTTTGTGTCTCAATACAGCCTAAAGATTAGACCAGAAGGGAAATGTAATCTCACTGTGAACTGACATCTTTTTACAATGCTTTTGCTTCAAAAAGCTTCTAGTTTACACCTGATCTCACACCCTACCTGTTTCTTCTTTCAGCTACAGCTCTATAATAAGCAGATGAAGCCAGTGATTTCAGAGTGTTTGTATGCATGAGAGATATATATTCAAGCTGCATAATGGAGATATTGAATTCTTTAGTACCGGGGGTGGGGGTGGGTGGGCAATGAAAGAGCTCAGATGATGCCCTATAGTGTGTAAAAGTAGTCATGGTTGTGCTAGTGGTAGTTGTAGGGGAGTCGCCAGGTGAGACAAACATGTAAAAATACTCAGCCACCAACCGATGGATTCTTAATTCCAGGCTACCCTGAAGAGGCTCAGATAAAAAGGTCAGTGGCCTACTAAGGAGCAAAATCAGTCATTGCAAACCTTATAGAGCACAATTCTACTCTCACAGATGGGGTCAGTAGGACTGAGAAGTGGTGGATGACATCTGGAACTGCTAACTGCAAGGTCAGCAGGTGAACTCCACCAGTGGCCCTGTGGGAGAAAGATGAGTCTTTCTGCTCCCATAAAGAGGTTTAACCTTAGCAACCCATTAGGCAGTTCTGTAGGGTCACTAGTGGAATTGATAGCGGTGGGTTTGGTGATTTGGTTCAAGGAAAGGCCAATTCCGTGAAGTCCTTAGGATGCACCAGTCACTTTCTGAACTTATTTATTTTGGGCTCATTTCTATGATCATTCTACTATACTTTCCAGCAGTATCGTGCAGGGAAAGATAGCAGGCACCGTTTCCCCGCCAAATTTCAACACTTGTCAATGCTTCTTTGAATGAATACTGAAGGCACAAATGAACGAAGTGCAACTTAGACTAGACGAGTAAGGCTCCAGGATCACACCATGTATACATGAAGGAGCCTGTTAGGGAGTCTGAGCTGCCTGTGGATATTTGAACATGAAGTTACATTGCAACTCTGCATGAAAGACTTGCCTTTGCTTGCCCTATCTCATCCCAACTACACACAAATGCCTCAAGTTTGTCTCACCTTCACTCTCCTTATGCGACCCTCCTCTTACCTGCCGAGACTGTGAGCAAAAGTTCTGGAATCCGCTTATTGGCACATGATCATTGATAAGCACTGAGGTAGGGAAGAGCTATTCTTCATTTAGCAAGACTCTTCCATGTTAAGTCTAAAGAGCAGGAGTTTCTATTTTTTCTTCTTCTTCCTTTTCTTTAGACCATGTATTAGTGAAACAAGAAAAATCATTAATAGGTTGCTTCATAGCAAGTCTACATGACATAGCAGATCTCTCCCATAGGGCATAAGGTTTTCAAGCATATAATTGTTATGGAAATGAGCTTTGGTGGGACAGTGGGTTCGCCATTGATCTGCTAACCACAAGGACAGTGGTGCAAATCCATCATCCTGGGGAGAAAGCTCCCTTAAAGAGCTAGAGTCTTAGAAATCCTGGAGAAAGATTCTACTCTGCCCTACATAGGTGCTCTGAATCAGAATTAGCTTGATGGCAGTGTGTCTGGTTTTAATCTGTACTGCCACAGACTGACACATCTTTTTCATTCTGCATCTATTAAATACTTACTATCTTGTAAATATACAGCACATTTTCTTATATCCAGAGGATTTGAATTGCAACCCTTTCAGCTAGCAGCTGAGTTGTCTTATTTGGGCTGACTCAGCAAACCTCAGACCGTGCTACAGGTACGTCCAGTGCACGCAGATTGTTCAGGAGAGCAAGTGTTCTGGGGGTCAAGCAATGTCCAAATCAAATCTTGAACAGCAAACAGGATCAGCTAAGCAAAGGGAAAATGTTGTTTTCCAGGGAGGGAAAATTAGTGAACACAGTTCATCTGTACTTCTGTTTCAGAAGCAAGAAGCCTCATTATTGCGTTTTAGAGCAGGAGTTTCTGATCCTTTCTTAGACAGCAACTTCTCTGGGTGGTCTTCCTTATGGAAATGGAAGTTCAGCTCGGGCATTGGTTGAATCGGATCTTCACTCATCACCAGGCGCCTCGCTTTAGAGTCTTGTGAATGGCAGGCAAAGAGCTGGAGCTACCAGTACATTGAAAACCTCAGTGCTCCAGCAGAAGAGCCAAACGGCCTCTGGTCTGGGAAGGAGAGGAGAGAGAGATACAGCTCCGTCCTGGGGAGAGCTTTAAGGGGGTGACCTTTCCCTCCAAATGCTTTCAGCTGTGTTTTCTTCGTCTTTTCCTTTCCACCTTGGTGACGTGACTGCCATTTTATTGGCCTGTATTTTTCTGCTTTGAAAAAAATTAAATGGTCAAGGGAAATCGTACCATTGGGGAAATACTAACTGGATCTATCCCATGCCACCCAGCCTAGTGCCTCGTCTTTCAGAAGATCATATTGAACTCAAAAGAAGGTATGACTCCTGAAGGCATTTTCAAATCTCTGGAAGATATGAAAGGTAACAGGATCCCTGAGATGGGTACCCTGGACTCAGCCTAATTCCCATTTTTTTCTCTTTGTAAAAAAAAAAAAAAAAGCAAAGTCACAGATTATTTTCGGTGGAGTCGGGGGGTGGAATTTGAGTATTATCTACCTAATCATTAATAGAGAGTACCATGAGCAGAACTGCTAACTAGCACTTCAGAAATGTTTTTGTTTTTATTTTAAAAGGGAAATTTGTCTGATGTGCATACAAGTAAGAGTAATGAAAAGATAAAGGAACATTAAAAACAAACAAACACACTGCCATTGAGTCAGTACTGACTCATAGTGACACCCCCACCCCCCCACTTGTGCGTTTCCAAGACTGTTTTGGGGAATAGAAGTCCCAGTCTTTCTCCCTCGTAACTACTGACCAATAGGATCAAAGGCATAACCATTACACCGCCAGGGCTCCCAACATATATACATTAAATCAAAATATTAACAAACTGTAGAGTCCAAAAGATGTATATATAGATGTTTGCAATCCTTGCAACATCTATTAAGGGGAGAAAAAATCTAAAAGGAGGAGAGATTTAGTGCAATGGAATGAATAGTGTAATTCTAGCATTATCAACATGCCAGAGGAAGAGCATCAATAAAAAGGGACATTCTTTTTACCACTCAAATCGCACTAGATTTTGCTAAGAACATATTGTTCAGCTCAACCAGAACTAGTCCGTAAGGTCTCCATCAGCATTACAGTAAGAGTTTTATGATGTCAAGGAGTTTTAGAATCCTGGACGTCTCGGTAGAACTGGAGATAAAGAAAACAAACCCATTGTTAACTACCGAATTACAAGAGGGCTTCGAAAATTTCATGGAAAAGTTCCATTTTTGTCCCCCATGAGCTTTTTGAAGTCCCACTTCATGTAAAGAACGCTTACAATTCAACAATAAAAAGACAAATGGTCCAGTTTTTTTAAAAAAAGAAAAGGGCACAGGGTTTGACTAGCCATTCCTCCAGAGTGGACATCCAAATGGACGGTAAGCATATTAGAAGACGGTAAGCATATTACACTGTTGGTCATCAGGGACAGACACATCAAAATCAGAATGAAGTCCCACTTCATACCCACTAAGATGCCTGAGAATAAAAGAACAGACCTTGGAAGCGTTGGCTAAGATATGGAGGAACTGGAATGCCCTGGACGCTGCAGGTAGGAATGCATAGCAGTGCAGCAGCTTTAGGAAAACTGCTTGTTTGGCATTTGCTCATAAGGTAAACATCAGTACCATAGGACCCAGCAATTTTGCTACCTACACACCAAGAGAAATGAAAACATGTTTCCAATCAAAAACAGGTACATGGATGTTCATAGCGGCCTGATTCCTAATAGCTAAAAGAGTGGAAAGAAACTATTTAACAACCAGATGAATCAACAAGCAAAATGTAGTGACAGCTAAACAGAAAAAGATTATTCCACAGTAAAAATGAAGTACTGGTATCTGTAATGACAGGCATGAGCTTTGAAATTGCTGTGCTGAGTGAGAGAAACCAGATGCAAAAGGCCAAGGAGGGTGTTAACCCATCTATGTGATGTGTTTGTCCAGAAGCGAAATCCGCAAGTC
>NW_022107431.1:16158888-16162570 GCF_000313985.2 Echinops telfairi
AAGAAGAAAGTGAAAAAAAATCTAACAAAGAAAACAGGAAGATAAGGAAGAAATGGACGTACACTTGTCCGTGTTAGAGCTGACCCACAGGAATTGGGTCCTTCCACTGCAGGTCTCTAACCCCTGGGTCCTTCTTCCCTCTTGCTCTCTAAACACCCGGGGTTCCAGTATGTCTTCCTTCTGGCTTCCATTTTCCATATTCCGCCCTTCCTTATTTTATGTCTTCTTTGTTCTTTTCTTACTTCCGTTTCCTTCCGTCTTCCCTGATTTCTTCTTCTTATTTCCTTCCTTTTCCCCGTCCCGTCTCATTTCCTTCCTTGCTTTTTCTTCTTAATTTGATCATTTCCCTTCTTTTTCTTTTCAGGTTTTCTTTTTTCTTTCTTTTCTCTCCTACCTTTTTTTCCTTCCCTCCTTCCTGCCTCATTTAATCTTTCCTTGATTTAAGGAAAAGTGTATTCATAATATATCATATTTAAGTTGAACTGATTATTGTCTGAAGTAGATCCTTACCATGTGCGTATAAGCTGTGATACTCAGGAGAGGATGGTGCCATCCCGTGTCCCCAGTTGTATGTCAAGGCACATCCTTTCTGTGAGACACTGCCAGAGACCTGTGTTCCCAGGACTGTTCTTGGGAACCAGTGACCCCAAGAGATTCACAACCATTGGTCATTTCAGGGCACCCACCAGAGTTGAATGAATATTTTATCAAGCTGTGCTTCCTGGTCATCCTTTTAAATCGTCTCTCCCATTTAAACCCTCAGCTCTCTTTAAGACGTCAGCAAGTAAGTGAGAGATTGAATGAATGGGCCATCTTCAGTGAAAAGAACAAGGAGCTTTGTGAATGGCTGACGCAAATGGAAAGCAAAGTTTCTCAAAATGGAGACATTCTCATTGAAGAAATGATAGAGAAACTCAAGAAGGTATGAGATTCCTTGCTATATGTATATTTCAGTGTTCTTGATGCTAAGACACAGTTCTAGCAGATAAATAGACATAATTGTGAGAAGAAAACTGTACTCACAATCATGTTAAAACGTTTTGTCTTTTAATGTAAAAACTTCTGTGGAAGTGTTTTTACATTTCTGTCTCACATATATAGAGTAGTACTCCTTAAAACAACTGTAGAGGTTTCTATTTGCCAATATATAAGACTCTGATGACTACAAAGAGCCCAGGGAGGGAAGTGGAAACAGGGAGAAGGGAGGGATGGGGTGGGAGACAAAAATAAGAATGGTTTGACATGAACAAAATTTTAAAATTTAAAGCAATAAAATAAAAATTGCTTCATCAAGAAAAAAAAAACCCCTCCAGATTCTTTACCACCTTCCCCTTCCCCCACCCTCCTAAATAAGAGCACTGTAGAATAGTGGTTCTCAACCTGTGGGTTGCGACCCCTTTGGGGGTCGAAAGACCCTTTCACAGGGGTTGCCCAATTCATAACAGAAGCAAAATGACAGTGATGAAGTAGCAGTGAAAATCATGTGATGGTTGGGGGTCACCAAACATGAGGACCTGTCTGAAAGGGTTGCGGCGTCAGGAAGGTTGAGAACCGCTGTCCTAGAGGAAGTAAGAGAACTAATTCCTCGGGTCATTAAAATAAAATATCTCTCTTAAACATATTTTTTAGCTATTGGCAGGAGGGAGGGTTTTTCTGAGAATCTTGGCTTTCTAGTATTGTCACATGCTGAATGTATTATTTAATTATTTTATATAGTCACATGAACTCAGAACATGCCTCATGGCCATCTGTAGGGCCAGCAAAAATGAGGAAGACTCTCCGTGAGATGCTTTGAGACAGTGGATACAGGGATTGTGAGAACAGCATCGAACTAACTAAGAGTGCTGTTGTCTTTCGGGTTCAAACGTCACTCGTGAAGACAGTGCAGGACCGCACTAAGCATTGTTTCGCTCTGTTGTACTTAGGAGGGCTTGGCACGCAAACAATTTCACTACACCCAACCACACAGCCACGGAGGTGGAGTGGGTTGTGAGTTGGACTTCAATCGTCCAGGGGGGAAATTCCAAGCTACCAGCCACTCCTTAGGAGACAGACTGGGCTTTCTCCTCCTGCAAAGAGTTCTAGTCTGAGAACCTCACAGGGGCGGTTCCACTCCTTCCTGTAGGGTTGCTATGAGTCAGCATCGACTCCATGGCAGTGAATCTGGTTGTTTTTGTTTTCACTTTGGGTTAGAAAGAGCAACAGATAAATATCCAATCCTGACTCTACATACATCCTAAAAATAATAGGTAGTGCCAATTCTTCCACCATGAACTGATAGTCATATCGTGTCCCTCATGGCCCAACTATAGGCAGTCACTGCTGCTGTGATTGGTGCAGTCGGATTCGTTCTGACTCCCAGTCACCGATCACAACAACACGGAGCATGGGCCCTGCACCTCCTCCCCGTCTTTGCTACGCTTGAGCCTGGAGCTGCAGTCACTGCATGCCATGAGCGGCACGATTTACTTTACAAGAATTACTTAACGCTCTTAGACATTTTCAAATGCTCGGTTGATTCACTGCAAAGACACATCAAACAATCTAAAAATAACTCAAACTACGAAGGATAAAAGTATTGGGGCAAGCATGAGCATAAGGGCATAATAACAGCATTCTTCACACATATCATCCAAGAACATCGTCCCAACAAGCATTGTCTTCATGGGTGTACTCACCCGGGTAGAGTTGGAGAGAGCAGGAGTTAATATCCTTGGTTCCTAGCTCTCTAAAAAGTCAGTGTTTCTACCCGGGTTTAAATGGACAGCTTGGCTGGCTCTTTGATGTCACCAATGTCCCAGTCAAGTCTGATCTGGTTTCTTCACACTTTAGGTGGCTTGGCTGGCTTTGGGGCATCCGTCAGGTTCAGCCAAGTCTTATTGGGGTTCCCCATACTTTTGCGTCGGCTCCTTGGACCAGCTGTTGATTCTTGGCGATGGTCCAACTTCTTGGCTGGGCCCCAATGTCACCCTTTATTTCTCCTCTAAAGTGGAGTTTCTTGTGTTCGCTTCTTTTGAGGGGGCTCAACGTCTTGCAAGGAAGTTCTCTGGTGCTCTCATCACGGCATCAGCCCACCTCTCTGTGGTCTTCCTCGTCTGCTTCTGCTTCCCATCAGGAGGAAACTGTGATTGTTGTGTTTCTAGTGGAGTGGAGCTGAATGCGTTCAAAGTATGCTTTCTGACCTCCGCGATTGCCACTTATTACATAGGATTATCAAGAGGAAATTGCTGTTGCCCAAGAGAACAAAATACAGCTGCAGCAAATGGGCGAACGGCTCGCGAAGGCAAGCAATGAAAGCAAGGCATCCGAGATCGAGTACAAGCTGGGGAAGGTCAATGACCGGTGGCAGCATCTCCTGGATCTCATTGCGGCCAGGTAAGGGCCCTCCCTCGTCCCCCAGCATACATATCTGGGGCGGGGGGAAAGCCTTCAGTCTGTCTTTCCTTCCTGTGAGAGAGAGAGAGACATTCTGGTGTCTCCCAAGGAATTCCTCTCTTGCCTCTTGTCTCCTGTCACCATTTTAGTTCATGCCTTTCTCATCAGTGTCGCTTCATCCATTGAAAACTAAATTATCAAGGGTTCATGAGGAAGGGGGGAGTGGGAAGGGAAGGGAAAAATGAGGAGCTGATACCAAGGGCTCAAGTAGAAAGCAAATGTGTTGAGAATGATGATGGCAACAAAT
>NW_022107431.1:16162670-16174385 GCF_000313985.2 Echinops telfairi
CAATGGATGGATGTGTGGATTGTGATAAGAGTTGTATGAACCCCCAATGAAATGATTTAATTATTAAAAAAAGAAAGAAATAGTTCACAATATAAAAAAAAAAAACACCAAAAAGCTTCTCTCGCTTTATTTCCTAAGTTGCACGGTGTTTGCAGTTTGTTGAGAGAGTCATGTGCAGACAAAATGCATTTCCAAGAGCAAATTCTTTCTGTTTCGATGTTCCCCCCTTGGTTTGGGGGCTTCCTGGGCGGGCGTTCGAGGCCCCATCATGGAAGAAAGTGCGATCAGCAATCCCTGTGAAGGGTGCGTTGACCTCCATAGCTAGAGGCATGTTACCATATTTTTAACTATCTTTTGAATTTAAATGATTTTTCCAGTGATTACTGTGGCTCTGCTGTGTGTAAAGATGAAGGACTACATTACTTTAATCAACACTGAGCTTCTCAGGAGAACTCTGTCTGCCTCCAGGGAACATTGCATTCCCTTTCTGTTGCAAATGGGCAATGGAGCAAAAGGGGAGAAAATAAAGAAGAAAAACAGATGCATATGCGAATCTTCATTATGCAGCAATGGGCTGACACCTAGGAACAAGGATGAAGATGGCCCAGAAGTGGGCAGTGAAAGACAAGGGGGGAGGGGGGGGCACACATCTGACCTCTTCTGGCCCCCAAGGCTGACTGCCACCAGGCAGGGGTCTGACATGCCTCCTCCCTCCATCCTTCTTAACCCTATTTGGACACAAACGGTTTCTTCCATGGTACTCTGCTTGTCCTGCATGCTACTTCTCCGCTGGGTTTGAGGCTTCCGTGCAGTGCCCACATAGGACTCACAGAAAGCGCTCACAGATACAGTCAGAACACTTTCTTCTCTGCTGTGCCCGAAGGCAGGCCCTAAGCCTCTGTCTGACCCGCCCTGCTCAGGCATGTTAGAAAGCTCTTTGAGGTCTGCCAATCAATACCCAAAGGGCTTGCCATGCTGCCATCAGCTGTAGCCTGAATTCATTCAGCTCCAGCTCTATGGGTTAGCATGCTCAGCTCCTCCAGTTAAGTGCTTGGGGGCACTCAACCCCCCAAGCCAGCCCCTGCCCCAGAGTCCTCAACCTCACTTGCTCCGTGGACTAGGAAGTCCACCACGCTGTCCCCTGCTTCACTTTTGGTTCGGTTCTTGCTGCTCCTCTAGGATTCCTCTGGCACCACTACTGTCTCCTGGATCAAGGAGGATCAATGTGTAGGGGGTCTCCGGTTCCCACCGACCCACTCCGCTCCTGGCTCCTCTTTGGCTGGTAGGGAGAAATGGCTTCAGAGATGGCTGATTCTGTGCTCAACAGGATGGCAAGCCCAATGAATCCTGTTAGCAATCCCTCAAGACTGATTCCTCTCAGTACCTTGCCCCATGTTCTCTTACCCAGACCTCTCCGGGAAAGGTCATTGGATGGAAGTGCTGAGACTGGGGCTAGAAAAGCCGTGTTTGATGCACTGTGCTGCAGGCAGTGTGCTCTCTGGTGTACATGGGTGCATGGACCCACGGTGAGCCAGAGCCCACTCAGCAGCACCTGTCAGCCCCAGGTGGGACAGGATTGAATGGTGCGGCGTGCTATTTGACATAAAAGAGGGAGTGACTAGGCAGGTGCTTTATTTCGCTAGACTTTATTTCATGTGGTAGCCGCCCCATTGGACAGAGTAGAACTGCCCCCTGTGGGTTTCCAAATGTACTTTGCCGACATAGAAAGTCTCACGTTTGTCCCACAGAGCAGCTGTTGCTCCTTGCAGATACCAGCCCCATCTGTGAGCCCTGCATCACCAGGATCTCTGAGAGTCAGACTGATGGGTGGTAGGGAGTTTCTTTTGTTTAGTTTTGCTTCATTTCGGAGGGTAGACACCCTACAGGCAGGGATCTTGTCCGTGTTCCCTGTACTGCACACCACTTGCACCAAGAGCAGCATGCCTGGATATCACACAGGGTCAGTGCAAGCCTGAAGGAATGAGCATTGAAGTCTCTGGGAAGCTCTGGAAAGCAGTAGGGTCAGCATGGGACAGATGCTCGGATTCAAGCCACATCGGAGCTGTCCAACAACGCTGCTCTTTTTTATCTGGGTTCTTTACCGTGATTTTTCTGCCTAAAAGTTGGACATGAAATAGGGCCTTGTGAAACCAGTGGGCCCACTGACACTGTGGATGGGACATGGCATTCCCAATGCTGATTTTAAACACATTTAGTATTTCTTCTCTCCAAAGACGTGATCAAAGCAGGTCTTGTTGTTGCTGTTGTTATTGCTGCTGTTAGGTTCCGACCCATAAGGACCCTCTATACAAGCACAGCCCAAAACACTGCCCCATGTTCGAGCCCATTGTTGCAGCCACTATGTCAATCCATCACATTGAGGGATGTCTTTTTTTTTTTTTTTTTAACTCTGACCCTCTATGGAGCATGATGTTCTTCTCCAAAGTCTAGTCCCTCCCACTGACATGTCCGAACTACATGAGCCGACATCTCTCCATTCTCCCTTCTGAGCAGCCTTCTGATTATACCCCTTCCCAGACACATTTGCTCGTTCTTGTGGAAATCCACAGTGTAGTTCATGTTCGTCACCACACCATAGTTCCAAGGCATCGAATCTTCTGTGGTCTTCCTTATTTACTTATGAAGCGTCTCAAAAACTCACTGTCATTGAGCCAATTCTGATCCATGGCGACCCCATAGGACAGGATTGAACTGCTCAGGTGGGTTTCCGACATTGTAACTTTTTATGAGCAGAAAGCCTCATTGTTCTCATGCGGAGCAGCTGGTGGATTCAAACCGCAGACCTTGTGCTTCACAGTCCTACATGTAACCAGTGCACCACCAGGGCTAATTGTTTAGGAAAAGGTGAGGTTATAATTTGATTTTGAATTGAATAAATGTCTCTTGTCAGCTTTTAACATGTTTAACAATAGCACCAAATAGCTGTGGCCTTTGAAGCACACCATTTGCGCAGGTGACGAGCAGCCAGGTTTCATGTGTGTCTTCATGGTCTGCATGTGCTGAGTGGCAGGGACTGCACTGCCTCGGCTCCTGACCACGACTCTCCCCTGGCACCAAACAAATCCCTTTCCTTTTCCTGCTCTGGAGAATTCCGTGAAATAGAAGTTAGGGCTTATTATTCATTTATGCTGCTTAATTTCCCAACCTTCTGCCTGTGAAGCACTTACAATATGGCAGCACCTGAGAGAGACGGACAGACAGACAGACACTTTGGAGATACGTTCCCGAGATCTCTACCCTCGAGGATTTCCAAGTGGTCACCCAGACACGTGAGACACCAGAAAAACAATGAGAAAAACGTGCCAGCGAAGGTTCTGCAAAGAGAGAGAAACATGTTTTCGCTAAAATCACTCTATTTAGACATATAAGAGCTATTCGAACCTCACTGTTATACTTAGCCTTAGAATCGCGAATGTCTGTTTAGCCTCATTTCTCCGTTGCTAACATGATAATCAAATTCTACTTCAGGAAGAAAGATCGAAGCCTCCTGTGCTATAAATATCCTCGTCAGGGAAGCCACCCACACTGCAAACACTCCGGTATTCTCTGGGTCAAATTATGACTCGGAGATCGAATTGCACTGCCACGTGCACTGCCGGTTCAATGAGCTAATGCTTATTCCCAGTGTTTGGTGGCCCGAGGATAAGGAGAATGGAAAAGCACTCTGTCAAAGATGCTTTCAGTTAAGTTTAGTGGACTAGCCAAAGAACCCACAGCCAGAGTGCATCCTTTGGACCTGCTCTCGGGCGAGACCAGTCCCTGTAGAAGGGCATCTATGCGTGGTCAAGTAGAGGGGTAGCAAAAAAGGGGAAGGCCCCTCGATACGACGGATTGATACAGTGGCTGCAACAATGGGTTCAACCATAAGAACAATTGTGAGGATGGCACAGGACTGGGCAGCGTCTCCTTCTTTTGTAGATGAGGTCACTGTGAGTCAGAACCACTCCGGGCATCTCACAACAGCAGCTACAATCATCTCGCTGTAAGCAGCTCACTTAGTGCCCCCCACCCCCCGCCCCCGATCAAGTATGACCGTGGGGTCTTCTCCTCAATGTCATATTTATGAATAACACTTTTGGTTGGGCATTCAAGTGGGAGCACATGTCTAATCTTGAATCAATCAAACATATCTACACTCCAGTCACACGTAGGTTGCTCTGCATCATGCGGTTGAAGAGTCGTCGTGGCATAGTAGATTGAACATTGGACTATTAACCACTAGTTCATCAGTTCAGAGCCACCAGCCAGCTGGCAGGAGGAGATGAGCCCTTCTGCTCATAGAAAGATTTGCAGCCTCAAACATGCACGGGGGCACCATTGAGTCGGAATCAATTGGAGGACGGTGGTGTTTTCTTGTTTTCTATTATGCTGTTGCCATGTGTCATTGAGTCCATTCTGAATCATAGCTTCCCCATGTGACATAATAGAGCAGCACAATCATGTTATCTCATCTCTAATCTTTCAAGAACCAGATTCCCACTGAATCATTGGGTGGGTTCCAACCGCTGATGTTGGGTTAGCAGCCAGATGTTCAACCACTGAGGGCTCCTTAAAATAGCACCAGACTCGGACGTAATTCCTGTGGGGGATTTTTTTTTTGTGTGAATGTTATCCATGTCTAATTGCCTCCTTCCAAAGTACGTAATCCAAATGGCTTGCTGATCACTGATTTCTGAGGGTGGTGGAGGGCTGAGCCACGCGTCATTCTGTTAAACCTCGGGATCAATGTAATGCCACCAAACAGCAACCACAGTTTGTCCTGGAATAGCACACCACCATGGATTCATGGTCTCTCAGCCTCTTCTCCCAGGAAACACATTGACCATCACATTTGCTTTCCACCTGCTTGGTGATTGATCTGCTCTTCACCGGTGCACAGAAGGGACAGCCAGGCCCCATGTTTATTCTTAACTGTGAGCTACCAGTGGCGATATCAAACTTCTATGATTCAGTCCCATGAATTACTGGTCTCCCTTCCAAAGTCATGCACACCAGTTCATGAAAGCAGAGCCTAACCTAGCCTAGGACTGAGGATAGGTCTTTGCTATGCTAGTGCTCATGCCAGAATGAGAGAGGTCATTTCTGAAGGCAGTCAGATTATTTTCAGATGAACATCCTCTCTGCTAACCAAAACATGCGCTCCTCTGAATTGCAGGTACAGAAGCAAACAAAGAAAACCGAACCCCTGATAATAAACCCATGGCATCCAAGTTGAGTTTATAGTTTCAAATTAACTTGGAATCGCAAGTGGATTTGCTGAGGCCATTCTGAGTACAGTCATAAGTATTTGGCATTTAATTTTAAACTGACTGTGGCACCAACTGGGAGCTCCAGTGGCGTGGGGTTATGTATTGACCTGCCAACTGCAAGGTCAGCAGTTCAAACCCCCCACCCTCTCAGTGGTAGAAAGATGAGGCTGTCTACTCGCACGAACAGTTACAGTCTAGGAAGCCCACAGAAGCAGTTCTACCCTGCCCTAGAGGCTCCTTATGAGTCAGAAGTTGCTCTATGGCAGTGAGGGAATGAGTTTCACCAACTGTGGTCAGGTCTTTAGAGCAACACAATTTGTTCAGTTATTTTTAGGGCTCAGCAGATAATGGTCTTGTCTCTTTACTTTCTAGACCTGCTCTTTCCAATAGAGCAGCCACTAGGAAACCCTGGTCAGAGCCCTGGTGGCCTATTGGGTTATTGATTGGGCTGCTAATTGCCAGGTCCACAGTTCAAATCCATTAGTCCCTCCAGGGAAGAAAGATGAGACCATTCGATTCCCATAAAGATTTTATAGTCTCATAAATCCACAGGGGCAGTTCTACTCTGTCCTATATGGCTTCTGTGAGTTGGAATCAACTTGATGGCAGTTAAGTTTGGTTTTGAATTGAGGGAGTCCTGGTGGGATAGTGGGCTATGCATTGAGTTGCTAACCACAAAGACGATGGTTCAACCATACCATCTGCTGCACAGGAGAAAGACGAGGTTGCCTGCTTTTGTCGACATTTATGACTGAGATTCTCCTCTCTCCTGTGGAGTCACCCCGAGCCAGAATCAGTGCAGTGGCAGTGAGATGTTAGCTCTCTGTGGCATGATCCGTGGTGGCGTCCGGGGCTTTATCCTCCTGTAAACAGGTACAGTCTCAGAAACTCGCAAGTGCAGTTCTACGCTGCCCTATAGGGTTGCAGCAAGTTGGCATTGACCAAATGTTTGTTCGTTTGTTGTAGCCATTTCAATAAACTAAAATTTAACAGAGTTGGAAACCAGTTGTATTTTCATGAGAGTCCTTTGTAGCCACTTTTCAAGTGTTCAACAGCCGCCTGGCTACTGCATTGGAGAGTGAGAATACCAGACTCCCCAGGCCACCCCCTACCCCGCCAAAATCCGCTGGTCAGGGGCAGCATCATGCCGATTTTCACCTGGCCTCCTGGTCTTTAGATGAGTGAGGAGTGGACATCCTTCTAAAACGAGTATTCAGTGGCAGCTGAGCATGAAACGTGGCGCATGTTACTACTGAGTCAGAGCTGGCAACCCTTTCCTGTAAAAGCGCAGCTAGTAAACAGTCTTGACTTTGCAGGTCAAGCGGCCACTTTGCTGCTGTCCGAGCAGTAGAGCAGCCGTAGATAATATGTACACACCAGAGTGAGGCCGGTTCCAGTAACATTCTCTTTGCCAAACCAGGCAGTCCGCTGGGCTTCTCTGAAGCCCCGTGTAGAGATGTGAAGACGGAAAAGAGATCGTCCCTCACCATAGAACGGGGACCCGAGTGATTCCTCACCTCAGGGTCAGCTCCTTTCTACCGTCTCTTCAGACTCACTCGGCAGCCTCCTGGTGACCCGGCAGGCTCCTTCCCCACGCTCTCTCGTGTCTCCAGGCGGCTCGGTGCTTCTCCATCTTAGCATTTCTCTCAGTGGCAACAACCAGCTGGTCGAAGTCGCTCTTCCAACTTCCCTATGCGTGTGAGTCCTGATGACCAGAGTTCCTGGGTGGCAAGACGAGTTAAGGTCTCAATTCCTCCCCCGAGGTTGGAGGTGTGAGTCTGAGGAGGGTAGCACTGCCTCAGAAAGGCCACCGTCAAGAAAGTCCGCTGGAGAAGAGCCCTGCTGGACACCCTCTCGGTCATCACGTGTCAGGATCAACCAGATGGCAGCTGGTCTGGGTATCTTGCTGACCACTGTCCTCCCAGAACCTTAGAGAGTTCCTTGCATGCAACCCTCACTCACTTGTCTGTTGAGCTTCTCAAACCTAAGCCGTGGGGTGCACCCTGGCACAGGACAGAAGACAGCATGGGTGACGGCTTCTGTTATCGGAACCGTTTCTGCACTAGCTTCTGGAGATGGATTTCTCTATAAAGAGTTAAAGGAAGGGGAAACCGATCACTAGGATCTACATAGAACCCCCTCCCTGGGGGACGGACCACAGAAAAGTGGCTAAAGGGAGATGTCAGACAGTGTAAGACATGACAAAGTAATACTGATTTATATATTATCAAGGGTTTGTGAGGGCGAGGGGATGGGGAGGGAAGGGAAAAGTGAGCTGATACCAAGGGCTCAAGTAGAATGAAAACATTTTGAGAGTGATGATGGCAACAAATATACACATGTGCTTGACACAATGGATGGATGGGTGGATTGTGATGAGTTGTATGAGCCCCCAATAAAATGATTTAAAAAAGAAAACAAAATGTTAATGATACATTTAAGATTACCCATTTGGGCTGCCAGATTAAACACTGGACTGCAAACCACAGGGTCAGCAGTTCAAAACCACCAGACTACCCATGGGAGAAAGATGGGGGCTTTCTACTCCCCTAAAGAGTTATAGTATCGGAAGCCCACAGGTGTTGTTCTACCCTGTCCCATAGGTTCCCAAGGAGTCCGCATGGGCTCCATAGCAGTGAGTTTTTGAGTGATTGGTGCCAAAAACTGGGAACTCTTAAAATTCACGAAAAATGCTACCAGCAATCTCACAAATCGAATGAAAAGAAACTTTAAAAAATTATCCTAGCCACACCTAGAGACACATCTTATCTTAGCTTGAGTGTGTTACTTTTGTCCCCTGCCATCGTTATTTTTAAAAAGGCCAAGGCTTTAAATATGTACAGGGCAGATAGGATGTATTCCTTTACTACTTTTTTTTTTCCTGCTCAAATGACCTCTTCCTAAAAGAAAGACCAGGTACTTGTCCCTGGAGGATCTTTGTCCTTTGCACCTTCCCAAGCAACCCCCCAATTCCGGCTTACTCCGTTGGGCTAGCAGAGCGCAGTGGGAGAAGCAGCCGCTCCTGTTGGGCAGTTAGGGTTTGCTGAACTTGGACTAACATGTTTGTTTGTGCTGGGGGTGATCAGTCTCTGCTAAATCTCCTTTCCAGCCTAACAAACAACCTGCGCTCGGGGGTGGCTGTCCTTGGGGAATAAAGGACAGGGTGTGTGCAGCTGGTCCCTGTGTGATCTCTCTCTTTCTTTAGATCTGGAGGGAGCCTCCCCCTGCCAGATTAGCTTGAGCTTCTTCCCCTTCTTGCACCCGCGGCCCACATTCCAGGAGACCAAGCCTGGCACATGTTAGTGAATGTAGGTTTTATTTAGAAACATGACCACTTGTCATTGCTCAGTGTCATGTTATCCAGTCAGTCCACCAACATTTGTCTGGCGTGGACATTTTCCTCTTTCAATACCCTACCAAGGGGAGCTCTCCTTCCCACACCAGCCATAGCCTTTGGCTCCACTGAGCCTGGCTTGCACCTGTGAAAGCTTCATGGTGGCGGCGAAGGAGCTGTGTGCTGCGAGGATGGCAGAGGACAGCGGTGTGGACATGGACGCCGACCTCCCAGACTGTAACTGCGATGTCACAAGGCAGGCATCTCCTTGAGTTCCTTCTGCTGTGCATAGCTTTCATGTGACGTGGCGTTTGGAAGCTGGAGGCTAGAAGTTTTAATCCATAACTGCTTTGTGCCAATGTTAGGAGGAGAGGATTGGTGTTTGCAGAGTGCGGGCCACGGGCTTCTCGGAGTTGTTTATTGCTTTGTTTGTTCGTCCTCTCCTGTCTTCCTACTGGGCATGTGAAGCTGCATGCAAGTCCAATGGGGTGTATTATGGCTCGGTGTTACAGTTGCCTCTGAACTGTAAGCACCGTGCGAGGGCATGGCTGTCGTAGAGAGACTGAGCCACGGGCAGAGACTCAGGAGGAGAGACACTCAGGACACCCCTGTGCTCCTGAAAGACCAGGCTTCCGGTGGCGCTGGGAGTCCGTCTCCCCCAGTGACCAGCTTTGTAGCTGCCTGCTTCTCTAGTAACTAACAACTCCGCCAGTGGTCAGGGGCTTGAAGGATACCTTTCTATTCGTGGGTGAGAAAGTGGCTTTTGTTTGTGTTTATCCATTAACAGCAGTCACTGACTACGGTCATGACTTTCAAAAGAGAAGTGCAAAGTATACAGATGTCTATTTAAAATCGTTAGTCTGAGTGCTGTGCAGATAGTCACTTCATGAGCTTTTAGAGTACAAGTAATAAATGGCAGAGGTTTTCAGGTCTCATAATAGAGAGTATCAATCCTCAATCAATTTCTAGGGACAAAGAGGATTATTAGTAGAACGTTTTGGCCCTATGACGCTTAGAAGTTGAGTTGATTTTGGTTTGGGCTTATGGGGCTACTATGTTAGCCAGAAGAAAACCAATGTATCGGTGTAGACAGAGACAGATGTGATTAAGTCGATGTGGAAGGGCTTCCAAAAGATCCTGGGGGCAAGGCCATTCGCTTTTCCTTTGTGTATTTCCTGGGGGGCACGGGGGAGGGTTGAAAGCCCCTTGTATAGCTATGTATATAGATTTCTGTAGACAGGGAGAGATACACAGTTAGAGACATGCTTGTTGTGTGACGATATTACAAAGCTGGACAGCCAGCTTTAAGGAGAATCCCTCCCAAGGAAGGTCAAGGACCTGTGATGCGCATCGACTGTGACAGGATCAGTAAGCTGCAGGGCTGTACAGAAGTAGCAGGCTTGCTAAATTGATCAGGCATCCAGGATTAGCATGCAAAATAGGTGCTTCCAGGTGGCCTCTGGTACACCTTTGCCTTGAACGGTGGCCGTGGACGCCTTCCAAGAGAATGTTGCGCTAACTTCTTAAGAAGACAGATCAAAGAAAACTACAGTGACATTTGCTCAAGGATTCCTTCTAAAGAGTTCATGGGGACCAGCAATGGCGAATTTGGATGTCTCTCTTAAAAAGAGTCCCTTGTCCTGCCAACCTCAAGGTTAATTAGCTCCCTGAAAGAAAGGAAACACGGGTGGGGATTCACCACCTACCCCCACCCCTGTTCATATCTGCTCCCCCTCAACTCATAGACATTTTGCGATTTGTACTTAAAGACACTTTAAGAAAAATGAATAAGAAGAGACACTTCTAGGTCACCCTCAGGGACTCAACTAGATTTGCACATTAGTTTAAAAGAAGAACTTGTCTCTAATGGATTATATGAACAAGTATTTCCATGTCACAATGCCCTTGACACATTGCACGCTAGTTGCTCCGACGATGGGAACTCCCTCAATATTATACCAAACAACTGAATCTTGCCATGTCTTTGGCTGGTGCATACAGTATCCGGGGAAACAGTGCATCCCACTTTGATTGTACTTTGAAACTTTGGATCAGGTTTGTGAGTGAATTTTGAACTAAGAATGAATGAATTTAAATGCGTGGTAAGGAGACCCTTTGCAGATGTTGGACGGAGAGGAGAAGCTTCAGGCAACATTTAATAAATCAGATAAAGACAAGGTGAATGAAAATATTTTAAATAAAGTTATTTTACTTGGAATACTAAGTAGAATTGTTTAGCAGGGACTCTTTGGGTCCCTGGGTGGTGCAAATAGTTGGCCCACTTAACCAGAAGGTTGGCAGTGTGAATCTGTATAGAGGTGCCTTAGGAGAAAGGCCTGGCGATCAACCCCGAAGGGTCACAGGCACTGAAAACCCTGTGCAGAACAGATCTGCAATGCAGTGCACAGCGTTGTAATGAGCTAGGGTGATTCCATGCCAACTGGATGTTGGTGGTGGTATTCTGAGTTTTTGTTTTTAGGTTTCTTTGGGTTTTTTCATTTGTGTGTGTGTGTTCTTCCAAGCAATTAAATAGTTCCCCATTTTCTGCAAAACACCAAGATGTGGAGATCTCAAACCCCCAAATTACAAAGTAGAAATGTACAGTCCCTCATCACAAGGAATCTGTCCCGAAGGAGTCCAACTTGTGTTGATTATATCAGAGAGTTAAAAGAAGGGTAGAAAGGAAACAAGCCCTTTATGAACAACTCCTCTAGTCTCGGTTCCATGTAAAAACCCTGGTAAGGCTGCTACACAATCCTAAGAAGCTCTGGGGCTGCCACATTTAAACACCCAGCTGCTAACCAGAAAGCTAGCCATCCGAGGAATAGTCTCACTGGACTTTCTCCAACTCAGATCTGTTCTTTCTTCTGGCAACCCATGGCATTATTAATTATTAATATTAATATTCTTTACCAACACCATTAATTCAAAGCTATCGATTCTTTGGTCATCCTTATTCATTGTCCAACATTTGCATGCATAGAAGGTGGTTGAACGTGCCATGAATTAGGTCAGGCACATCTTAGTCTTCAAAGACATTTTTGCTTTTTAATACTTTAAAGAGGTTTTTTTGTTGTTGTTGTTGTTGTTTATATAGTCCAGGTCCTCAGA
>NW_022107431.1:16175333-16176386 GCF_000313985.2 Echinops telfairi
TTTGATATAGAGAAGAGACTTCCTACTCATGTAAAGATTTATAGCCTCAGAAACCCCTAAAGGGTTGCTATGAGTTGGAATTGACTCAATGGCAGTGCTATATAAACATATATACATACACATATATACATATATGCATATATATTCTGTTAGGATGGGTTCTCTAGAGAAGCAAAACTAATGACACTTGTATATCTTGTATATAGAAAGAAATTTATATCCAGAAATGGCTTACACAGTTGTAGACATTACCCAGTCCGGTCCATTCAAGGCAGGCTTCTCCTGATTCGTGGAAGCTGATGAACAGCTAGCAGGACAATGAAGCAGAGACAGCAGGGAGCACAGGTTGGTGGATGCAGAGGTCCAAAGTTGACTAAGTGAATCCACTGTTGGTAGACTGCTGACAGCTGCTCGGATCAGCAGGCAATGCAACGTGAGATCGAAGAACCAGAAGCAAGATCCAGCTCTGACAGTAGGCTAAGGGCTAAAGATGCTTCTCAGTCTCTGTCTCTCATACAGAAAGGCTTATGACATCAAGGAAGTGTCATCAGGTTTGATGACAACTGATTGATGAGTTGGGCTCTGCCCCAGCCCTGACCCAGGAGTGTCTAGTTGAATAATCCCTAATCATCACACACCTCTATAAAATATGAAATATATACAGATATTTCAAAACATTCTAATGAGAAGATTTCTGTAAACCTGTGAGTTTTGAACAGACACATCTTGGAGCCATCTGAGGAAGGAGGTGAAACAGAGCTAGCTAATCACTGGCAATCTATGTCCGTCAAGGTGACAGACAAGAAATCCCCATGAGAACACTCTACTTTGTAACACACCGGGAAGGGATGGCATGGAATTGACTCAGCTGCTCCATGCAGAGTTAGCAGGTGTTCTTTGAAAGTGCCCCCAGGTGAGACTCACTTCCTTAATTCCTGACAGTAATAGAGGTGAGAAATAGTGGCTGACCCTTGGTGGCACGTGTCAGTCTCTGAGAATTTTCTATCACAGACTGTTGCCTTTGAATGTCCAGGAAGTCCCCAGATTCCATAA
>NW_022107431.1:16176820-16202109 GCF_000313985.2 Echinops telfairi
TCTCCCTTTACCCTCCCTGTTTCGCCACTCACACCACTGGTCCTGTAGGGCTCATCCGCCCTGGATGAAGGATCATCTTAATGACAGTGGATTTCATTGTTCTCTTCAGCTCAAGAAAGGTCTCAGTGATGATGGTGACAAAGAATTTGTGACAAGGAGGGGTTGATTCCAGGAGCCTTGGTGACATAGTGGGTTATGTGTCGGGCTGCTAATCAAAAGGTCAGCAATTTGAACCCACCAGCTCTTCATGGGAGAAAAATGAGACTTTCTGGTCCCATAAAGACTGCAGCCTTGGAATTCCAAAATGAGCAGTTCTACTGGTCTGGTGGGGTCAAAATGAGCCAGAATCAACTCGGTGTCAGTGAATTTGATCTTTTTATTTTGAAGGGTTGATTCCATCTAGAAAATTCAAAGTGAGGTCAAATTTATATAACACGAAAGGGAAAATATGAGTTGAGTTGTCCATAACTTAACTTGGACATTTGTAATCCATCTCTATAGTCTTAAATGCCCTGCTACTCTTGACATTTTTTTCTCAGGCAGGTCCCTTCTACATTTGGGCCAAGTTGACACACTAGGAAACTGAAGTGCTGTGCTTATCTGCCATTCACCTGTATTGTGGGCAGTGTTAAGAAGGTGACCACATTTGCTGACTCAAAAGGCAACACTCATGATCTGAAAACAGAATTGCCTTTCAAACCAGGGCTGAAGCCATTGAGCACATGCTTATCATCACGATTATGATTGTTGTTTTTACAGCATATGCACCCTTTCAACAGTCTCAGTAGATTGTTGCTATTGTTAATCATAGTACTGCAGTTGAAAAATCTGACCAGTCTCCCTCTCAAACTCCTGCTCACCTCTTGCTGACCCTGGGGGCATTTCTTTCCCAAACTAATTTATTTATCACTCTTCTTTTCACTGTACCCCTTACCTCCTCTGTATCCTTTCTCATCATCCATGTTCATCCACAATGTTGTTTTTCCTTTTGCCTTTGGATTCCTCTGTGTGTGTGTGTTTACTTTCCATCTAAAATCACTCTAAAGTTATCCCATGAAGCAAGACAATATCAGTTTGTCTTTGAAGACAGATTATTCTAGGACCTGTGCAGCATCTCAACTCACCTCCGTTACTCTACTCACTCACCAACACTACCCTTCCATACCAGGGGCTACCCCCAATAAACAGATTTTTTACCCCAAAGCTATGTGTTTAATTTTTTTTTTTTACAAATCAACCTTACCACTTTCAAAGTACTCTCCATTACACTTAATACAAATGTCAAATCTGTGATTCCATTCTTGGAAACATTTTCCAAACTCATCAGTTTGGATGGTTGACAGCACCTCCCTCATTTATTTCTTCACTTCTAAGTTGTCAAATCACTGTCCTTTAATGTCCTTCTTCAGTTGCAGAAACAGAAAGAAGTCACACAGAGTGAGGTCGGGTGAGTCAAGTGCGTGGGACAAGAGAGTCATGTTGGTTTTGCCAAAAACTGGTGCACTGAAGTGACTGTGGTAGTGGTGCACTGTCGTTGTGACAAAACTAGTCCCTCTTCTGCCACACATTGGGCCTTTTTGGTCACACACTGTTACTCAATCTTTTTAGAACCTCTGAATAGAAAGCTTGATTAACAGTCTGACTTGGTGGAATGAACTTCAAATGCACTATCCCCCTGACATTAAAAAAAAAAGAGCATCTTCTTGATCTTTGATTTCACTTGACAAGCTTTTGGGGGCCAAAGTGACGATGGCATCTTCCACTGACTTGATTGATGTAAGGTTTCCTAAGAATAGCAGCATGTCTGGTCACAAGTAATGACCTTGGGGAAAAGCCTGGTCAAAAGCGCTGTTCTTTTGAAGCAGGACATGTTTTCGCTCGATATTCTTTCCTGGTCTGTCAGAACCTGAGGCACGACTTTTTCAACGACCTTTCTCATTCCCAAATCCTCCATTAAAATTTGCTGAACTGAGCTCCAAGATAGTCCAGATTCTTCCCCATCTCTTCAATGGTCTATAGTTGCTCTTCAAACACAAGTGCATGGATTTCTTTTTGGTATTTTCATCCATTTGGAAAGTTGACAGAAGTCCAGAACAAGGTTTGTCATCAATCGACACTTCACCTTTTTTGAACTGAGAAAATCACTTGCACACTTGAGTTTTCCCATTGTGCTGTCTTGTAAGCTGTGTTCGGCATCACAACAGTTTCTATGGCATTTATCCCAAGCATGAAACAAAATTTCACAGAATTTCATGCTGTTCTCTTAAATCAGCCATCACATAAAACAAGGTTCAAGCGAAACTGCTTTTATGAAAAAAATTCAGAGCGAACCTTCTCAAGTGATGCCACTGGGTGCACTAACTCAGAGAAAGTTGTTTGATGCTTGCCTAGTGAGAAAAATGTATACTATGAAAACTTCATCCAGTGGAGATATTTTTTTCAATTTTTTTGGTGGGGGTACCCCCTTGTACCTAAATGAAGCATGACCCACTGTCTTCTGTCGTCCTCTTTCCGCCACTCTGATGAAATGCTCACTCAGGGTCACCAGGGCCTTCCTCATCACCCAATCTCCCGCCCTCTTTTCAGGGACCCCGTCGGTCGTACAGTGGGTTACACACTGAGCTGCTAAGCACATGGTCAGCAATACAGCCTGGGAAACTCCATGGGGCAGTTCTTCTTGTGTTATCAGGTCTCTGTGAGTCAGAATGGACTCTGTGGCAGTGAGCTTGGTGCTTTTGTTGTGTTCGTTTTTGCGTTTGACTGTGTAGACCAGTGGTAACCAAACGTCATCATGCATAAGAATCACCAGCAGTGTGTTTGTTAAAAACGCAAAGTCCCTGGTCACACTCACAGAGCTTCTGACTCAGTAGGACCTGACTGCAGAGCCCAGGAGTATGTATTTCCAGGAGACAAACCAGGTGACAGAGATGCAGGGGCTCTCCAGAGGACACTTTGACCAATGCCGCATCCTTCTAGAAACCTGCGCCCTGTCCTTAGGTCTGTCTGCACTTTCCTGGTTCTCCTCCCTCCTTTAGATGATACTTTCTTAGGCTGCACTTCTTTCTTCTTGATCGGATTTTGGAAAGTTATTCTTCTTAGTGCACGCTTAGTGCACACATTCTCAGAATGAACTCACCCACCAAGAGGGCTGCAACTCCATGCCGACGATACTTAAACCAATGCTATCGATTCCAACCTCTCTTCTGGGACTTACGCTACATTTCTGTCTGGCTACTATCCAGTGCTTCCTAGGTTATCCCCAGATGTTCTCTATCCCAATGTGAATGTGCCACCAATCCCCAGAAGGTGTTCTCCATCCTGTGCTCCGAGTCCTGGTCATCTATAGATGGAGCCATTGGACCCAAAACCACATCATTTTAAAACCCCTTATCATCTTATCACTCCTCTTCTAATCCCATCACTCCTTTATCTAAACACTGGTAGTAAATCTTGATAAGTTCTTGTTTTTATTGCAGTTTACAAACTCATGATTTTGTCCTTGGGGGATCTGCCAAGCCATCCTCCAATCTACCAACAGTCTTATCTGCCATGGCTTCTTCATCTCTCTGCAACTTCTCTTTAACACCCTCACTAGTCCTGCCCATTTCAGCCAACTCATGGCAGTACCTGACCTTGTTGGGCTTCCCTCTTGCCCTGAAGCAGGTATCAGATATGCCTCCACACTGCACCCTTTCTTCATTTCCTTACAACTCTCCCTCCTATGGCCTTCTACTTCTACACTGGGTTTGATCATTCTTACATTGGCCTCACAGAATTCGCTGCCAATTCTCATGATTCAAGGGGTTTACTAGAGAGTGAATAGACTAACAACAGTCAGGATCCCTAAGCCATAAGGATAAGCATTGGTCCACAGCAACACCTCCCTTCAGCCAGCAATCAAGTCTCTCTCTGGTCCTCAGCCTCTCAGCCATTTGTTCCCTTGGTCTCTCCCTCCCTGGACCAGAAAGCCTGCTTTCCACTCTTCATCGCCCTGCTCCCCTTGTTGGGCACCACATCTCTGGTCTTCCACCCCTTCTGACACTGATCTCGAATGTGCTCGCCCAAAGGTCCTGGTCTCTCTCTCTGCAGCTGCTTCAAAGATGGTTGGTCCTTATAGCCAGGGGCAGGGGTTGGGGTGGGGGTTATAAGTAACACTGACCAGTCCCCTCTTTTCGTGTTGCACATTCCCTGCCTGATCATTTGATGAGAGTTACAGAGACAGGGTTAGAAGAGCATATTAAGAAATTTCATTATTTGGATTTCTTCTTTCCTCCTGTCTGTTTTCTGGATAGAAAGAGTCTCCTTGGCTTGCACCCATGATCTCCAGACACCATTTAAATGTCATCTCCTCATCTCCCCTCTTGCATGAAGGTCCAGACTTCTCAAGGCACAGCAATGGTGCCTTACTCCTCATTATATTTCCACCATGAAGCAATGTCTATCTAGCACTATAAACTTCATATGATGAATAAAGAAATGAACAGATGGTGAATGGGAGCGGCATTGCCTGAATGTGGCCCAATAAAACCGATTGCCTCTTATTTATTAGCTGGCAACTTGGTTCATAGCTTTAGCTTAGTGTTACCACTTTGTGTGATACTGCATCGTCTTCAGTCTGCATGTACATTTCCTGACAGAAAGGATCGAGTCCTTCTCCACTTTGTCTTACACATATGACCATGTTCACATATGTTTTCTTGATAAATGACAGTCCTAAAAAAAGGGAGTTTTCCTGCTTCCTGTAAAAAATGGGAATTAAAAAAAAAGCATAGGTGTTAGTCTGGGTTGACTAGAGAAACAAATCCAGAGACACTCGTGTGTGTGTGTGTGTGTGTGTGTGTAATAGAGAACTTTCTATCAGAGAATAATTGTATATCAAGAAAACAACCCAGTCCAGCCCAGATCAAATCCATAAGTCCAATATTAGCCCATATGTCTGATACCAGTCTATGAATTCCTCTTTACACTCACACAACACATGCAATGATGCCAAATGCAGGCAGTTCACAGGCCAGTGGGTGGAAAATCTTGTGGTTCCAGTGGCAGTGGAAGCATCTCAGTCCTGGTCTGTGTCTCCACCGTGCTCCTCCAGCTCCAGGGCTCTAGTGTAGCTCTATGTGTCTTGTCAATAGAAATGTCTCACAGGGAGCTGTGTGTCCTACCTCTAAGGAGGAAGATAAGAGTTTCCAGAACTCTCAGGAGGCCAGGACCACACAGAGGCCTTATTGGCTAAGACCTGGAGGCTAGATTCCGCCCCTTTGCAAGTTGACTGGAGATTATGGAGCTGCCACAGCATACTATGTAGCGAACACTGCCTGAACTAGACTCTGGAAGTTGATGCCTTTGGTCTGCCCTGTTGTTGACAACCTGAGACAGGCTCAATACCTTTCAAGTGATTGATGAATGGGATGACACACCAATAGCTCATCATGACTGTTCTGTCGTCTTTACACTCAGTTTTCTGCCACAAGGGTGCTGAAATGCATAACACTGAGATGCATTTGTGTTTGATCAATATTAGATCTATGCAGTGGTGGGATTCAAATAATTTAACAATTGCTTTGCTGCCCTAATGACTGTTTTAAGTATTAAAAGAACATATACTAAAAGGTAGTTTGTTATTTATTATTAAGTATACTAAAAGGTAGTTTATTATTTCAACATACCAGAACCCTGCAGTTGCGTGATTTCTACATTGGACGTCGGGTTCTATCAGCAAGAACTCTGATTACAAGTGCCTTTTTAACTACCTGTTCTCCAAACACAAGAAAATATTAGGTATTAGTTCTGCCAAATCGGTGCAAACCAGCTGAATCCCACCACTGGATTTATTGGTATGTGCTGTGTTTGGTGAGAATCTTCTGAAAAGTTTTCTTGTTAGTTTGTTTTTTTCATTATTTCTCAGCTATTCCACCTAAGAAACATAGATTATGTAATTTGTGGAAATAATACTTTTGTGGAAACCAGAAATTTATGTCATTGCTATAATATTACAGCTTTGTTTACAATAATAACCAACATTTTTGTTGACTGTTTCCCATGGACCGGGCACCCTATATGACTCAGCTCGCCCCTATCACACATGTACTCTTACTTTGTCCCCATTTTATAGATGAGGACCAGAGGCCGGATAGTGTAACCTGGCCCAGAGTCTCACAGCTATCAAATGCTTAGCCTGGATGGATGAGTTCAATTGTACTTTAGAACCAGGGTTCAACCGCTGGACGTGAGCAAAACAGGAGCGGGCTCTCTCACCAACGCTTGAGATGCTGCCTTCTGTCCCACAGGGTCAAGAAGCTGAAGGAGACCCTGGTGGCTGTGCAGCAGCTGGACAAGAACATGAGCAGCCTGAGGATGTGGCTCGCCCACATGGAGGCCGAGCTGGCCAAGCCGATTGTCTACAGTTCCTGTGACTCAGAGGAAATACAGAGAAAGCTCAGTGAACAGCAGGTACAATAACCAATGAAAAGTCTCAGGCCTGGAATGCCCATGCGCCTGGCTAGAGTGCAGGAGCGTGTGTGGGATGGGGAATGGGATGGAAGGGCAGGAGGAAAGTTGGCAGAAACGATGAGGCAAGGAGGCCTTGGCTGGGTGGATGTTTGGAGCAAGCAGGTACCCTGTCACAGCACAGAAACGAATTCTTAAGCAGACATTGTGCCACAATGACCTGCCAGGGAGCTGTTCTCAGACAACAGGTAAGATTGAACTGCCATAATGGATTCAAAAAGTACTGGTATTTTTTGTTGTTGCTTTATTTGTGAGTTATTGGCCTTAGAGTCCTGTATTGATAGTATTTGGGAAAGCTTGAAGAGATTTTCAAGTCAGGAAATGTTTGGCGTTGTAAGGATGATTGCCTGAATTGCAAACGACACATCTTCCTTTCACCTTTCTGTATGTAGCCAACACAGTGGATCTCATTCACTTGCACACACAGCCCCACAGAGCAAAAGAGCATGATGGTCCTACACACGAAAGCACATGCAGAAGAATGCCACCGACCCCTCCCCCCCCAAAAAAAAACGTATTCTGACCGAGTATGTCAGACTCTAATTGTGCATGACTGTTGCTCTGGTTAGGTCCCGCCAAGTCGGCTCTGAAACATAGCGAGCCCACGTACAACAGCGTGAAATGCTCCTTGGCCTGTGCCATCCTCACAAGCATTGCTAGGTGTGGATCCATGGGTGCGGTTCCTAGGTCAGTCATCTCAGGGAACGACTTCCTCTTCTTCCTGCCTCTCAACTACCAAACTTGTCTCCTTCTCCAGGAATTGCTTCCTCCTGAAAACTCGTCTAAAACGTGTAAGACTGAGTCTTACTAGCTCCTCTTCTAGGGAGGGTTCTGACTTTATTTCTTCTGACAGGTTTATTTGTTCTTCTGATTGATGTTGTCAGGTGCCATCAAGTGGGTTCCAGCCCATAGCGCCCCTAAGCACAATGGAACACCGCATGGTCCTGCACCATCTTCACAATGGTTCCTATGCCTGAGCCCAGTGATGCAGCCATTGTGTCAACATCACTCATTGAGCGCCTTTTTCTCTTCCACTGCCCCTCCACTTTACCAAACATGGTCCCTTCTCCAGGGACTGGGCTCTGCTTCCAACATGTCAAAAGTATGTAGGGTGAAGTCTTGCCATCCTTGCCTCTAAGGAGCACTCTGGCCTTACTTCTTCCAGTAAAAATTGGATTGTCCTTTTAGCAGTTCACGGTACTTTTAATACTCTTCTCTAGTACCACAATTCAAATGTGGTGCCTCTGATAGTCCTTGGTATATAATATAGTATAATATAATATAATATAAATATACCATGTTCATCTGATAGTCTATGGTATCTTAATTTTTCTTTGCCAACACCATAATTCAAAGACTTCAATTCTTCACTCTCCTTTATACCTTGACTAGCTTTCATATGTATATGAAGCAATTGAAAATACCCTGGTCCATTTTGAAACACACCATAAAAAACCAAATTCACTGCTACTGAGTCAATGCTGACTCATAGTAACCCCCTGTGGGTTTCCAAGACTAACTGTTTATAGGAGTAGAAAGCCCAATCTTTCACCCATGGAGCTACTGGTGGTTTCAAACTGCCAACCATGCAGATTACAGTTCATTGTGTAGCCACTACACCACCAGGGCTCCTGTCAATTGGCATACGTTAGAAAATTGTCTGTAGTGCGTCATTAATTCCCATAGAAATTCATGCTGCTGGTCGACTTTGGACTGCCCTTGAAAGTTCCTTCTAAATGACGGTTGCTTCCATTCCATTGGCACCACACTAGCCCTGATGCTTAACTTAGAAATGATTCGCTTTGATGAAATGCACATTGTACCTGTTTTTAAAAGAATTATTAGGAAAAATTACCATAAAATCATGTGTGTACTTTCTTTCTTAGATTCTCATTTTTAAACCAATGAGGATAGATGTCAAAAGACAGTTAAGTTCTGTTGTTGTTTGTATTTAAATTAGCATTTAAAAAGGAACATTAGGGCATTTTAAATTTTTTGTAAGTTTATTTCACTGGCAAGTGTACTGGTGGACTTTATAACTGACCCCTGATCATCTCCCAAGTTATTGTGAACAAGAGGATGCTGTCTCAGTCTGGGTTCACTAGAGAAGCAAGACCCATGGGTTTTTAGATTCCTACGTGAAGAGAGAAATTTATATCTAGAAAATGGCTCTCGCGGTTGTAGAAATGGGCCTGTCTAAATCCAGGCAGGTCCTGTGAGTCCCGGCGTCAGAGGAGTGGAGGATGGAAGCTAGAAAGAGAAGCCGTGATGGCTTAGCAGGGCAGAGGTGGCGGAAGCTTATACTTACCACAGAACTTTGAGAGCTCGAGAGTTGAAAAGCAAAAATTGGGCTGTCGATAGTTATGTAAAGCAGACACTGTCTTGAAAGTCTGAATAAGGAGCCGTCACTAAGTGGCTCAGTAGTTAAGAAGGTGGCTGCTACACTGAAGGTCAGAGATTCAAACCCACAAGCAACACTGTGGGAGGAAAGACCTGGCAGACAACTCCTCTGGGAAGTGTGGTCTGGGAAACAGTGGGGCAGCCCACCTCTACCCAATGGGGGAATTATGAGTTGGAATCAACTCAAAGTTAGTAGCACAACACCAGCAGCATCAACAAGCCCACAGAAAGGGTCCTAGTAGTTCAATGGTGAAGTATTCAGCTGAGAACTACAAGCTTGAGATTGGAACCCACCCAACCACTGCATGGGAGAAAGACCCGGTGACCCACCCGGGAAGTTTACAGCCTAGAAAACCCTATGGGGCAGCTGCACTCCATCATCTTAGGTCACTACGAGTTGAAATCAACATGAGGCATCCAACAGCATGACTGGCAGATCCTCCCCCAAGCCCAGGTCCCAACCCCCAAACCCACAGGGTCCGGTTGATTCTGATTCATAGCAGTTCTACAGAGGGCATCCAAGGCTACCAGAGTAGCTGGTGGACTGGAGCAACCATCCTCTTGGTTAGCATTCAAAAGCTCACCCAACAGCATCATCGAGCCTTCCTTCCCACACCCAGGTAGCCAGGCAACTCAGCTTCATTCATTCCAGGAAAAGACCAGAAAATGACTCTTTGCTGAAGGCAAGATAGGGAAGCATTGAGTTTAGAGATGCAAGGTGCAGCCAAGACTGGAGTCGATAGATTGAAAATGGAGGAATGAACTGAAAGACTCTACCAAATGCCATGACTCCCACAGCACCTCCCTGACATAGCTCTTAAGAGTGTCACTAGCCAGGCTTACCCCTGCAAGGAGGAGCTTGGAGGGTTTGTCTCTGGAGAAACTAATCAGACCAAAAGCATAGACGTTCAGGTCGAGATATTCTGCGAGCCTTGCATGGTATAAAAGGCTAATGTTCATGGTTCCTAAACACAGTTGTGGGTTTTTTTCCAAGTCTACCCAGAAAGAAAGGTCTGACAGTCTACTTCTGAAAAATCACCCCTACCCCCACGCCCCACGCTCCCCACACACAAAGAGAGAAGACAAGTAAACTCACTGCTATTGAGTCAATGGCATCTATAGGACCAGGGAAAACTGCCTCTCTGAGTAGACAGGAGTAGACAACCCCATATTTCTCCTGGAGAATGGCTGGTGGTCTCATACTGCTGACCTTGCGGATTGCAGCCCAAGGCGTAACCACTACACCACCAGGGGTCCTCTGAACAGTCACAGCTCTTGGACACTGGTGTACAGCCCTATTCAGATGGCCGTGAGGTCACCGTGAGTTATGGTGGACTTGACAGCAGCTGTGTGATTTCTTTCACTCCTGTTCTAACCTGCGGTAACAGCCATTGAGCTTTAGTAGGTGGACATGACTGTTTCCATGGAGGAGAGGTCAAGGTGGAAAGGACACTGACTATATTCCAAGCACTAGAGAGGGGCATCATGCCTGGGAAAGTAGAGGCTCAGTGAAAAAGCTCTTCAATGAGTTGAGTTGTCACAGTGGCCGTGACAATGGGCTCAGACATAGCAACAATTGTGGGGATGGTGCTGGACTGAGCAGTATTTTATTCTGTTGTACAGAGGTTCCCTGGGTTGGGACCAACTCCACAGTCCCTAGGACACAATAGTAGATTGGGGCATTTTATTATAGTCTTAAAATTAGTTTTCTTGCCATATAATTCATCAACCATATAACTTTTGATTAAATTTTAAAATTTGTTGTTGTTGTTTTAAATGGTGTCTGGGTTTCAACCCTGACCTTCGCCACTTTGTATCATATTGCCCTTGACCAAAGGGCTAGCCAGTTTAACCCTCGCCTTCCTTAATTATAGACGTGGATAATCATGGTATAATATACATCACAGTGGTCTTATTTAAAAAGTTGATGAGAAAAGCATTTAACACAGTGCCTATATCACCAAGTGAGTGTTTGGTATATTTTATTTTAGTCCTATCATGTTTATTACAGTTTCCTCTGTGGGAAATGCTTGAGACTGATCTGTCAAAACTGGACCATTTGGACTCTTTGTTTTAAAAGACAGATAATGGTATTCTGTTGCCAAAAGAGGGAGACTCTGAAAAATATTGAAGAGATAAAATTCATCAGAAAGGCATTTTCTTCTACTTCCCTACATGGAGGTTTTTGTCTATTTTTTTTGTTAATGTAGTAATATTTTACTGATTTAAAAGGTCAAAAACATGTGGCCTAAGGATGACTGTGTTAGTCTGGGAAGACCAGAGAAACAAATTCATTGACACTCATGTATATAAGAGAGCTTTATATAAAGGAGCAATTGTATACTGAGAAAACATCCCAGCCCAGTCCAGATCAAGTCCATAAGTCCAATATTACCCCATATGTCCGATACTAGTCAATAAATTTTTCGGTGGGTAGAAAGTCTTGTGGATCCAATGGGCCTGGAAGTATCTCCAGGGCTCTTGTCTGCCATCAGTGTGGCTCCATGTGGCTTGTCAACAGGAAGGTGAAGCAGAGAGAAAGTATGTGTCTCGCCTACAGGGAGGAAGAGAGGAAGTTCCCAGAATCCTCATGAGAAGGCCAGGCCCACAAGGAGGCATCAGGCTGTGATCTGATTGATAGGCTAGACTCCACCCCTTCACTCTTAATATTCTCAAGTTGACACAAGATTATGTAACTACCACAACGACTTTAGAAAACTTTTCTGTTAAATTTCTGTTTTGATTGAATGGGAATAAATTCAGAAACCAGTCAAGACCGCATTACCAATTGACATTCAAGTTGGACTCAAATCTTTACTTTTACCAGTACTGTTATTGTGAACTTCCATCGCGTCGTCCCCAACTCATGGTGACTCTGCACAAAAGCTGTGCTCTGTGCCATCACTATGGTCTGTTGGGACTGGATGCCAATGGATTGTTGCTCTTGGGTGCCCTCTGATTGGCTGGTTTTGAGCAGTAGATCTCTGGGTCTTCCTAATTTGGCTCAGTGTGGATGCTCCGGTGAAACTTGTTTAGCATCATTGTAGCAAACAAGCCTGCACTCCTGGATGGTGACCGTGGACGAGTTGCCTTGGCAGAGGATCAGGCTAGGGCTCCCTCATGGAAGAAAATAATTCTACCCCAGAATCACTCAGGGAGCTTACATGCAATCATAAAGACCATCAGCCTCAGGGTAGCTCTAGCTCATACATTGATTTTAACAAAAACGTTTGGGTACTTGGGGACATTAAGTGGAAAATACCCCAGCTTCCTTAAATACATGGGTTAGATCCCTTTACACCTTGGAGTTTCTTCTTCCTGGCTCTCTGAGAACTCAGTGATCTTGTACCTTTGAGCGGATATTGAGTTCAATTTCGACAATGATTTGGTGTATAATTTTTAGACAAGAAATCCCTGTATATCCTTCTGTACATAAGTGAAAATTTTTATGTGAGAAATTTTAAAGAACTGTTTTCTGGAATAGAAACAGTTTTGACACAATGTTTCTTCTCATGACTAGTCCATACAATCTCCCAGCAATTATCAAAGGCACCATGGTTAGAACAATAAGCTAGTGTGCTTTACAGAAGGCACTGGGCCATTGTTGTCAAAAGAAAATGAAGTGGGGCATGGGGTCTGACCTCCTCTGGCTACGCAGAGGGAAGGAAAGTCCCCATCATCAGCATTTGCTGCCCAATGTCTATGCCTGGGAGGCAGAAGTCAAACACGTCCCACCTTCCTACCAATCCGGACACCAACCGTCCCTCAACAGCACTCTACCTACTTCTGTGGCCGGGCATGATAATTCACTTCAGAAGCCATGCTACCCACAGATGATGCTCACGATTATGGGGCTTCTCAGGGAAGTGACGAGGTTATAATTCAGGTGAGAAACATTCAAAATGCACTTGCTCCGTCAGGATTGTTTCTTCTCTGTTCCACCCACAGTCAGGTCTCTCTCTGACCTGCGGCCTCAAGCTGTACACTGCCCCGCTCAGTCAATGTTGCAAAACTCTTTTAGGGCTGCCTGTAAATTCATGCCACTCCCCCATAAACCTCTACCTGAAGGCATCCAGCTCTAGTTTTATATGTCAGCCAACCCAGCTCTGCAAATGTATTGCCCAGAGGCACCCCACTCCACCAGCCTGAAAGCACCGAGCTTCACTCGCTGAGGGCTGGGAGGTCCACCACTCTGTCTCGTGCTCCGGCTCCTGCTTCTCCTGTTTCTGGGCCTCTTCTCCTCCTCTAGTATTAAGGCTGTGTTCAGGGGTCTCAGGGTCCAAAGGACACATTCCACGCTTGGCTCTTCTCACTTACTGGTAACAAAACTCCCACCCCTGCTTCCGAGGGGGCTCATTCTATACCCGCAGGATGACAATCACGGTGAACTCTGTTAACACCCATTCACAGTCCAATCATCTAATTCAATCTGCATCTTCCCCCACCTTCTTAACCAGCACCATCAGGAAAATGAAGGTCGTTTGGTGGGAGTAACAAGGCTATGTCTGTAAGAACCAAATTAAATAATTGGCCATTGTGTTAAGGAGAAAAAGAATAGGAAATACAAAACCAGAATATCTATCCCAGCTGTCTGAGTGAGTTGTGTAACGATTATTAGAACAAGAGAATAACTGGACAAATTCAAGAACTACCGCCAGAGAAAGGGAAGAATTGGGCGAGTGATCAATCTGAGTAGTTAAAAAAGGAACGCCCCCGCCAGGGGCACCTTGTAGTCAGGGGATGCTCACTTTGAGTTCATTAGTCTTAGAACGCATCAGAGAAAGCAGCATTCATTTTGGTTATTCGTCCTTTGGAATTAATATGCAGACTTCATGTTTTGGGATTATCTGGAAATGTAGTGCCTTACTTAACAATCTAAGCCTTCTATTTCTGTCCTACATTTAAAATTGAGGAAGCTCCTAGAAATAGTGATCTATGACTAGATCACAGAAATATATGATGTGGAACTTAGGTCACTTAAGCTATCATACTTGAAGTTCAGTCAATTCTAACACACGCACATCCATATCTATCTATCTATACATATATATCATATGTATTCATACATGTACATGTGTGCACACACAAGCATATGCACATATTTTAAAAAATCCCAACTCACTGTCAGCAAGTTGAATCTGACTCATAGCGACTATTTAGAGGATTTCTCAGGTTCTGGAAATTTTTGTGAAAACAGACAGCCTCTTCTTTCTCTCACGGAGTAGTTGGTGGATTTGAATCACTGATCTCATGTTTAGCAACTCAACACTTACCCAACGGAGCCATCAGAACGTTTTCTCTCTGTAGATAGATAGTTACATGGATCTAGATGGAGATGGATAGAGATAGCGATATATCATGGTCATGAAGTCCTCTGCTCCTTATGAAGTATATGTCTGTATTTTGCTAGAAATCCAAGCAGTAACTCTTTCTCTGTTCATGTGATAGTCCTGCAGGAAAGGCTCTCTCCCGCTAAACCAGGAAGACAAGTATTATTGATCCCCAAAGAACCCCACTAATCAATAAACCATTTTGTCCTGCAGAGACTTGAAGCGGTCACAGCATCCACAGTGGGTCAGATAACCATTCCCGGTTAGCTGGCACTATCCTAGTACTTGGAATGTGCTTGTCCTCCGGGGTGTAGACAGGTCAACGATGCGCAGGTGTCTGATTTCTAAAAACTGTAGCCAATGGGACGTTCAGAACAGAGGATCCCCTTGGCTCTGTGGCTTTCTGACATGCGTGAGGACCAGCAAGTCAGGAGTTTCCACAAACGAAAATGCCAGGATGCAGCTGCCACAAATCCTCTCCTCCAGTTGAAAGGTTCAATGATGTAACTCATTCGATCGAAGGGGAAGTTCTGGCCTGTTGGTCTTTTGTAGGTCAAATAGGTTGTGGGTCACATGTTGACTATAGCGACATGGTCATTGGTGGGGTGGGACACTACGGGGGATAACAAGCTTCCTTCTTTTCCTGATCGATACACTGGCCTCAGTTCTTACTAAGAACCTCAATCTTCCCTGCCAGACTCTGCTGCTTCTAACACAAACACGCAATACAATTCCCAGATGCCACCGTGGCTGATGTTGATGCACTGTTAGGTGCTACGGAATCTGTTCCAACCCAGAGAGACTGTGTGCGCAACCAAAGGAGACCTCCCAATCCTGCGCCATCCTCACAATTGCTCCTGTGCTTGAGCCCATCGTTGGAGCCACAGTGTCCATCTCCATCTCTGAGGGCCTTCCTCTTCTTCACTACGCCCCCTCCGCTCTACTGAGCATGACGTCCTGCTCCAAAGATCGGTCTCTCTGGACAAGGTGTCCAGTACATGAGACAAAATCTTGCCATCCTGGCCTCGAAGGAGCACTCTGGCCACACTTCTTCAGAGACAGATTTGCTTTAAGCTCCCTCATACTTACTTCAGAAATATTCCATGTCATCTTTTAATAAATATTTTTCATGTAAAAACAGAATTCTCCTAGAAACCATATATTGCCATGTGTAAAAATGTAGATTTTCTGATATGCACTAGGATTTGTATAATGGCACGAAAAAGAAAGTGCATCTGTTAAAATGTTTCTAACCCTCAAATTTAAGTCGAGGCTTTTTATCACTTGTTTTTTTAGCTCTTTGTGATGGGAATTTTTAAAGCACCTTCAGATGCAGAATGGTACAATTAACCAAGTATTAAACAAGCAGCTTCAAAGATAAGCAGAGCTCATGACCAGTTGATTTTATGTTGTCCCCCTAACTCCCCCTTCCTCCCCCAGCTTTTAAGCACATCTCATTAAAAAAATTGAGTTTATATCTGTAAATGGCAAGGACCTTAAAAATTATAATAACTGGAGTATTATTATTACACTCAAGAGTAACAGTGATTAAATCCATTTTTTTATCTCAAAAGATCAGATTGAAGTCCCAAATTGCTAGGACAGTTAGACTGAAAGAAATTAATTCATGATAGTGACTTGTCTCTGTATACGTTGTAGCGAACATAACAGAGAGGCAGATTCTTTTCTTTTTTTTTTGAGGCAGATTCTTATAGAGGAAGTCAAAGTCATGCTTCATATTATATCCATTCTAGGAACAATATGTCCTGGTTGTATAGTGAATGCAGTTTGAAATAGTTTGCCTTTTATGTAAATTAATACTTCCACATAAAATATCACCTCGAAGGGTTTCTAAGGGTTCCTGGTGGCTACGAGGTGGGTTGTGAACTGCCAGGTCAGCTGCTCTCCAGGAGAAAGATGGGGCTTGCTACTCTTGTCAATGGTTGTCGTTTCAGAAACTCAAAGGCCAGTTCTCTCCTGTCCTATAGGGTCGCTGTGAGTGGGCACGGACCTCATGCCTGCGAGTTCGGAGAAAGAGTTGCTGTCTTGGAAACACACGGGGCCGTCCATTCTCCCCCGTCCTGTAGGGTTGCTATGAGTCAGCAGAAGCCTTTGGCAATGACTGGTTTGGAGAGGAGTTTCGGTAGTGGTTGGTGATAACAAGAATGCTCCTCTCTGCTTTGACGGGTGCAATAACATACACTGACTTCACTGGTATGGAGGAGTGTGTGTTTCCCCTGATCTTTAACTTGCACTTGTTGTTGTTATTGTTGCTGCTATTGTTGTTGTGTGCTGCCAGGTGCACCTTGACTTAGAGGGACCCATGTGACTGCGTAGAACTGCCCTCATAGGGCGTCTTTTGCTGGCACCGTCACAGAAACCGACCGGCAAGTCTTTCTCCCCAGGGTCGCTGGTGGGTTTGAACCACCAACCTTTGGGATAGAAGCCAAACACTTAATCATTGTGCCACCACAGCTCTTTAAGCAATTATTTGGACCATAAGACATAGCACGATTACTTACAGACAGAATTTCGAGTTGGAATCAACTTCAGAATGTGATGGGCCGCTCACGCTGACATCATGACTTCTGGCAAGAATCGGTTTCTAAAATACAGGCTGAAAGCAGCCATTGAGCAAAGGTCACCGGCCACACCGACCGACTGCTGGCCACTCGATTCTGACCCATAGGGATCCTCGCTAGACGGCTTCATGGCAGCGATGGCCATAGCTCCCTCCTGGGGAGCAGCTGGTGGCTGCAAACCACCACACTTTGGGCTCGCAGCTGAGCGCTCTAGCATTGTGCCCCAGGACTCCCAAAGGGCACAGGTGCTTTAGTTACTATAAACAAAGGGGGCGTAGCACAACTGATGTTTAACTGGAGTTAAAAATCAAATGTCAAAGAAAGTGAGATGCGATTTAGTACTTAAGGGCAAAAAAAAAAATAAAAAAAAATCCCAGTAGACTATTCTCACGGTGGAATAAAGAGTTAGAGGGTGGTTGGCCGGCTTAACTGCTGAAAACCAAGCTGCAGGTCTTTGGAGTGCAGGACCCTGTTCTGGAGTGCCAGAGCTTAGCAAGTATGTCTGTGACTGGATTGATCGATTGAGTTGTGGATTGAGGGAATGGAAGTCATTTATCTCAGAAGCAGAAACCAGGAGGAGAGGATATACAATGCCACAATTCAAAAAACAAAACAAACAACCAAAAACAACCCTCCATGCACCCTTAATTCTGTGTCCATTGTTCAGTTTATTTCTTTCAACATTTCTCACCTCGCCGCGGCATTTCTCGCACACTCTTCAAGTTGCCCGGCTCCCCAGTGGTGCAAGTTGTAAGCACTCAGCTGTTGGTGGCTCAACCCCCCAGCCACTCCGTGGGAGAAAGATGTGGCAGCCTGCTTCTGTACAGATGACAGCCTGGGAAACTGTGGGGTCAGTGCTCTTCTGCCCCAGAGGGCTGCGTCGGGTCAGAATTGACTTGACGGCAATGGGTTTAGTTCGTGGAGTGCTCCAGATGTCATGCATCTGGCCCGAGACGTCTCATGCATCCACGACAGCGAACTGATGGCTCAAGGTCTTTTCTAGCTGTGTATCAGTTCGGTGACTACAGTTGCGGCTTCTCTTATCTCCACGCCGCCCGTGCCTTGCGAATGAAGGGCGCCGTGTTCCCTCACAGGAGCTGCAGCGAGACATTGAGAAGCACAGCACGGGTGTCGCCTCGGTCCTCAACCTCTGTGAGGTGCTGCTGCACGACTGTGACGCGTGTGCCACGGACGCCGAATGCGACTCCATCCAGCAGGCGACACGAAACCTGGACCGGCGATGGAGGACCATCTGCGCCATGTCGATGGAAAGGAGGCTCAAGTAAGCGGGGGCTTTGCAAGAAGTAGAGACAAGAGCAGCACGGGCGACGCTTTTAGTTACATCGCCCAGTGAGAGTCCTGGTGTCCCCAGCGAGCAGGCTTCCGTCGGCTGGGAAACTAAGCGAGTAAGGCAACGCATAGGTATGCCAGGCTGAGTTAGGGCTGACTTAACGGCTTAGAGAGAATTCAGAGAAATACCAGCAAGTCCTTGGCAGAGGAGTAGACGATGACAGGATTGGGGGGGATGACAGAGGAATCTATTGAAGAGAAATTGTATTGATCTTGAGGTCTCTTGACAAAAACAGTGGTTATAAAAAAAGAGTGATGCATGACAAGATTATTATACTTAAGACCCCAGCCTTGCCTTTTGTGGTAAAGTCTGAAAAAGGTAATGAGGGGGCTTCTAAAACTTCACGGTGAAGGGGCTTAAGTGGAGAGCAAATGTTTTGAGAATGATGAGGGCAATGAATGTACAAAGGTGCTTTGCACAACTGATGTATGTATGGGTTGTGATGAGTTGTATGAGCCCCTAATAAAATGGTTAAAAACAAAACAAAAAAACTTTATGGCGAAATGGAAGTGTGGGCCCTTCCCCAAGTGGGGAAGAGGAGAGGGCAGACAAAGATGAGGCGTAGACCCTGTCGTGCTAAGGCGGTCCTAGTGTCAAAGGTTACCTCAGGAACAGAGCACACTCATCTCTGAAGTAGTGATGGAGTTGAAAATGGCTGTTACTGCCCATCACACATCGTGGGGTGGGGAAGGAGAGGAACCGGCGGTCTTACAGCCCACGATGAAAACGACGGGCCGGGACCACACTCACCGGGAGAAGGTCCATTGAACCCCTGGGTCGTATGCATAGCTGGCGTGGGAACTTTTTTCTACTACAAGTGACACCAAAAGTTTGTTTAGAAAACAAATTTTTTAAAAGATAATGGGCTATTCCCACAACTTTTGGGAACCCTCTCTGGCCTTGTACTTTACTAGGTTGAAGTTTGGCAAGAGTGAGCAGCATGTTGGCCTTACATGGGTTTGTTCCAGCCTCCGTTTTATGTCATCAGAACCTTGGCCTGGGCATGAGCTGGAAACATGGTGCGTCTGCCTGAGCTCCCTCGTACGTGTCCAGGACAGCTCGGATGCTGTGCCTACCATCTTCTCCTTGACTCGTTCCAAGTCCAGGGTTGCGGGACATGTTTCTAGTTGAAAAAAAACAAAACCAGAAAAACAGCTGTTTTCGTTTATCTCAAACAGTTGTCTCTCTTTCTCCCTGGTCAAACGTAGCTCAAGGCACAGCTATTGCTTGGCACAACGGTTGCTGGTTTGGGCACCCTTAATCCTGGTGCAGGCATCAGGCAGTGTTCTGGAGCGCAAACAAGCCCCAAACAATCAAACTCTGTTCCTTCCCTCACGGCCTCAGGATTGAAGAGACATGGCGATTGTGGCAGAAGTTCCTGGATGACTATTCTCGTTTTGAAGATTGGCTGAAGATCTCGGAAAGGACAGCTGCCTTCCCCAGCTCTTCTGGGGTGCTCTACACTGTCGCCAAGGAAGAACTCAAGAAATTCGAGGTGATTTATAATTCCGAGTAACGAATCCTTCTTTCCTCATTAACTGTGAAAGTCGCCAGCTGGCAGCTGTCCTAAGTCATAAACGGACTGTTCATCCCCCACAGTATTCGCTACGACAGCTGAGCGTAGCCATCTTACGATTTCCTCATCAACCGGCCGGAGGAAGGGAGGGAAGGACGTTTTGATTTAAAATGATAAAGAATTACAAATGCGGCCCTGGGTTCAAGGTCGCATTGGGTTTCACCAGGGACCTGATTGTTTTAGGGTTTAACGTTCCCAGTCTCATTTCACCAGGGACCTGATTGTTTTAGGGTTTAACGTTCCCAGTCTCAGACATTTCCCTTCAGAACCGCTGTCTGTACGTAGGTGGCCTTGAAAGTCGCAGCTGCATCACCTTGGGCATGCCCCACCCCCTTTTTATTCACCGCACCTTGGGCATGCCCCACCCCCTTTTTTATGCAACGAAGCATGATTTGTATTTTGCTGAACGGCGTGCTGCGAAGGTAAATAGCAGCCACTTCGGGTGAGAGGGCCTTTCACAAACAGCCCTTTGGCTTTTGTTTTTCTTGATGGACACAGAACCGCTAGTGGATTTGTAGGGAAGGACACATGTCGGGGGAATGTGCATAGAACAGTTTTATGGAGTCGTCCCCCCACCCACCCCCCACCCCCAGGGAGGAGATCAGAAATAGGGCACAAGCTACGCCGAGTTCAGCATACAGGTGAGGACAAACCGCCATTCATCCATTGCTACCCATGACCCACCATGCTCGGGACCACTGGCACCACCCCCGAGACACGGTCGTTCACCATTTTCTCACGGGTATCTTGACCCTGTCCTTGAGTCACCTTGACTAAGTGATTGGGCCCCGGGTGGAAGTAGACTCTTGTTGGACATTGTTGTCTTTCCTGCTGCAATGGTGCAACTTCTATTCTCCTCGACCCTGGCACGAGTCCCTCACGGGCACGTCTCTGTTTGGTCGTAGGCCTTCCAGCGACAGGTCCACGAGAGCCTGACACAGCTGGAACTGATCAACAAGCAGTACCGGCGCCTGGCCCGAGAGAACCGCACGGACTCCACCTGCAGCCTGAAACAGATGGTCCATGATGGCAACCAGCGATGGGACAGCCTGCAGAAGCGGGTCGCCTCTATCCTGCGCAGACTCAAGGTATTTGAGGTGCCTGGTGGTTCACAAGATGGGAGGGGGCCCTTTGTACACAGCATTAGGGAGAGTTCAGTGGTTCTGTAAGGTGGGGATGAATGGGTAGGAAAGAGGGAACCGATTACATGGAACTGTGTGTGACCTCCTCCCTGGGGGACAGACAACCGAAAAGTGGATGAAGGGAAACGTCGGACAGGAGAAGAAATGACAAAATACCCATTTATAAACTATCAAGGGCTCATGCGGGAGGGGGGAGCGGGGAGGGAGGGGAAAAATGAGGACCTAACGTCGGGGGTTTAAATGGAGAGAAAATGTTTTGAGAAACGATGTACAAATGCGCTTTACACAATTGATGTGTGTATGGATAGGGATAACAGTTGTATGAGCCCCTAATAAAATGTTTAAAAAAAAAAAAAAAAAAAGGTAGGGATGATGGTTAGAGTGCGATCCGGGAGATGATCCGGGGAAGGATTGCCGGGTTCTCGCTGCTTGTGGTTTTCTAGAGTTGTCTCAGAAAGGCCTACACCTTCTCGGTATATTGATGTAGGCTCTTTTTGTTATTTTCTTTGCACGGCCAGCATTTCATTGGTCAGCGTGAGGAGTTTGAGACCGCTCGGGACAACATTCTGGTCTGGCTCACAGAGATGGATTTGCAACTCACAAATCTCGAGCATTTTTCCGAATGTGATGTGCAAGCAAAAATAAAACAGCTCAAGGTAACTGATAGATTGTGTTTCAAATCACTCAGCCCCAAGAGAGTCTGAAAAGGACATCACTTATAGATCTTTTTTTTTGTGCAGAGCGTGTTGCAATTCTCTATTATTATTATTATCACTTAATATTACCACAAAAAATTTTTTCAGAAAATATCCTAACTCAAAAAACTCACTGTCATGGTCAATTCTGACAGCGTGACCCTATAGAACAGGGCAGAACTGCCCCTGCCAGTATCCGAGACTGTAACTCTTCCCGAGAGTAGAAAGCCCCATCTTTCTTCCACAGAAGGGCAGCGCGTCTTGAACTGCTGACCCCGAAGATCGCAGCCCAACTCCTTACCACGCCACCAGTGCTCCAAGTGTTGGTGGGGAAATCCCATGCTCTTACAATTCCATTTTTCACAAACTTTTATCTAATAAGTGAAATGTCACCAAGAGCATTTTCCTAACTTCATGAGAAGGAGTTCTGATGGGGGAGTGATTATGGGATGGGCGTTCACCTCAAGGTCCCCATCCTTGAAAAAATCACCAGTTGCTCTGTGGGAGAAAGATGGGGCTTCCTACTCCCATTACAATTATGGTGTCAGAACCTCACAGGGGACGTCTACCCTGTCCTGTAGAGTGGCTATGAGTCGGCATCCACTCAATGACCGTGAGATGCTGCTGCTGAACTGAATGGGAAGGTACACTTCTTGTCATTGTACATGGTAAATAAAATCTCACGAATAGCATTTTTTTCCTGACATAAGAAGACAGTGCCATGTGGTACTCACGCCCAGCCCGTGTGTCCAATAAGAAATGACACGCGATGTGTGCTATGCAGGCTTTCCAGCGGGAGATCTCACTCAACCACAGCAAGATCGAGCAGATCATTGCCCAAGGAGAGCAGCTGATCGAGAAGAGCGAGCCCTTGGACGCAGCCATCATCGAGGAGGAGCTGGACGAGCTCCGTCGCTACTGCCAGGAGGTCTTTGGGCGCGTGGAAAGATACCATCAGAAACTGATTCGCCTGCCTGTACGTATCCCTCTTGTTGGTCGCAGCCAGTGAATTCTGTCCAGACGGGTAGCTTCACACGGCAGGTACGGGTCAGAGTCCAGAGTCCTGTCAATAGAGTGCCTGATGCCAAGCCCCACTCATACATTCGTGGGTTTGGGGACCTTGTGAACGTGACTCTCTTGACTCAGCACCTTCGATAGGATTTCATCACAAGGCCAGTTGCCATGCGCTTGCTTGCAGTCATGGCAACGCCCTTCCTGGTCCGGGTAAAACTGTGCTCTCGTTGTTGGGTGTTTGCTTTTGTTTCCAGCCCTGTATGGTGACTCAGGTGGAGGTGTCCAGGGCACACCGTCAGTTTGGCTGTCAGTGAGACACATACATTCTGTTTTCATCTCATTCAATGTAATCCCTTCCGTGTGGCAGTTCCGTAGGGCTTTCCTGGTGGGCTTTGGAGGAGCAGATGGGTCTTCCTAGAAGACCTCTGGAAGATTCAAACTGCCCATCTTCTGTGTGGCAGCTGAGGTATGTCCTCCACTCGCACCACTCTGGACGCTCTCTCATTTAGCGTCCACACCTCCCACCTAGCGAAGCTCGCTTTGAGTAGCGAGTGAATATATGGAAAGAGGTACGAAGAATTCCAGGCACCTATCTCTTATGAGGGAGCCCTGGGGTCATCTTGGTTACATGATGGGCTGCTAATCTGGAGGGAAGCAGTGCCGGACCACCAGCCATTCCATAGGAGAAAGGTGGGCTCTCTGCCGAGAGCCACAACCTCAGAAACCCACGGGGCAGTCCTACCCTGCCCTGCAGGTTCACCACGAGTCAGTATCAGTGAGTTTCTTTACTTCTTATTGCTTATGGGAGGTGAGGAAGCCTCTGAGAGAAAGCTAGGAGGTGAATGTGAGGGACACTAACAGTCTCTTGATCAGTGAGATCATAGTTAGGCAAACATCTTTTTTTAATGTTTCTCTATTTCGAGTCTGAATTTTCCATATTGGGGCAGATTTTTCACGATCGCTTTCCCCCGTTACATCACCTGTCTGGAAGCGTTATTATTAGTGTGACCATTTGGGGTGGTCACGTACACTTCGTGTGTGTGCGTGGCAGAAGGTGAGGACAGTTGAGGTTTTACAGTGGTGCCGATGGTCATCCCATTGGGCTGCCGGCCCAAAGGCGGGAGATTTAAGCCCCTGGAGAGGTGCCTTGGAAGAAAGATCTAGCCATCTAGGTCCCCAAAGCCAGCCACTGAAAACCCCAAGGAGCACAGTTCTACCAACTCAGGGTACTAGAAGTCAGAATCCCCTCCTCCACAACTGGAGTAAGATTTGATTCGCAAGGGTCTTTCTTGTGCTGCATGCCCTGTGTGCACACAGAGCTACAGGCCCTTCAGTTACCTCCTCTGAGTGATCCATAGGTCAACCCAAGACCAGGATGTAACTTTTCCCAGTACTCCCACCCTGTCAGGGGCAATGCTGAGGCTGGTATACATCCAGGAGTCATACGTAGTAGTGGGGAGAGTCCCATTTATGTTTCCCGTGAAGTTTAATGTGATCCTGACCCAGTGAGACCTGTGGCCCAGACAAGCTTGGACCCTGAGTGGTGGGGGGAAGAGGACCCCCCTCCCCCTGAACACTGGAGTAACAGGGCTGGCTTAAACTGATTCCTAGCTACCTGACGATGAGCAGGACCTCTCTGACCGAGAGCTGGAGCAAGATGATTCTGCGGCCCTCTCGGACCTCTACTGGCGAGACCCGTCAGCAGAAGGTGCCCTTTCCCCCCAGCCCGCCTCCAACCCCTCGCTCTCCCTGGCCCAGCCCCTGCGCAGCGAGAGGTCGGGACGTGACACTCCGGCCAGTGTGGACTCCATCCCCCTGGAGTGGGATCATGACTATGATCTGAGTCGAGACCTGGAGTCAGCCGTGGCCAGAACCCTGCACTCCGAGGAGGAAGAGGGCCAGGAAGACAAGGACTTCTACCTCCGGGGAGCTGTAGGCCTCTCAGGTAGGAAGCCCTCTCCCCAACTCCCTTCCCACCCCCCCTCACAAGGTCATGAACCCTGAAAAGAAATCCATGATCACCCAAAAGCATATAGGCGATTTTCGCTGACTACCTTTCCCGGGCTCCCACAAGGGAGCTGTTGACTATTAATTGATGATCAACTATAACAGGTGGCACATTCATTGATGGATTCCATTGGGAGGATCTCACAGAGCCACTCTATGGATGAAGGGGACCACGGGGGCAGGGGTTGGGGGACAGATGTAGCGTGCCTAGAACTGTGCCTGGCTCCTCAGACACTGGTTACGATTCACAGGAGGAAACGCCTGCCAACAGGTCCAGGAGCACACTCTCCTGAGCCACGCACACCCCTTCTTTCCTGGGAAAGTGCTGAGCCTCCCTGGGACTCGGGGCACCCAGAGCACTCAGCTGTCCTCCACTCAGACGGTGCTCTTTTTACAGATGTAGTGATCCCCGAGAGCCCAGGGGCCTTTGTAAATCTCACAGAAAATGCCATCCGAAATGCCTCTGGTAGGCGCCCCAAGGCGGAGCCAGCCACCCCCCTGCCCTCTCAGCACACCTGCAGCCCTCTACCGCTTGTGGCGCACGCATGACGAGGGACACCTTCCTCTCTTACTGCTTGACCTGGGGGAGGTGGCGGGGGAGGGGAGTGGGGGGGGGGGGGGGGGGGGGGGGGGGGGGGGGGGGGGGAGCAGAGCAGGCTCAGATGTCAATACAGTGAAATGAAAT
>NW_022107431.1:16202789-16229291 GCF_000313985.2 Echinops telfairi
GGAAAGCCTCGTCTTTCACTGAACTGCTGGCCCTGTGGTTAGCGGCCCAACTCGTCACCCACTATGCTACCAGAAAGGAGAAGAGGAAGGGGTGGAGCAGCTCACCAGGTCACAGGGCCAGTCGCCAGGCTGGGGGAGAGCAGGGTTAGGCTTTACGTCACCAGATTATTAGTTTATATGCACGCGTCAGGTGTATGTGACCGAGAGAGAGGAAGTAAAGGAGCATGAATGAGGTAACAACCGCCTGAGAGCCTCAGAGTAAAAGACTTCTTCTGAGGGCATCGAAAAAGCCTTTTTATCTCGACAAAAGGAAATGTAATAAAGCATGCAATTATCTGTCTGCTGCCACCTGTGCTAGCTTCATGCTGATCATCGGTGCTGTCAAGATATTTAGGCATATGTCTCTCCAAATACTGGCACGAAGGTAGAGAGAGGGAGACAGGGAGAGACTGGGTCCCTTTGTAAGGAATGGTCAGTGTATTTGAATGGGGACTGAAAGATTTGAGGTTCAGCCCCACCTAGAGGCACGTGGGAAGCAAGGTCTGGTGATCCCCTTCCACAAACTCAGCCACAGCAAAGACCCTCTGGAGTCCAGTTCCACGCAGACACACCTCGGGTCTCCAGGAGGCAACCTGACAGCAACAGGGGAGAGATGGACCTACCTGTCAGAGATGTTCTAACGCTGAGATGGGAAAAGAGCCAGGTGTGCCCAGCTAGGATAAAAACACGTCTTCAGAGTAGGTGGAATCCTAGACCTTCGCTGTCTCTTTATTTCATCTCAAAGTTTAAATGTCACCGTTGTTTTTGGACACCTTTGAGCGAGCCCAGGGGTTACAGAGAACTGCCTGCGTAGCGTTGTCATGACTGTAATCTTTACACAAATAGATCGCCAGGCCCTTCTCACGTGGCACTGCTGAATGGGTTCAACTCACCACCTTTTCTGGCTGGTGGCTGAGCATGTCACCATTGATCCAACCAGGTGCCGCGGAATTTAAACAAAGCAAGTCATTCCTAGTTTGAGATCTTCCCACACAAAGTGAATGATGGAGCCATAGGGACCTTAAAAAAAAAGTAATAAAGCCAAACTCACTGCTGCCCCATGTGTCACCACTATACCACGAGGGCAACTCTCTGGGGGCCTTCCATGGCAGGAAATAATAATTCCAGGACTCCTCTTCCCCTGTTCAAGGTGAGGCTTCCAGAAGGACTGACAAGGAACTAGGTCCTTCCTAGGTATTGGGGAATGGGGCAGGCTCTCCTCGGTTTTTAGACAAGACTCGCACAGCTTGGAGCAGTCAGATCAGTGAGGGTCAAAGAGAAGGGCCCGCTTCTCTGAGCCTGTCCAGGACAGTGGTCGAATCCCTCTGAGGCCTCAGGGGGTAGGGGCTGCAGGGAGCTCATCTACCCTCTGGGCTTTGTGCAGAGACTTCTAACCCTCAGCACATCACTGTCACCACTCTGCTTGCTTTGTAATGACCCTCACACATGACACTCCTACGCTGCCCTAGCTGAGATATCCTCTTCAGCTCGGCCTTCACTGTCACGCTGGCAAATGGCTGGGGTAAAGGTTCCCCTGGTTGCCACCACAGGGGGTCACAGCGGCTTGGAGTCTCAGATCCGACAACTGGACAAAGCCCTGGATGACAGTCACTTCCGGATGCAGCAGACCGAAAATATTATCCGCAGCAAGACTCCCACGGGACCAGAGCTGGATGCCAGCTATAAAGGCTACGTGAGTACCCTAAGCCCCCCCGGAGACAGTAGTGTGCCCGAAAACCACAGCTCCGTGACAAAGCACCCTCTGTCCAGAGGACTCAGGGAGGTCCCTGAACGCTGTGCCCCCTGAGCTCATGGACGCAGAGGGCTAACACAAAGCTCTGTTATTAAATTACCTTGTGGGGCCGTGGGTGTGTAATTTATAGGCGCAGGTCTTGGGCTCAAGGCCAGCCCGTTCCTTTCACGGAGCGCTTGGGAAGATGGGTCTGGTTGAAACCAACAAAGGGCTTTGGATCCCAAATGTCATTAGGTATTTTCCCCACGTCAACTCGTAATGGTTAGATTAGGTTGTTCTCGGAGAGGCAAGTCATAGCTAATGGATGACTGACATGTCCTGTTTGTTGTTTTTCTCAAGATTTTTAAAAATTTGTTTGTCTGGTTTTGCCTAGAGTTTTTTTGGTTCACCTAGTGACCTTGGGGATGTTCCTGTCCTGTTTTTCATCATCCATTTTTATTTGAGAACAAGAAAGAAAACCATTCTGAATTACAGGAGGGGTGTGGGCAAAAATAGCCACAAAGAAGTATGTATGATCAGTGGTACTCCTTCAGTAGCTACTGGACAATTGGGGATAATGCTGTTCACGTGGCTCCAATCACGGAGCCAGGCACCGGCAAGAGAATTTTAAAGAAGGTCCCTTTCCTGCCTCACAGCTGCCTTGCACACCCCCAAACTGCTAAGTAAAAGGAAAGAAAAGCCATCGAGTTGACTTTGACTCAGAGTGACCTTATGTGTGGCCGAAGGAAACATGGGAGCCTCCTCCCCGAACCCCCACCACCTCCCACACACACACACTGTGCCTGAACACATTGTAGCTGTAGTCCTAAGGTTTGCATGGGCTTACTTGCAGAAATAGGTCACCTGGCCTTTCTTCCTCATCTGCCTGAGCCTGGAAACTCCACTGGAACCTGTCCCCCAGCGGTAACGCTGCTGGTGTTTGAAATGCTGGTGCTTGGTTTCTAGAACCCCAGCAACAGACTGACAGGCACGTGGTGGTGGGCCTTTGAACAATCAATTCTTCCTCACTTGAATAACCGCTCCCACCTACTGCCTTTTGAAAGGAGGGGTGGGAACTATTCAGTCTACATGAAGGAGCTTCAAAAAGCACGTGTGGGGGATGAAGTTAAAAGATAGTGGCATTTTCCCACCAACTTTTTGAAGTTGCCTCTTATAGGGGGCAGTGGGTTACGCCTTGGGCTGCTAACTGGAAGGTCAGCAGTTCAAAACCACCAGCTACTCTGTGAAAGAAGGGTGAGGCTTTTTACGCCGATAAAGAGTCACAGTCCTTGTGACCCACAGGGCCAGTTCTACTGTTCTGTAGCATCGTCACGTTCAGTCGGAATCCACTCGATGGCAGTGAGTTTGGTGCAGCGCCCTGGTGGTGTGGTGGGCGATACATTGAGTGACTGACCACAAAGTCAGAGGTTTGAAACCATCAGCCACTCTGTGAAAGAGGGAGGAGGCTATCTGCTCCCAACGTCGTGGCAAACCAGTGGGACGGTTGCACTTTGTCGTATGGGGTGGCTTTTAGACCAAATCAACTGGACGGTGGTGAGCTTTTAATCAAGCCCAAGTTCTTGTGTGTCCAGTTTAGCCTGGCCTACCAACTTTGAACAAGCAAAACTTGCCTTTGTAAAAGGATAATAAGGTGTTACGAGCCTGGTGCTGCCACCGAAACGGTGCTTAACCTTAATCAAAAGTAATCAAGGTAGCTTAACATCTGGACTTGTTAAGCATTCAAAACAGACTATTATTAAATGGTCAGCATTGCAGGAGTAGCTACAAATGATTTGTTCTTTTAATCTATGATTGCTGTGGCTGATGACATCCAAAAAAAAGATGGTAGAAGCTTTTTCATTGGTATTAAAAATTAGCCCCTTAATACCTCTTATTCACTGCCATCCACCCTACAGGATAGGGTAGGACTGCCCCCTCCGAGTGTCAAACACCCTGTCTGTTTACTAGAGGAGAAAGCCCCACCTTTCTCCCGAGTTGATACCTATTAAAGGACTTCTGTTTTCTTATGTAACATCTGGCCTACATATTGCTTGATGGTTTTAAGTATCTTAATATTTTAATGCAAAATAAAAATTCCCTGTGAGATTGTGGTAATCTCTATTTTTTTCTAAAAGAATGTGGTATTATCTGCAGTCACATGATTGCGGTGCCCCCATTTGGAGCCAGGATAAGAAAGTGGGAGCGACTTGTCCCCAGTTCTCTGTGGCATTGTTGACAGAGGGCTCTGAGGTTTAAACCCAGCTCCAGTTACTTTGTTTTGATATGTGCATTGAAGAGCAATGCTGAGGCCCTTTCTCACCAGCCGAGTGTGTCTCCCAGGACTATGTCTCCAATGGGCGAACCAATCCTCAGTGGAGTGAGATGGTTTTTCACTGGGTGCTCAGGCAAACACAGCCCCGGTGCCTGCCCCGCAGCTGGGAGGTGGTTTTTCTCCGAAGCTCTGGCATGAGTGAGGGCTGGGGTCACGGGACCCGTGTTTGTCGTCTGAACAGATGAGACTGCTGGGGGAGTGCAGTGGCAGCATCGACTCGGTGAGGAGGCTGGGCCACCAACTCAAGGAGGAAGAGGAGAATTTCCCTGGCTTCGTTAACCTGGACTGCACTGAAACCCAAACAGCCGGTGAGTGGGCCGCGTCCGTGCAGAGAGGAGAGTCCGAAGACCGGAGGCACTGTGCTCCGCTCCGGGCCTCAGCTCCAGAGCGCTGCCGCTGCCGCAGCCGATGTGCCCCTAGTGGGCGACTGTGAAGAGCAGGTGTGCTCACTTACAGCTCTGGAGGCAAGAGCTCCAAATCAGGGTCTTGGCTGCAGCCATTCCATCCTTGCAGGTAGTCGTGGGTTTCTCGTGAGCCTTTGGCTAATAGATAGATGATTCTCACTTCTCACATGGCCTCTGTCTTCCTGTGGGAGGGGATGTGCCTGCGACCACTCTGCTCCTCTGATAGCTCAGAAGTGATAAGGTTTGGGCTCCACCCCACAGTGATGTAACCTCAGATGATGAAGTGACCACATCCCATTGGACTGCATTGTGGAAAGTGATTGCCCTGCATTTCACAAGGCCATGAAGCAATCTGCTCTACCCAAGACCCAATGGTCGAACCCTGATAGCAGCCGGACACGTGTTTGCCTACATCACTGGGAAGGGAAGCAGAGGCTGGCCACGTAGACACATCAACTTAGCCATCACAGACTGCCGAGGTTCTTTCTCTGCTCTGTCTGGAGAGCCTTTGTCCATCTTACAGTGATCTCCAGGAGAGACAGAGGAAGGTGAAGGGCTGTGTAGGTGTTGGACCCAGGCCCTGCTTACTTTAGTGCACTGTCTGTCAATGTATGGGGCCAGGCCCTTCCTGGGTATGGGGTATCACAGATCTCAGTGCCCTGCTGTAGACTACAAGCAAGAATTGGATGATACCTTCAGACCCATTGCTGTTTCTTGCTCTGTAAAGCTCTTTAGAGCAGCAGCTCTCAATCTGTGGGTCTCGACCCCTTTGGGGGTCACATGCCCCTTTCACAGGGGTCTCCCGATTCACAACAGTAGCAAAATCACAGTTATGAAGTAGCAACGAACATACTGCTTTAGAGGGTTAAGTCCTACATAACATAAATACATATGCACACACACACACAAAACCCCCTCCATGCCATTATAAATGCAGATAGGAGAAATAGAATCATGGTACTGTTAACTACATGTGCCAACAATCGAGATGCCCACCAGAATTCCTGTTTTTGCCCCCCCGCCCCGTTGTTCTTTGAAGTTAGTCACCCATCTGGGTGTGTGAAGAGGGCACCTGATTGTTCTGTGCTCATCTTGCCAGGTGTGATCGACCGCTGGGAGCTCCTCCAGGCCCAGGCAATGAGCAAGGAGCTGAGAATGAAACAGAACCTCCAGAAATGGCAGCAGTTCAATTCAGACTTGAACAACATCTGGGCCTGGCTGGGCGAGACGGAGGAGGAGCTGGAGCAGCTGCAGCGCCTGGAGCTGAGCACTGACATCCAGACCATGGAGCTCCAGATAAAGAAGTTCAAGGTAGCAGCCCTCTGCTTTCCCCACAGCCCTGAGCAAAGAGGGGCTCCCACGAAAGGGCCAGTGCTGGCCTTTTCACTCTTGTGTCCCAATCCAGAACACCAAACCTGCCGCCATGGAGTCAGTTACAACAACGCGTGGTGGCCCAGTGGGTTATAAAGTAGAAGTGCTCCCCAGAGCATTCATGGATAAAGATTACCAGTGCTTTCTTTCAGCACACCGCTGGGTGGATTTGAACTACTAACCTTTAGGGTAATCGCCCAGGGCAAACCATCCAGGCCAACCAGGGATGTGTGTTTATTGCACAGCAACAGCTAAAGTGCCCATCGAAATGAAAAAGAATGCCATCCTGTTCCCTAGATCAGAGAGTTATTAATACAGATGGAAGACCAGAAAGATAGACCACATTCTAGAACTTTCCTCCTATGTCAACAATCCCACGTAGTGTAATGAGCTGGTATTTAAGAAATGACATGTCATGTTATTGACATGTCATGAAACATCTAGGCAGCTCAGGGTCAGCTTTGACCTATTTTCAAGAGAAACACAGATGGTTGGGCACTTGCAAACTTGTCTTCTTGGGCTGGGGAGGAATGCTCCCCAAGATTGAACCTGTGGGTTTGTGGGACACCTGGTAAACTCCTTTGACCTGCTTGCATCATCGGAGTCTCCGCAATTGGTGGTGGCAGTGGAAGAAGCACTTTCTACTGTGACGGTCACTAGGAAATAAAACAACATGGCTGTGTGTGAGCATGGTAAGCGTGGGCATCAATGGTTCAGTGGTAGCATTCTCAGATTCCATTCTGGAGGTCCACTGTCCGTTCTACACAAAGGACCTCCTGTGTCAGTTGCGGCTCACAGGAGACTCAGAGCGACCCATGTTGGTGTACTGCTGCGCAGATTTCTGCAGGATTTCTAGACTAATGGAGGCGAGGAAGGCAGGTCTGCTGCTGCTCTTCCAAAAGTCAGCCGTTAGCAGCTCTGGTTCAAAGGTCCTTTTCATACCCCTTCTGGGGATGGTGCCAGGTTTTGCTCTGTTCTGTTGTACATGAAGTCGACCCAATGGCAGACCACTACCAACTACAACTGTGGTAAAGTACCTGGCATTGCACTTGACTTTGCTTTGGGTAGACGGAGATGATTTCATTGGGTGTCAGCCAGTCTGTCCCAATTCATAGCAATGCCATGTGCAATGCAGTAGGAAACTGTCGGATCCTGGGCCATCCTCCCTGTCATGACTATGTTTGAACCACTGTCATCAGTCGCTCTCATTGAGGGTCTTCCTCTTTTTCACTAATCAAGCATGATTTCCTGCTGCAGGGAATGGGTCCTTCCCAATAACATGGACAAAGTCGATGAGACAAAAATCTCACCATTCTCTCTTCTAAGGCACCTTCTCTGCCTGGACTTCTTCCAAGGCAGGTCTGTTTGTTCTTCTGGCAAGCCAAGGTATATACTCAATTCTCTTTGCTTATCCCATCGTTCAAATGAGTCGATTCCTCTTTGATCTTCCTTATTCATTTCCCAGCTATCCCAAGCATATAAGGTGATTGAAAATACCATGGCTTGGGTCAGGTGCACTTCAAGGTACACTGCTGCTTTTTAATACTTTCAAGAGGTCTTACGCAGCAGATTTTCCCAAAGCAAATGTTAATACCTTGACTGCTGCTTTGATGGATAATTGAATATAGATTTCAGTAAAATGAAATCCTTGACAAATTTCAATTGATGATTCCCCGGTGGTGACAATTTTTGATTTCTTTAAATGACGATATAATCCACACCGAAGGCTGTAGTCTTTGATCTTCATCAGTCAGTGCTTCAAACCCTCTTCACTTTCAGCAAGCAAAGTATGCAAGATAACTTCCCTTAACTCTACTGTAAGATCTTAAGTCTCCTTCCAGCCCTGCTACTAAAAGTGCATCAGTAGGTGGAGGCTTTCCTATAGCTGTCCAGCTATGGATTGAGAGCTTGGGTTCTCTTTAAAGCTCATTTAGACCTGAATACTCTCTGTAGAACTTCAAGATGTGCTCCTCTTCCAAATGCAGCTCCCCAGACCATTCAGCCTTGCCTCAGGGGTTAAGTGTCCTGTTTTTCTGTTTCAATGGCTTTAGTGTAAGCTGTCTATTTTGGGTAGCTGTTGCTGCGACTCGCTCTTGGCTATTGTGTTGCTTTGTTTTGAAATTCCAAACAGAAAACAAGTCTTTCCACAGATTCCCCAACAGTCACATCCCTACACAATAGTCTGGACAACAGATCCACCCGTTTCAGGAGCGAGCACTGAAGAGGAAGTGCGATTTTTTAAACCTAGCGATTATAAAATGTAATTTTCTCTGGAGTACCGAATTTTCTCCAGCTCTTCTCTCTGAGAAGAGCTTATGTTGCCAGTGGAGCCAAATTCCTTGAAGAGTTGAAAGATTAAAGGCAAGATTACTGTTGTTGTTGTAAGCAGCCTTCCGGTTGGCTAGCACTCATGGCCACCTTGTATACAACAGAATGAAATGTCACCCAGCTGGGCGTCATCTGCACAATCACTGGTGTCCGTGAGCCCACTGTGACAGCCACTGTATACTTTGAGTGCCTCCTCAACTAAAGGGCTCACCATCCAATGGTGCATTGGACAATAGCGTGTTGAGCTCCATGTGGTTTTTGTTAGCTAAGTGTTTGGGATTAGATGATCTGATCTTTCTTTCTTCCTTGCCTGTCTTAGCCCCGAAGTGCGCCTGAAACTTGTGAAGACCTACCAGTGACCTTGTAGGTCTTTAAAGTGCTGGTGGCTCAGCATTCAGCTTCACAGCAACATGGAGACCACCACAGTCCCAACAACTGAGGAATAGGGGTCAGCGAGATTAAGGCAAGGTCGCCAGGCCTGCCAAGTTAGCCCCTCTAACCACAAACTTGGCCTCTCTGTGCACCATCCTGAACCCTCCTACTTATGTTTTCTTTAAATCCACCATTAGGGTTGCTAAGCATCTCACCGCGGGGTTTCTTGACCATTTGCGGTTCCTGTGGTTGAATTGTCACTTCAACATGTTAAGGGCCTATGTAGAAGTGAAAAGTAAGGACAAGTAGGAAGCAGGGCAGGGCAGCTGAGAAAATCCAGGAGCATGTGGGCTGGATCATTGGGATTTCCAGGATGGCTCACCATACTTCCATCTGGGGACCCTATACCAGTCTCCAGGTGAGATCATCCTGTGATCAAATCCTTGGAATTGAACCATGATTTTTTTTTAACACCCAAAGCTGACAATCAGTTGGCTGTTTTTTGTGGAGTCAAAGTAAGTTGGTTAACTGATGAAATACTCATTCCCTTCTGTTTCCCACTCCAGGAACAGAGCCTGTGACCCCAGCAGGCTTCTCAGGGTAGGTCCACTCCCATTGGTGTCTGTAGACATCTCAGAACTGGGGCCCTCGAGCCTTCCTTCTTGACCAACTCTCCCCTTGATTCCAGTGCACTCCAGTTGGAGGCCCCCTAGACCCACTGCTTAAACATGTAGGTGTCCTGCTTTGGAAACTGCCCCGGCTATGGCTGAGCATTCCCGCAGGGGGTCAGTTCATCACACTCCCTACGGCATTGCACAGGCTCGTCGTGGGCTCCTGGGAGCCTCCTCTTCCCCATGTGTACTTATTCTTGTTTCATCACTAGTTCTTAATTCTCGTGCCTCAAAAGTCATGGCAAGTATTCTGAAAACTCATAAGTTTTCCTGGTTCAAGTCCATTCTTAAAAAAAACAGACTTGTGTGCAAATGTGTGTTGACATGCATTTGAAGTTACAGAAGCTACTGTGTTCACACGTCACCTTGTGTTGCCAGTTACTTCCCTCCGCACTGTGTGGAGATCCACCTGTGTTGTCGTGTGTTCCTCCCTCCATTCCGTCTATGTTTGCGTCCTTCTCAATGCTGTGCACAGCCCCCTCGCAGTGTACCTGGTGTTAACCATTGCTTGGAGTCACTTTTGGCTCATGGCCATCCCCAAGTGCAGCGTGGAACTACTCCCTAGAGCAGGGGTCCTCAAACTTTTTAAACAGGGGGCCAGTTCACTGTCCTTCAGACCCATTGGAGGGCCGAACTAGAGTTTTTAAAAAAAAACTGTGAACAAATTCCTATGCACACTGCACATATCTTATTTGGAAGTATAAATACCAGGGCAAAAACACCGGTGGACCTGATAAATGTCCTCGGCCGGCCGCATGTGGCCCGCGGGCCATAGTTTGAGGACCACTGCCCTATAGTGTTCATGGCTGCAAGAGTGGGCTGAAACCTAAGACCAATTGTGAGGATGGTACAGGGCCGAACAGTGTTTTGCTCTGTCCTGCATAGGGTTTCTATGAGTTGGAAATAACTCGGTGGCACCTAAAAACAACAACAAGAACAACAGCATAGGGTCGAGGCGGGGACCTTGGTCAAGCGGTGACCAAGCTTTTCTTCTGAGGCACCTCAGGGTGGAACTGAACCTCTTTAGCTCGTCGTCGTCGTCAAAGCCTTCACCCTTCATACCGCCAGGGATCTTGCTAGTTCCGGCTATCGTTTTGGCAAAAGAGTGGTTTTCAGACAGGCTGGCATCCCAGGTCGCACCCGAAGGGTCCTAACCCCTTTGTAAAGATGGCTTTATGAAGGTTGCCCCTGTTTGATTGCCTTCCCTTCTCATTGCAGGAGCTGCAGAAAGCTCTGGACCACCGCAAGGCCATCATCCTCTCCATCAACCTGTGCAGCCCCGAGTTCACGCAGGCGGACAGCGAGGAGAGCCGCCATCTGCAGGGCCGCCTGTCCCGGATGAACGGGCGCTGGGAGCGGGTGTGCTCTTTGCTGGAGGAGTGGCGGGGTCTGCTTCAGGACGCGCTGATGCAGTGCCAGGTCTCTGTGCCACGCCGCATGTCCAGTTTCCTTTACTCTGTGACTTGACTGAACCCGCTTAGCAAACAGGTGGCCATCAAGGCAGTTCCAGGGCCTGGTAAACCCATGTGTGTCAGAGTCTGCTCCCAGGGGTTTTCTATGGCTGATTATTCAGAAACAGACTGCCAGACCTTTCTTACGGGTCACCTCTGGGTAGATTCAAACTGCTGACCATTCACTTAAGCAGCCAAGTGCATTGACTAGTTACACTGCTCAGGGACTCCGAGCTAGCAGACTTTGTGTCTAAACCTTTCTTTCACTGTAGTGTCTGTCCAGGAGGTCAGGGGTACAGCAGCTTCAGGCCTGGCTTCTTTTCAGCTCCAGAGACCCTGTCCCCACAAGTTTCTCTGAGACCGACATCCCCTTCTTCTGCTCATTCATTTATTTCATCGTGCACACCTTTCCTGGGCACAGCACGGATGCTTGATGAGCATCAAAGTGAGCATTGTAAATGTGTATCCATCCATTCTTCCCATCATCGATTGCCGATGGCCCAGTCAATGTTGTACTAAGTAGTTGGGACCCCACATGGGTTCGTCCTGGAGCAGGGAAGGCAGCCAAGAAAAATCCGAGTAAATAATACACAAGGACGCTTCCAGCTCTTGACGCCAAGAATAACTGAGAAAGGCCGCTTTGGAGGAATGGCCGGAGGAGTCCTACAGTTCTCCGAGCTGCCTGGCGTGTTCTGGAAGCAGGAATGGGACGCCAGTCTTTTCAGAAAGAAAAGAAACCGGCGTCAATAGCATAGTACGTGAGATGGGGAGGGAGCAGAAGGGTTGGAAGAGGGCCAGCCATCCCATCATGCATGGCCCGTGTCTCAGGGCCAGGAGTCTGGGCTGTAGTTTAACTGTCCCAGCTATCCCTTGAAGAATGTGGAGCCAGCCCTCCAGGTCTGTGTGCACTCCCAGAGTAAGACCGAAAAACAAAGCTCATTTCCTGCTAATTGATTCTGACTCCTGATGACCCTGTGTATGTCAGAGAAGATTGGGTCCCATCGGGTTTACAGCGGCCGGCTTTTCCAGCGCAGATTGCTGGGCCTTCTTAGTCATGCAGAAAAGGTGTCATCAAGGCACCAGCCTTTTGCTGAGCAGTCAAATATGCTAACCATTTGTACTACTCAGGGACACCAAGGATCCTGTAGCTCCTCCATTGGCCTACTGCTCATTTGCTTATAATACAGTGCCTACACTCAAGTCCCTGTCCGTGGGATGAATGGATGGGTAGATGATGAATGACAGGCATGTGAGATGGGACCAACATCTTAAAAGATGAGAACATTTGGGTTCACAGAGAAAAGAGGGGAGTGGGTTTGTCTACTCATATCATTCTTCTTTCAGAAATAAGTCGCTGGATACCCATTTTTATCCTGTCTCAAATTCCCCAAGTAACACATTCGATCTTTTTGGTAGGCACATGAATTCAGGTAACCCTAGCAGCCCCAATCCCTTCCTCTTGAACGGAGCATATCTTTGCAGTAGTAGTTTTTGTGGTGCTAGTGTTGCCAACAAATCTCTTCGGAGTCATAGTGACCTTGTGTCCAAGCGAAGGGTCCACTGCCCAGTCCTGCATCGTCCTCACACGGGTCCAGCCACTGCGCCCGTCCAGCTCCTCAAGGGTCTTCTGTGTTGCTGACCTTCCACTGTCCCGAGCACGAGGTCCTTCTCCAGAGGCTCATCCTTCCTGAACATGCCCATGGGACGTGGGACGAAATCTTGCCGCCTTTGTTTCCACAGGGCATTCAGGCTAGGCTTCTTCTGGTATGTTCACTCTTACTCACCAACACCACAATCCCGGTATATCCACTTTTCAGTCGTCCTTAAACACAGTCCTGCTCACCCGTCGCTATGGTCGAGGACGGAAATTAAATCTCCCCTGACGGGGAAAGGAAAGCTTGGGACCTAAGGCTGCCTTACACTCCCCTTTGTTTTTGGCAGGACTTCCATGAGCTGAGCCATGGCTTGCTCCTGATGCTGGAGAACATCGACAGGAGGAAGCACGAACTTCTTCCGATCGATGCTGATCTTGACACCGAGATGCTTCAGGACCAGCACAAGCAGCTTACGGTAGGATGTGTGGGCTCTGGTACTGCTAGCTGGCTTTTGCACGGTTCCGCTTCGCATAAAGAAAACGTGTGTAGGTGACAGCGTTTTTGTTGTGACTTTGGGGTTATGGCCCGTGACGTGTGCTATTTGCACCTGTACTCGGAAGCCGACATCTGCTGGCTTTAAACTTTTGTTCTTAAGTCATTGCTTCAGAGGGAACATGTTAGATTTTCTCCATCTCAACGGGCTTCTTTTTATGAAGGCAGCTCTTTGGTGAATTCTGGTGTGTGTGTGTGTGTGTGTGTGTGTGTGTGTGTGTGTGTGCGTGCTTCGTGTGTGTACGGGCTTCTATTTATGAAGGCAGCTCTTTGGTGAATTCCGGTGTGTGTGTGTGTGTGTGTGTGTGTGTGTGTGTGTGTGTGTGTGTTTAAAGTTCAACTTCTCTTGGTAAGTTGGTGTCCCCAAAGTATATGTTGAGAAGAATCATGAAAGGACTCTGTTTTGTTTTGTTTTGAATCCGCTGGTGAGCAGTTCTGACCCGGCAGCTCACCAGGGTGCTCAGTGTAGAGCTGTGCTCCGTGACGGATTCACGGCTATGACCTTTGGGCAGTGGATGGCCAAGACTTTCTCCCAAGAAAGGCTCCCAAACCTTTGGCTAGTAGTCAAGTGCATGACCAGTTATGACCCCCATGGACTCTCTGAAGGCCCCTGGAACTGTGAGAGGAGGAAGAGACCATTTAGACTTTGTAAGAAGAGTAAAAATCATCCAATTCAGCATTTACCTTAGCGCTGGGTTGTCTTAAAGCTTCACCTTGCCTTTCACCTAAAGCTAAGGCAAAAGGGCAAACTGGGATCAGAGTGTCTGCATTTCTTGACATAAAGAAGGCATGCCAGTTTTCAAGGCGTAATAAGGATTTTCTGGGATTTTAAAACCCTCTTTTCAACTTAACTAGCCTAAATTGCAGAATCAGTCTGTAACCAAGAGGAAATCGCCACGCAATTGGATTTGTATTGGACCTTTGACTTCTGTCCAAAATTAAATTATGAATTACATATCTATGTATGTGTGTGTATATATGTATGTGTGTGTGTGTGTGTGTGTATAATCTTGTGTAGATATCAGGGTATACCTTGACCTACTTGCATTTTGTCAGACCCCTGGTGGTGTAGTGGGTAGCACGTTGCAAGCTCAGCAGTTGAAAAGTTTTTCCTCAGGAAAAAGATGAAGCTTTCTAATCCCATAAAGAGTTACAGTCTCAGAAACCCAAAGGGGTAGTTCTCCTCTGTCCCATAGGATCGCTGTGAGTCGGAATCGACTCAATCGCAGTGGATTTTTTTGTTGTTGTTGTTCCATTTCCGTTCAATAGAATCCCTGGTGCCTCATTTGCATCATACTTCAGATTTTAAGTTCTTTCCCCGACACTGATCGATGTGAACCTTTGACTCACACTTGCTGTGTGCCGGGCAGGAAGGGGTTGTTTTCACCAGATGAGCAGACCGAGACCAGAGTGGTTGAAGAGGGAGTACACTCACCTGCTGGATGACAGTCACGTCACCCTGTCCTTCTCCAATTTTTGCCCATGATAAAAAATTATGACAAAATAAATCTTATCCTCTGCATAGCAAATACGGCATGAGCTGTTGGAGTCCCATGCCAAAGTGGCCTCCCTTCAAGACATGTCTCGTCAACTGCTGGTGAATGCGGAGGGGGCAGACTGTCTGGAAGCCAAAGAGAAGGTCCACGTCATTGGGAACCGACGGAAGCTCCTCTTGAAGGAGGTCAGCCGTCATATCAAGGACCTGGAGAAGTTGCTGGACATGTCGAGCAGCCAGCAGGTACGTGCCAAGCAAATGTCCTTGTCTAGCAGCTTCTTCCGGTTAGCAGCCAAGTGCTTAAGAATGACACCACCTAATGACAGACAGGGGGCTCGTCGCCCATCTCCACGAACTATTAATGCCATACGTGGAGGAGTCACAGCAACGCTTTAGCTCTATCTTCCAGGTCATTCACAACTCAGAGTTTCCAATCCCATCTTTTATGTAGTTTTTGGGTCCTATTTTTCCTAAGAAAGGGTTTGACTTTGGAGACGTGGCTGGAGCAGGGAGCAGGGATTAGGAACAGACCCTCTCAGGAATCCTTACTGACAGTGCGTGTCCCGGGCAGGATTTGTCGTCGTGGTCGTCTGCTGATGAACTGGACACCTCGGGGTCTGTGAGTCCTGCCTCAGGAAGGAGCACCCCCAGCCGACAGAGCACGGTAACTCTCTGCGGGTCCCCTTGAGGGAGCACTGGGGAGAGACGCATTGGTGCCCACCACAGAGTCCCACCAAGCAAGAGCCCCCCCATGAGGAGGGTATTGGAAAGATTAGCACCACTCCCCAGCACCAGTGGTTCTGTTTGGTTTATAAAAAAAAAAAGCCAGGGCTCAAAGTGTGGTGGGTAGTACAGGGAGACCAATGACTGGGATTGTTCTAGCATGGCACTCATTTGTCCCTCTGGTGACTGCTCCCTTCAAACCACCACCACCGTGTTCCCCTAGGGCGTAGCATACAGCTTCATGCAGGGCCTCCACCCCGAGGGGCACCAGAGCGAGATTGTCTTCTGAGACCACTGAGTGTAAGAGTAGAGGTTCTGTTGACTCGCCAGGGAAGGCTCTCCTGAGTGGAGTCCTCGAAGTTCCCGTCAGCCCTCAAAGCCTCCAGGGTAGCAACAAGTTCAAGTCCACTCAAGACCTGTGTGAGCCCTCAGCCCTCACCGAACCACAGCGGAGACGGACAGACAGGCGTGGCCCTGGCTGCCCTCTATACCTTGGTTTCTCGATGTAATTAGAAGCTTGTGTTTAGTTTATTTATTTATTTTGTCCTGCATCATGGGTCTATTCATTTTGTTTATCATTCCATTCTCCTTCGTTTTCACAAGTATGGAGTTTATTTGTGTTAAAGTTCTATGCTGATAAATGTTATTATCGTTTTTAGGATTTCATTTTTCCTTTTTGTAACGGCATTCACTAGTTTCCTGTAGATCCTAGTTTTAGAATGTGAAGGAATACTGGCTTTTTTTTTTTAACTCAAATTTTAACCTGTCACTAACCAACATGTGGGGCTTACTGGCTCTTTCCCGCTCTACAAAGAGCAGCCACATGTGATTGTCGTTATTTTTCACCTTCCCAGAGTCTGTGAGATGTTTCCGGGTTCTAGGAAACAGGGAGAACAAGATATATTCATAAAGTATCTTTGAAATGCATTTCAGGCTGTAATGAATTACACAGTGATTGTAAGTAAATATAGAGAGCCCATTGAGCTGATTGGAATCAGTTTTGTTTCTACCATGATAAGAAAAACATGTACATAAGAGACTTTGATGGGGACTATAGTGCCCTAATTTATGTTTCTTGATGACTAATCCTGTCGATGGAAAACCTGCTTGGTTTCTTCAATCAAAGAAAAGCCAGTTTCCTGAAGTCACGAGGCTCGATGATCATTTCATTTGATTTGTGTCTCCTTTGCTGCACTTTTAGTTTAATTTTCATCAGTAGCTTGTCTTTATTTGCCTGGACTGAACATTCTTCTTTCTTTGCCCCCCCTGTTCATTGCAAACAGCCACGAGGCAAATGTAGTCACTCCCAGCCTGGACCCTCTGCCAACAATCCACAGAGCAGGTACCTGATTCTCCTGGTTTGCACACTGTTCTAGAAGGCTAAGAGGATGATGAGAAGCGCCCATGCTGTAGGAAGGCCTGCCTCTGGGTAGTTGGGAAAAGACTCATTCCAAACCACACCCTTCGCTAATCAATTGGAACAGACGTCTCCAATTCTTCCCGCACGCATTATTGGGACCCCCGACAAATCTTGTGTTGAGCGTACCAAGCCCACCTGGTATTTCTCATCAGATGGCATTCCGGGTGTACATACGGCTTCTCCACAGGAGCACCCACCATCCTGGGATTCGTGGGGCAGAATTTCATCATCCTCTTTACTTCTGGATTTTACAGTAAGACAGGTAAAATGGAGGGAATTACTTTAGCGCTCACCGAACCCACACATCTGAATAAAAGCTACTAACACCCCCAGCTTTTTTTTTCTTTCTTTTTTTCTTTTCCTGTTTTATCCAGATTGTGGGTTTTGGATTCTCAAAAATGGCAAGTCCTCATTAGGTGATCTGCCTGACAACCAAGACAGCACCTCTCTCTTCAGCTTCTCCTAGAACTTCTCTCAGCCAGCGCGCCCCCACGCACACTTTCACCTTCCTGAGCTCTTTTGCTCGGACAGCAAGCCCAGGGCCCCTGCCCAGTCCCCCACCTGCCAGTCCACCCCACAGCCACCCACCACTCGGCCACTCTGTGTCCCACCCCTGCCTCCCGCCACCCTCATCTCCACAGCTCACAGCGCTTTGCATCGTCATGGTGTGATGTCTTCGCTCCTGTTCTCTTCCACTAATCAGCTCCTGTGTCCCCAGACTTCTTTGCGGAAGTGAAAATACTCTGTCCTCGGAGCTTATTTTCACCCCAAAACTCCCAAGCCGCTTACTGTCGAAGTAGCTTGCCCTTTGGGAAGGGTCTCATCACCCAGCGAGCAGGAAGCGAGATTCCTGAAAGGAAGGAAGGTGGTGGGACCGAGACTGTAAACACGCCTGGAACCCTCCTCTGCAGGTCCCCAGCCATGTGCTGACTGCTAAAGAGGACTGGCTCTTGGACGTGGGTGGTCCTTCTCCCGCAGCTGAAGCCGTGCAGAGACGTAGTTCCGTGTGCTTGCTGGTTAAATTTCCTTTGACGGAACTGTTCCGTGTGTTTGTTTCCTTTCCTATCGGTTTGATTTGAAAACAAGTTGTTTCTGTTTTTGTTTCTCTGTGGCAAAACATCCCAGATAAAATAAGAAGGAAGGAAACCTCCCAGGGACTCTTAGGGACGGCAATGCATCTTTGTGGGGGCTGCGATATTTGCTGAACCCCTTCTTAAAACACAAGAGATAGCCGTGTGCTGTGGACAGACCACTCCTAGATTTCCCATCTTCTCCCCACTGATTACTGGTGTGCTCAACACAGAGACCAGGGGGAACCCCTTGTCTTCCCTGTGGGACGCCAGAGGCCAATGCTCTGGCTGATGGGCATGATGGTTAAGAGTCAGAGAGAGCCCTTCTGTTGTCAGACCACACCAAGCGCAACCACTGTGGTTCCTCGTGTTAGAAGTTGATTTGTGCCCGAGGGGAATACTCAGAAAGGTCACCTCCCACTGCTCCCCCAATTCGTTCAACTGTACAGAATCTGAGATCCCAGAAACTCAGAGAACTTATGCATTAGGGCAGGAGTCCTCAAACTACGGCCCGCGGGCCACATGCGGCCCGCCGAGGACATTTATCTGGCCCGCCAGGTATTTTTGCCCCATTTGTTTTTTTACTCCAAAATAAGATACATGCAGTGTGGATAGCAATTTGTTCATAGTTTTTTTTTTAAAAACTATAGTCTGGCCCTCCAACGGTCTGAGGGACAGTGAACTGGCCCCCTGTTTAAAAAGTTTGAGGACTCCTGCATTAGGGCAACCAGTGTTTCCACTTGTCTGCTAGCAGGCCTTAGCAGCTGCTCCCCCACCCCCATGCCTGCATTCTCACGGTGCCTTCCGCAAGGGCCTTCCAACTCCGCTCTGCTCAGCCCTGTTAACACCTTTCTGAACACGCAGCACTGGTCCAGGTGGCCACTCGGGAGGGCAGGGAGTACAAATGAACTTCACCCGAATGGCATGAGACTTCTAGCAGCTTGGCCCACTGGTTGTGGTGGAACATGCTCGGGCATCTAAACTCCTTGGCACCCCAGGTGTGGGGTGAGCCCAGCGGGGACAATGAAGTGCAAAGTCTGCATGGAGAAAATCAACACTGCCACCCTGCGGGCCACCATGGTCTCCCCCCTCCTGGATTCGTGAGTACCTTGGGCTTGATCTTGCACTGGCTCAGCAGCTTGGGAAGGCAATTGTAGATGCACAGGCAGCCTCCAACACCAGCCCCAGCGGGCTGCATCTGGAAACATCGAGGCACGTACCCCTCCAGAGAAGGGAAAGAAATGAGAAGAAAGTTGGCATGCGTTTGAAGGCAGGGGTTTCTGACCCATGTTTGGTGGTTTACAGCCCGATGTTCCTTGTATTGGTTGCATGACGTACACATTTCCGTTTGGTGGTATGGTAACTGTTCTATGTTCTCTCACATAATACTCTAGACACACACCTGGCTAGATGCTAGAATTGGCTGAACTGAACACCTGAACCAATCCCAAACAAAAAAGAAACCCACTGCTATTGAGTCAGTGCCGACTCAGACTGACCTTGTATAGGACTGTCAAGCCAGTAAATCTTCAAGGCCATTTTCCCACAGAGCAACTGGTGGGTTTAAGGCACCAACCTTGGGGTTAGCAGCCCAATGCTGAACTGACAGCAGCATCAGGGTTGTTTTGACCTACAGAATGCCTTGGGCCTATACCATGAGTACAACGTGGCTCCTGGCGTGAAAGACTTGTGGCAGGTCACCACTCGAGAGTCCAGGGAGTCTATCAGGAGCTCCCCAGCATCTGAGAAGCCCTGTGCATACACCCACAGTTCTGGTTTTCAACATGGTATCTGAGGCTAGACCTACTGGAGCCCTGGTGGCATGGTGGTTGCACTTGGACTGCAATCCTAAAGGCCAGAAGTTCAAAACCACCAGCCGCTCTGCATACCAACTCCATAAGAAATGGAATCACCTCCCTGTCAAATGAGATTCCTTTTCTTATGGAGTTAGTGTTCCAGGCTTTTCTCTCAGACACCAGCCACAATCCAAGCCGGACCATGGCCATGAGTCAATTCTAACTTGTAGTCGCTGTGCAGGGCAGAGTGGACATGCTGCTTTGGGTTTCTGAGTGTTTACATCTTCATGGGAACAGACTGCCTCAACTTCCTCCTTCAGGGCAGCTGCTGGGGTTCAAACACTGGCCATGTGACAGTTGCTTAGCCCACTGTGCCACCAGGACTCCTGGCCCAATGGGGATCTGTTTATTCCAAGTATTCCTGGGGCTTCACCTAAAGAGTCGGCCTGTCGTACTCTCCTGTAGGCTTCTCCTCGGCTGTTTGGAGGTGTCCATTCCCAGTGGGTAGGCCCGGGCCTTGGGAAATCGCTCCATCTTGGAAAGCACTATTAGTATATTAGAGACATTTCCCAGCGAGAAAAGGCTGAATCCAGCCAACAACATGAGACCAAGTCAGGACGCTTTGGGTCTAGTAACTGATCACAATAAGTTGCTGGTCTTCATGGTTTTTTTTTTTTTTCTAAGCACCATGCTAAGCATTGCATATATATATTACCTCCTGTAACCTTCATACTGACCTTATGTCATTATGGCCAGAATCCCTGTTTCCTAAGTGAGGGCACTGAGAACTGGAGAAAATGAACTTCTCCCCAATTTCGAAGTTGAAACTTGGTTCCACCTCCCTGGACCCTAACTTGATAACCACTCCACCCTCCCAGGTGCTGTCAAGGCAGGCCCATTCCTGGAATGCTCACGGGTATCAAAGTAGCTGTGCTCCCCAGGGCAGGGCCAATGGCAGAGTCTTCAGAAGAATATCACCAGGCCTTTCTTCCAAGGCACCCTTGAATACAAACCAACCTTTCAGTTAGCCTCCAAGCTGTGGGTGGGGGTGTTACAAACCCCTGATGTGGTTTATATAGAACCAGTTCAAATACTGGGTTTGGAATAAGGAGAGGCTGGAGTCTAAAATGCATTCTGGAAAACTTGTCTTCTGAATCTGCTGTTCAGGAAACATGCTGGGTTCCTAAGACCATTTGCACAAGAAACAAGTTCACGACCAAGGGAGACATTTCCTTAGACAAGGGGCTGTTTTATTGCCTTAATAAACCCCTGTTATGATACTGACAGGGATATCAGACAAGACCTTCGTGAATTGGATGGTCTTTTCACCTGGGTTTAAGGAACCTGTGCCCACAATTTGCTCATTTCCCTTCTCCGATTGTGTACATTTCTCAGTGAGTCGCGCTCTGTCGCTCTGTCGTGCCTTCTTCAAACTTCCTCACATCCCTTTGTCTTACTGGCTTTGGGGGATGGACTGTGTCGTCCTGCTTCCTGTCCTCCAGTGCACTTTCCCACCGATGTGTTCGGCAGCAGGACAGAACCACGTTGGGGTAATCATTTATGCAGACATTTCAGGGGGATGGACGGGGATGGACTGAAAAAAAATAGTGTTAGAGAAAGCGGAACACCAATTATATTCTCTGGAGAGGTAAGGTATAAACATTTTCTCCCCTGAACAGATTTATCCAACATAGCCATGGATTTAAATAATAGAATAAGTTGTTTTTCATGTCGTTGTTGTTAAGTGCCATCAAATTGGTTCTAATCCAAAGCACAACAGGAGGAAATACTGCCCAGTCCTGTGCCATTCTTACAATGGTTTCTATGCCTGAGCCCGTTGTTGCTGGTGCTGTGTGACTAAGTGCACACGTTCAATTGTCCCTGCATAGACAGTCTGAACTGACACCTACGCATGTAAAAAGGCAAGAAAAGAGGGTAGGGTCAGAAGGCAACCTCATATACAATTTCCCCAAACTCTTGAAACAGAGGTGATTGGAAGGTCAATAGATACATGTTGAGAGTACACCTTTACTGGGGTCCCTTTAACCTGGGGTACAAAAGGCTTAGAGGGGTGCCAACATAAAGATGCAAGTTGAATTCTTGGAAGATGCCCCATGAGGTGCTGTCTGTTCTCAGCCGGTGGACTGGACACTTCCAAGGGCAGTCAACTGTACGGAGGATCACCAAGCACTGGCTGTTCCCTGTGTCCCATGACCTCTCGCCAGGTTGGCATTCCTCCGTGGTAGAAAGCACACCCTCATTAAACTGTGGAAAGAAGGCTCTGATGCTGTTAAATGTGCCATGTCCTTCAACAACATATGGCCAGTCGCCCAAAATGGTCCCCTTTCTAGTTTTTCTCCCCGGTGAGCTAGTCAATGGGAAGCCCTGGTTTTGCTCTTGATCTTTTATCTAATTGCTCTGAGAAGCTAATCATTGACCAGCAGGGCCCATTCACCTCTGTCAGTCAAATTGCACGCAATGGCTCCCAAAGAAAGTGGGTCAGTCAGGAACGTTGCTCCTTTTATTGAAACACTTAGCCACAAGGACAATTGGGACTCGGTTTGGCCCTTCTGTTGTGACTGAGGAGCTCCAGGCAATGGGTGTTGTTTGCCCGAACATGTTTTCAACTCATAGGAAGGACATATTGGAGAAACCTACAACCTCAAGTTCATCAGTAGCCACTCCCATCCATTTGAAGAAGGGTCCAACTGTTGGGTTATACACTCTGAGGGCTGAAAGGAGTCTAGGATGCTAACTTACCCACCATCTTCTCAGGTGAGCAAAAAGAAGGCCAGACAGTCTAATTTACTTGCCCAGGATGAGACAACTGCCTCCAAACGAAATGTCCTGAAGCCTCTGTATTGATTTGACATCATATTTTGAGACTTTGTTATTACAAGCCTGGATTTGAGACACGGGGAAACCTTTCAAGGCCAACTGTTTTAGGATCCTAGTGTTCCTTTCTTTGCTTCTGTATGTGAGATACTTGTGATGTAATAGGAAATTCCGTCACATGGCCCACCCCAAAGCATTGCCTAGGAGAGAAGGCAGCGGGCAGGAGCCTTTGAACCCCAAGTTCCTGCTAGTTCTCCTTATTTAATTGTGAGATTTGGAACAGGTCACCTGTCTTCTCTGTAAGGCAGATTCTGGGAGTTAAAACCCCCAGAGGTGAAATCTTAATTCTACCCCTTGTTGCATATAAAGTGGATCAAGTGACTGTACTCCTCTGAGCCTCCTTTCCATTCATTTCTGAAATGAGGAATCTCAGTACACACCTCCGAGGATCACAGTTAGAGAAACCAAGGTGCTTGTTCCCTGTGTTGCCTACCAAATGTAAACAAATGCTAAGTCTCCATAGCCAGAGGGGCCCTGTGGGTACTGTGGGGGAAGCAGTGGGCTGATTACCTACCAAGTCAGTAGTTCAAGTCCAACAGAAGCTTTCACGACAGAAAAAAATGAGGCTATCAGCTCCCAAAATGAATTATAGCCTCAGAAACACTAGATGGGGTCACCATGAATCAGAGTTGACTGGATGGCAGTGGGCTTGGTTGGCTTAATCTTAGCCATAATTCAATTGCCAGTGGTCCAATTCTGGATCATGGTGACCTTTTGTGTCTCAGACACTTGTTAACTGGACCCCACAGGGCTGTCAGTATCTGGTTTTTCAGATCTAGATTATACCAAGTCTTTTTTCCCCCAGGTGCCTCTGAGGCATGTCAATCTTCAACCTTTTGGTTCATAGCTGAGCACATCAACTCTGTCTATGAAATTAGGAGATGAATGATATGCCCTCTATCAAAGGCTCTTTTCCCTCTAGGAGCTCTGGTGGGGTAGAGGGCTACATGCGGGGCTGCTAATCATAAAGTCCGCAGTTAGAACCCACCAATTTCTCCTTGGGAGAAGTGTGAGGCTGTCTACTCTGCCAAAAATATAAAAGCTCAGAAACCCACAGGGGCTTCCCTGTCCCATAGGATTCCTGTGAGTTGGAATCCACTCAAGTCAGTGAATGCATCTTCCCTCCAGTTAATAATGGATATGACATATTTCTTGGATGCTCTACCCTATTTTCAGAAAGCATATGACTTTTCCTCCTCAGCTGATTAGGAACCATGCCTCCATCTTAGCATGAAGACAGGTAATCAGTGTAACCACCTGATGGTGAATGAACTCAAGGGGCCTCACCATTGGGAGACTAAACAGACCAATGAGTAGAAGATAGACCATGTGTAAGCCACTGCGGGCCTTTTGAGGTGAGAGACCATCGAGTCTAACTTGAGAGGAGAGGTACACTCTTTTCAACTCCAAGATGAAATGAGTTGTTCAGGGTCTCATGGCCATGGGTCGGGGACTTCAGAAAAGACCAAGGTTCCAATTGGGTCGGTGATTAATTTCATCAAGAAACACACTGTGTTCCATGCCTGCTGGGCTCCCACAGGGCCAAGATGTCTCCTCTCTTCCTTTGCTGACTTAATGAAAGCCCTCTGAGTAGTCTCTCTGACCTCTTCCATAGGGGATTACATCTGATTTTTAAATTTTATTTTAGCATTTATTTTCTCTGGTGCCCTCATTGCCTCAGTCTGCTGCCAGAAATTAACAGCTACTAGGAGAGCTAGACATAGTAAAACCCACTGAGCCTCCAGTAATATCGTTTTCACACCTTCGTACTTCTCCAAATGGCATCTCACCCAGTGCCTTTACCCTCAGCGCTACTGAAACCACTCGGGAATCTGCTAGTGTGGAGGGAACCTGTCGTCCCCTCTCTTCTTTTCTGTGTGTTCTTGCCTTGTTTGTGTGTTTGTGTGGACATACAAAATGCCACTGGTAATGACTATTTCTCCTTCCCACTGGTAACCAATAAACATTACTGGGAGAAAGGGGGATACACAGCAAAAAAATGGAGGCATGCAATCCAGAACCTCCTTCTATATCTAGTCTCTCATAGATACTTCTTATGAAGTGTGAAATTCATGCCTCGTCACTGATGCGCTGCTTCAAAGGAAACTGGAACTTTGGATTGAGAAGGGGCAGAGGCATGTCACTGAAAAGAACGCCTAGAACAAGCACTGGAATTGCGCCCCTGTTCTAATATCTAGGCGCCATTGTGGGTTACGTGTTGGACTGCTAACCACAAAGGCAGCAGTTTGAAACCACTAGCCATTGCACAGGAGAAAGATGAACTTTCCTACTCCCACAAGTGATTATCTCAGAAGCCCACAGGCGCAGTTGTACCCTGTCCAACAGGGTCCCTCTGGGTCAGAATTGATTCAATAGCAGTGGATTTGCTTTGGTTTGGTCCAGACAGCTAACCTCCAAGTTGTAAGTTAACTGTCATAATATCTGTGGCAGCAAGGTGAGGCTGTCTGTTCCTGTAAAGAATGACACCCTTGAAAAACCTGATAGAATGTTGCCGTGGGTCAGGAATCGCAGCCCTGCTGGCTTAGTGCTTACATATTGGGTTACTAACCATAAGGTCAGCAGTTCGAAAGCACCAGTCACTTCTCAGTAGAAAAAGAGACTTTCTACTCCTATAAAGAATTACAGTCTTGGAAACCCACAAGGGCGGTTCTCCCCGGTCCTATCAGGTCACTATGAGTCAGCATCTACCGGATGGCAGGAAGCTAGTTAGTTACCATATATACTTGTGTATAAGCCTAGTTTTTCAGCACATTTCTAATGCAGTTTTTGTGGTAAAATTAGGTGCCTCGGCTGATACTCGGATCAGCTTATACTCGAGTATATATGGTAGTTAGTTTGTTGGTTGGTTCGTGGTTTGTGGGTCAGGATCATGATGGCAGTGGGTACCATAACATCAGCTCAAAAAACAAGTTGGGCTCATTACAATTTCCTTCATACCTGGTGGCATGACGCATAAATAACAACTGCGCCTTCCTTGTCTTCAGCGATGAAATTGCTCTCTGACAAGCTCAAAGGTGTTTGAGCCTCTTTTCCTCCTGTTCTCTGCAGAACAAGTTCACACTGTCTGCCATGATTCCCAGATCCAAAACCAGTCTCACTGCCCTCGAGTGACTCAATACAACCCTGTAAAGCCAGGTAGAACTGCCCCTGTGGGTTTCTGAGACTGTAACTCTTTATGAGAGCAGAAAGCCTCATCTTTCTACCAACAACTGGCTGGTGGCTTTGAACTTCTGACCTTGCAGTTAGCAGCCCAATTGGTAACTCCCTACTCACCAGGGCTCCTGCCATGGAGACCCTCAGATGTGGAAGCAGCAGTGTATCTTGACTGAGTAATCCTGACCAGCTAGTGTTGGAGACTCACAATGGTTAACAGACACTGCACAGTGATGCCACCTTTACCGGCTGTACTTAGACTCACCTCTGAGAAGGAGCCTCGGAGGTCATGGGCCATCAGTCTTGTTCAGAAAGGTTATCTGATTTTCTCAAAGTTGTAGTGCTAGTCAGAGGGGGAGCCTAGCAACTCTCACTCAAGCCAAGAGCTCTGTCGACTTGCACCATTGCCTTCTTTCCTTCAGACGGCTTTGGGACCCAACAGGGTCAGAGCCAGATGCTGACTCAGTGCAAAATGAAGCCAAGGTAGACTTGAACGTGGCTTGAGCTCTCCTGGGGCCGCACCAACAGACTAGGGCTGCCTTTACCCTTGTTGCCTGCATTGGGCAGACCCCAGAGAGCTGTGTAGATAGATCATTTATATGAGTTTGACAACAACTAATTTGGCCTAATGGTTCTCTGGATAGTCTTCAGCCCAATCTAAAAATGTCTTAATTATCCCGGATCCACTTCATTGATGCTGGTCCATTTTGAGGAGAGGCATCTTGTTGGCGGGAAGGAAACTATTTTAGCAAATGAAGGGGTGAAATGAGTGGAATTTGTTCCTCGATTAGTACTGTCAGCTGGCTGATTAAATACTTATTTTATTGTCAGCGTGGTTTCCCAACTCCTGGGTTGGTGGTGGGGAGATGGCCCCAGGCTCCAGCAGACTGGCAGGGAACTGCCAAATTGGGTTGGGGTTGGCATGACCCTTTGACTCCTTGGGAGGTGTGGAAGCCAACAGCAGCATCCATCCAATGTTTGAGTGGCGTGTCAATTCTTCTCTCAGGTCCATAAACGGTGGCTCCGGTTCCTCCCTTTCTGAGCCTCGGCCAGAGCGGTCCAGCCGAGCCTTCTTCCTCCGG
>NW_022107431.1:16229391-16260561 GCF_000313985.2 Echinops telfairi
CTTCCCCTCCAGCTGCTCCTGTTGCTCCTCATCGGGCTCGCCTGCCTTGTTCCGATGTCCGAGGACGACTACAGCTGCGCCCTGTCCAACAACTTCGCCCGCTCATTCCACCCCATGCTCCGATACACAAACGGACCTCCTCCGTTATGAGCCAGGCACATGCCATCGGCCCAACGGCTGGTTCCTCTGCCGGAGGAGGGTCGCTCTGACAGCAAGCCACCCCAAGCTACCAAGGAGAGGACTTCCTGGTGGCAGCTATAGCCCTTCCCCCATGTCCCACAGGTGCAACCAGGGCTTTGGAGAAGAGCCATGACAGGAGGAGAGCCACCTGAGAGGGTTTGGAAGCAGTTGAGCACTTGACCACCAAGCCTTTGCACTGATGAGGTTACGAAGGACTTCCCATGATCACCTGGCGCTGGGGCTCTGGCACCTTCTCTGCTTAGTCAAGGACTTCCTTAGACCCTAGACCGTCTGGGCAACTTTATCCGGGTGCTACTGCACCCAACCAATAAAAGTCCTCTGGGGGCGCCATGTCAGTATCCTACAGTCGTCCCACCAGCCAGTGCTCGAAAGAGCGGAGAGCCGTGTAACCTACCATTTTTAAGAGCTTATATGGCAGCTTCCTTTTTACCTTGTTTTCCTTTAGGGCATGATGTTCTAACCTTTGCTTTGGAAGCACAAGCTGTAAATCTAAAAGGCACTTTTTTATAGGTATAAAGAAAAAATGATGTAATAAGATCCTGAGAGGCTCTATGTGGGAGGGGAAATATGTTATAGTAAAAGGAAACAATATTTATGTATGTACAGTTTGCTAAAGCCAAGTTCTGTTTGTATTGATTTATTTGCATTTATTATAGAGACTATTAAATATTTTGTCTCCGCTTTTTCATTTTTTTTCTCCCCACAAAGAAGAACTCTAAAATTCACTGTTAGCCAGCCTCTTTTAAGAGTACACCAAAATGATCTTTATTTTTGTGGAATGCTTGAAGTTGGAACATACCTATCTCTTCAGGGGAAAAAGGTAAGGAGCCCTGTTGTCACTGTCAAGTAAGCAGTAGACTGCTCCCCTCATGGTCAGCCATTCAAAGCCACTGGCCACTCCGTGGGAGAGAGCTGAGGCTATCTGTTCACATCAAGATTTACTGCCTCAGGAACTGTGCATTGGAATCAACTCAATGGCAGTGATGCTGTTGTTGTTGTTAGGTCCATCGAATTGGTTCTGATCCATGGAGACCTTATGCGCAACAGAACAAAATACTTCCTTGGCCTGCGCCATACTCACAATTGTTCTAATGCTTGAGCCCACAGTGGCAGCACTGTGTCAGTCCATTTCTTTGACAGCTTTCCTCTCCGTTGTCCCTCTCGTTACCAAACACGAAGTCCTTCTCCAGGGACTGGTTTCTGCTGATAACATGAAGTTTGTAAGACGAAGGAAGGCACTCTCTCCTTGCCTCTAAGGAGTGCTCTGGCAGGACTTCTTCCAAGACAAAGTTGATTGTTCTTTTAGCAGTCCATGGTACTTTCAGTAGTTTTCTCCAGCACCACAGGTCAAACGCATCAATTCTTCCTCAGTCTTCTTTATTCAATGTCCAATTTTCACACGCATATGATGCAATTGAAAACAGCGTGGCTTGGGTCAGGCACACACCTGAGTCCTCAAAGTAACATCATTGCATTTTAATATTCTCAAGAGGTCTTTACATGGCAATGAACAAGGGGAAAGAGGAGTAGAGGAAGTGTCTGTTTAGATCTGGGACCCAAGGGAAACGGGTTCCCTCCCCTTCAGTTGGTCAGGGGGAAAAGATGCCGTGAAAGAACTTGAACTTGGGTGATTCCTTTCTCCTTTCTCCATAGCCAACCAATCTCACGAATTCTTGCTTCCCAGCATTCTCCACAATTATCTTGCTGTTCTATTTCATTTGAATGTACAGTTCCAAGAGACTGACAAACCCAAGCCAAGCCCACTGCCATCCGGGCAGTACCAATTATATGACAGAGCCAGCAGATGAGACGGAGTCAGACTATCCAGTGGAGCTGGCCACTTCGTCTTTCTCCCAAAGAGGCAAGTGGATGTGCCTCAGGGGCCCTTTCCACTCCATCCAAAGGTCAGCATGGATTTTCTTAAATTACTCTTTTGTTTAGATGCAGCCTTGGCTCTGAAACCTTCTATTGCTTTTCATTACCTACCAGGTAAAATACTATGTCAGCTGATGAGGCTTCCTAGAGCCAACTCACTGAGTCTGCTTAAAGTAAAAGCAAAAGAAGTTTACCGAGGTTAAGAGCAATTCACCAGTCAGGGTAGCACAGAGCAACCAGGCAGTTACAAAGTGTGCCACCTGTCAGGTAAGGGTGTAGATATTTAAATATCAAGAACTAACAAAAATAAAAACTTTGGCTAGCTAGATTGAGTTCTTCTGATTATTAATTTTGGGTAAAACTTTGAGGACATTCCCAGGCAATTTCATATGCGTCTACTTCCAAATGCATTCTTCCTGAGAAGCTGTCCCTCCCATACCTACCCCTCAACCGCCTGGGTCACCTTTGCAGAAACAGGAGCTGCGCTGGTAGCAAAATAGAGTCTGATCTTATGTAAACCATTGTAGTCATGCCAAGCAGCCAGATTTGTGAAGGCCCTTAGACACACGGAGTCCCTCTTTGGTGAGATTTCATTCTGCCCTCTGAACTTGATCTTGCCAACTAGTGGCCTTCTGGCAAGGAGAATTGTTTGGACTTTATAGCACTTGGATCCACCTTATGGTCTTTGGAACCACAGTAGAGGAAGAGAGACTTCAGCCTTCCTCGTGAGAATTAGAAAACCCTGCGTAGTAATTGGCTGGATTTCAGTTGCTGCTCTCTCTCGGGGAATGCTGCTGGTGTTGGCTGCTCTCCCAATTGAAGGCCACTCCATGCACGGTCGGTTCTGACCACTGTGATCCCATTTTCCTCGGCTTATTTTTTGGAAAGCCAAGCCTTTCTTCCTAATCAGAAAGTCTGGAAACTTCTGAAACCTCTCGGACATTGTAGTGACACACAAGCCCCTTGTGACAGAGAGTAGCTGCACATGAGGTGCAATGGTCAGGCCTCGAACCCAGACCTCCCACATGGAAGGCAAGAATTCTACCACTGAACCGCCAGTGTGTGTCCCTTGTTACCCTGAATGAAAGACAGAGAATGCTTATGTTTGCATTTGCCTCCTATCAATGTTTATCATTGACTGTACCAAACCAAGCTCGCTGCCAACGAGTCGATTCTGACTCATTGTGACCCTACTAAGACAGCGCAGATCTGCCCTCGTGGTTTTCTGAGACTGTAACTCTGCGGGCATAGAAAGCCTTGTTTTACTCCCGTGCGTGGAGTGGATGTTGGTTTTGAACTGCTGATCTTGCTGTTAGCAGCCCAGCACATAACCACTACGCCACTCCAAATTCCTTAAAACTGCTTCTATAGTTTCAGTGATATCAACAGCCTGAGTACTAGCTCAGTCGGCATTCCTGGGGCTTATAAAACATCCTGTCTTCTGAACTGACTTCAGACCTAATTCAAGTTCTTGGGGAGAAGCCTGGGAGTTGCTTTTTAGACATCGTCTAAGGCAGTGGTTCTTAACCTTCCTACTGCTGCGACCCTTTAATACAGTTCCTCATGTTGTGCTGACCCCCCAACCATAAAATTACTTTCATTGCTACTTCATGAATGTAATTTTGCTACTGTTATGAATTGGGCGACCCCTGTGAATGGGTCATTCAACCCCTAATAGGGTCACGACCCACAGGTTGAGAACTGCTGGTCTAAGGTGATTATTACAACACTATTGGAAAACAAGCCCAGGTGGTGTGAGATCAGCATTGACCTGCTAACCCAGTTCGGTGGTTCAAACCCACCAGTCCCTCTGAGATTCAGCTGAGGCTGGCTGTGCTTGTCCAGAAAACCCTATGGAGGATCACTGAGTCAGAATAAGTTCATTGGCAGCAGTGTGATTTGGAGGTTAATCTGGTTGCTTAATTGTGGACAAGCATTGCCCATGCCTTCCTACCACCCTCTTGACACCAACTCTTCCCTCCTTCTTTTGAGGGCTCAGATCAGCTCACCAACGAGTTCCTCCTCATACCGTTATGATGATCCTGACACTCTATTGAAGACTTCCATCTCCTGAACTTCCCTAGTTTCTCTCCCTCGGAGTTCACCGTCTACTGCTCCTTCCTCCTGGGTGTCTCCACAGAGAAAGAGGTAGAGCCGAGTGTTGTTTTTTAACACATAAGACAACCTTCTGTTCCGTGTGCCCTCATCCTCCTGCTTCTGACAAGGCTGTGAGTGGTGGGGGAGACCCGTTCCAGGCTGCCCGGTTGCGCTTAGTGAGGGGCCACTTTCCATACCTGAAGCCTCCCTCACATCCTTCCTTCTCGCTCCTTCTGCAAACACCTGAACAGTCCAGCCCTTTAGGATATGTTGTTACCATTGTTATGGAAGAACACACACACACACACACACACACACACACACACACACACACACAGAGACTTTGATGGTGCTGGTGGAGATGGCCGTTCAGTCAATTTATAATCCCAAGTACGCCGCAGAGTGAGCATTGCCCAGGTCTGCGCCATCTTCGCCATCACTTGTCTGCTCTGGGCCATTCTTGTGGCCACTGAGCATATGGAGTGCCTTCCATTCTAGGGGGACTTGCCTGCTAGCACCATATCAAACAAGAGTCTGCTGTGATCCACAAGGTTTCCATCGGCTACATTTCAAAGTAGATCACCAGACCCTCCCTCCTATTATATCGTAGTCTGAAAGTCCTACTGAAATCTGTCCTCCATGGGTGACCCTTCTAGGCTCTGGTGGCATAGACTCCAGCATCACAGCCATCCTCAAGCCACGACCGAACAACAAACGGACAGATGGGGAATAGAAGGAGACATTTCTCGAGAGAAAAGAGAGGGCAAACACTTGCAGGGGTGCTTCTTCTCCACACAACAACCTGACTTATTCCTAATCTCTCATCGCTGAAGAATCAAATCCGAAGTGCTACTAGGAAAATATGGTTTTCATCAGGAAAAGAAATCTTATAATCCTATTTGTGTCTTCCTAAATCCCCATGAAACATACCACAAGTTGTGTGTGTGCTTCCGTTAAATGACGTGGAAGCTTGTAAAACAGAAGCAAGGGACAGGGAACAAGTAGGAAGTGCAGGCGAGTGTAAGCACTGAAGCCAGGAGACCATTGCGTTCCCCCCGTGGGAGTGTTGGCGCAATGCAGCAAGCGCCACACCCGGTATGCAGGAGGATCTTCTTACTGCCTAGTGCCTTCACAGTCTCAACTGCCTTCTGGGGGAAAGGAGCATGCATGGTATTCAGAACATTCGCACCTGCACCTGGCAAGGACCATGGCAACAGAAAGAGAAGATCGGTTCATCGAAAGGCTTCCTGGAGGTGGTATGCTTTCTCGAGAATATGAAGAACAAACAACACTGGCAGCTCTTCAAAGAAGCTACCATTTCTAGTGTGGAGGGTGTTAGCAGCATCTCTCTCTCCTGTGGCTGGAGATGAGGTGGGCCGGAAAGCGCATGGGTGAAGACATGACAGATAGTCAGGGGAGGGGAGGCCTCTTAATGTGTCCACAGGAGACGGGAGCAAATAAACCCCAAATGTCAGAAAAGATGAAGGAGAAAAATCCAAAAAGCTCAGCTAAAGAAGAAATGAGTTCAAACATAAAAATGGTGACTCAAGAAGAGGCCTAGGGAGGGGTGAGGGCTTTTCAGGGAAATCTTGCCCAGGGAGAAGGAGTGCAGTGTTTCCTGGAACCTGGGACAGCCACGGCTTTCCTTGTTTTCACAAGAAGCGAGATGAGAAAGAACACTTGGATGGGAAATCCAACAAGCTGAAAGCAGAGACTTGTTGTAAAAAGGCAGGTTGAGGTAGACTGATTTACAGCTTACTCTCTGGGGCCAACTATTAAGAAATTGGAGCTATAAAATTTTATTGACAAGCCATATAAGAGATCATAAAGTAAAGAGCAGCGAAGAATGTGATTTATGAAAGCTGCTCATGCCCAGAAAAACAGAGCCTCTGAGACACTCAGCATGTGGGCCCGAGGACAGCCCTGCTGGTGTGGGTCTTTGTGCCTGTTACCAAGAACACCAGCACCATACTAGTTCCATCCCTAATGTCCTATTGTTGCTCTTGCTCCTGTCTTGGAGTTGACCCCAACTCATGGAGACCTTTTGTGTAAAAGAATGGAACGCCTCGTCCTGTGTTATCTTCGTGGTCCTCGATACTTGAATCCCTCTTAACGATTGGGTCAATCCATCTCACCGAGACTTCCCCTCCTTTCCCCCGATGCTGTCGGTGGTGTGTCTTTTTCTAGAGACTGGGCTGTCCTGATGACTTCTCCACGTAAATGAACTCCTCGGCTCGAAGGAGCCTTCCGCCTGTGTTTCTTCAATGGCTTTGAAGAGTGGGCTCCACATTTAAGCCAAAAGAGGGGCAGTTCAAACCCACGCAGACATGCCGTGGAAGAAAGACCTCGAGCTCTACTTCCCAAAAGCCACCACTCTGAAAGCCCCCAAGAGCACGTTGGGGCTGCCAGGAGTTGCAATCACCAAACGGCTCGAGGGAAGTAGTTGGAATTCAAGATCATCTTAAGAGTTTATGCCACAGGGGACTAGAAACTCCTAGACAGAACTGCTTCTGCTTCTGGCCAAGTGGGTTACAGGTTGGGATGCTAACTTGAAGGTCAGAAGTTCAAAATCACCAGCTGCTCTGGTGAAAGATGAAGCTTTCTACTCCCCAAGAGAGTTATCGTCTTGGAAACCTACAAAGGCAGGTCTACCCTGCGCTATAGGGTGATGAGGAGCCATAAATACCATGGCAGTGAGACTGAGGGTGTTTTTGGTGTTGAACTTCTATGATGTGACAGGAGCTGCCCCAAGCTCTCTTGAAGGGGAAACGCAGCCAGAACCACTGAGCTGTGTGATTCACTGTCCACTCAATGAGTCGTCTTTGAAATAGGGGAACACCTAGTCATTGTCCTCCACCAGCTGTACTCTGAAGCCTAGGGAAATTAAGAGGGACACCCCACATCAAAACACTACCTAATTTGGAGCGGAGGATATTAGTCTACTGGCTCGGCCATTATTCCCTGACAGCTAATTCCTTTTCCTCTTAACCCCACGGCCGAATTATTTTCGGCTTCAGATTTGTTATTGGTACTCTCTGTTTTCAGTAATGGAAGGCAGGCTGCAATCAATGGAATTTTTTTTCTCCTGGCTAATATGAATTTTGATGCAATTGATAGAGGACACGTGTGTCCCCACTAGACTCTGGTTTGTTCCCTCAGATTCCCACAGGTAACAGAAGTGTTCACTTCTGTGTCTCCTGGTTTCCTGTTAGAGTGGGCTGTGCTTTGAAGAGCAGTGCTTATGTAACATGGGGTTTTATCCCAGCTCGCACTCCTTATTCCCATGATACTTCCCTTGCTTACTGTGCATGGTATACATGTATGCGCATTGTTTACAAACAATAGGGTACTAATCTGTGGGAGCAGGGTTAAGTGGTGTACTTTGCTAGCACAGAGGCAATTTTCTGTTTAGTCATAGGCAGCGCCAAGAAGTTAATTTGGGTGATGAGAAGAGGTGTTTTACTGAGAATGGTGGGTCCTTGCAATTTTAGATTGACTCATACATTGTGATAACAAAGGTGGCTGATTGCCACATCTGAAGTAACCCAGAGTAAAGGAACCTTAAAAGGAGTGACTTTCATTATGCAGCTTCTGACTTCTCATGCTCCCTCTCCTTCGGAGTTTTAAAACCAACCAGGAATGCGTTTAGCATTAACCCAAACCAATCAGCATTGCGTGCATTCTGACTCCTGGTGGCCTCGGGTGGGGCAAAGTCAAACTGTGCCCCCAGGCTTTCTGATGCTGATTTTCCAGAAGGAGATGGTCAGACCTTTCTTTAGATGTGCCTCAGGGGAACTTGAAACCACTTCCCTCCTTTTGGTCAGGAGCCTAATTCTGGTGAGGTGTGGGCACTTCCCCTAGCCGCCCGATGAGCAGCCTGCCTTGTAGTGAGGCTCTTGGACTCAGGTGGGGCAGCTTCGAGAAGGAAGGAAAGCTCTGTGTGTGACTCGGGCTGAAAACAGAGCTGACGGAGATCCTCTGAACACTGGCCCAAAGGCTGAGGAGCCTGGGCAGTCCAGGCTGACTAACAAGCAGGGCAGTCATCCGTAACACAAATGGCACAAGGAGCACCATTTCGTCAGGACGCTGAGGGGGCTTGTTGAGACTTGGACTTTATCTTTCTGAGATCCGAAGGTCATGGGAAAAGCAAATAAACGTACTTTTTAAGCATGTGACCCATTGAAGGGGATCAAACAGACCCCAAACATAGTTTACAAAGACACATTGGACAAAGATCAGACAAAGAGTAATCATCCAGATGAGGGAGCCCATTGGCTTAAGGTCAAAATGATGCCCAAGGATTTACAGACGACCTTCCATTTACATAGGACATGGAAAAATATCACAAAGCTTGTTGTTGTTGTTGCTGGGTACCCTCAAGTTGATTCCTACTCATACTGACCCTACGTAAGGAAACACTGTCTCGGCCACGCCACCCTCACCATTGTTCTTGTGTTTGAGCCCATTGTTGCAGCCACTGGATCAATCCATCTGATTGAAGGCCTTCCTCTTCTTCACTGCCCCTCTGCCAAACATGATGTCCTTTTCCATGGACCGATCTCCCCTGATAACATGTCCGAAGTGTGTGAGACAGCGTCTCACCATCCTTGCCTGTACGAGCATCCTGCCAGTACTTCCTCTAAGAAGGCTCTGTGTTCTTTCCCTGAACTGCAATTCAAACACATCGATTCTTCTTTGGTCTTCCTTATTCCATGCCCATCTTTCCCGCGCCGATGAGGTGATTGAAAATACCAGTCCACCTTAGTCCTTGTCTTTCAGCACTTTAAAGTGGTTTCCTGCCCCCGATTTACCCAATGCAGTGTGTCCTCTGAGCTCCCGACTGCTGCTCCCATGAAAACTGGTTGTAGATCCAGGCAAGATGAAGTCCTTGGCCCCTTCAATATTTTCTCTGTTCTCATGCTTTGGGTTTCCTTAGGGTTCAGTCTAAAGGCTGCAATCCTGATCTTCATCAGCAACCGCTTGAAGCCTATCCTCACAAAGCCCGATTGGTGGCCTAGCAACACACCACAGCAGACGAGAGGGTGGGATTCTGATTGGGGCTAACATATTATGCTTGACTGGTCCGACCAAGGCAGTCAGAGTATATCCAGGACAATTCAACCCTGGTGTCTCAATTTCCAGTGAGGACACATCCTGGCAAAGTCTTAAGGGAGAGAGTGTCCCTTCTTGAACTGGCTAAGGGAGTGGTGGTGATCCACTTTCAAACACTGAAAAAGCCTGGCGGTAAAGCTCTTCCCATTGTGGTTTCATGGTCAGAAGTAATTCTGTGGATGCAGCATCTCTAAGAAGACTCAAAAATGGATTTGGGATTTTGACGGTATCCACAGCCTTCGGAAAATTTAATGCTCAGAATATTAACCTCTAATACAGACCCAATACAGGAGGCTAGTGCATAATTGAACTTGAAAAGCATGAATGAAAAGCATGAACTTGAAAAGTATCAGGAATGAAAAGCTCTTTGTAGGCTATGTTAGGGATTACTGCATCAGATGCTACAGGTAGTCAAGGAGACGCTTGGATTGGCCTGCTTGAGGACGAACATCAAGGTCAGGTGGATGTACGACTGGGGGCCAGGCTGAGCACATGATTGAGGGAGCAGCTGTGCTTAGAGAGCAAAGCTGCCTAGCAGTTGGCCGCACTGATGGAGGCTCTAGGCAGTGGCTGCTCAAGGCCATCAAGCCCATGGGATGGGAGCAGAGTAGAACGGCCCACAGGGTTTCCAAAGCTGGGACCTTTTTTTTTTTTTTCAAAACAATTTTATTGGAGGTTAATACAGATACATAATTCCATCACATCAAACAATATGTACAATTGTTAGCACAATCAGTTTCAAAAGATTATTTTCCTCCTGAACTCCTTGACATCAGTTCCCTTTTTTATCACTCTACCCCCACCAATACTGTACCCCCCCTGAAATCCTTATTGTACTTGCTGTACTATAGTTTCATCATTACTGGGTTTTATATACAGAAACAGAGGATAGCATATAACAAATATTCAGGAGGGTAAACCCCCAATGACATAACACGTCTGAAAATATACTAATTTCTTAATATCCAGTTATGTGATTATTTTAAGATTTAATATAGAGTTTAAGGAGAGTGGGTGTTTATTAAATCCCACAGGAACCTTACTCTCTTGGCATTTGCATCATAAATTGTAAGCAAAATATATCCACCTTCAAGTAAAGAGAATATTAAACCTCAGTCCAACCTACGAATCCTAATGCCTAATCATATTCCACTATTAATTCCTTTACAGCCAAACTAATGAGTGAATCTGCAGTGTTTGCACAGAGGACTCTCTGTCAAAATGTTGGTAGGAAACTGAAAGTTAGTCAATCATCTGTATATGTGTCCTCGTACTTCCAAGCATCTGGCTGATTAGAAATTCCAGAACGTTTGAAATGGCATGTTAGCATTCATATGAAGAACTCATCATAAACATTGAGGTCAAAGGGCTGTTTGGCAATAGATAAGAGCCATCAGCCTACTCATTAGGGAGAAATTTAATATTCACATACTTACAAGGTTTTCATACCATCCCAGAGACAGGGCATCTGAAACCTGTCCATAATCTGTGACCTTTCAAGGCAGGCCAGCAGGCCTTATTTTCAAGACCCTTCTAGGTGGGTTGGTACCCCCCAATCTTTGGTTTCAAGAGCTAGTGCTTCATCAGAGACTCCAGGCCGTTACCCTAAGTCAGCACTACATTTCCTGGTGGGAGGTCAGCAGCTGCCTCCCCGAAACCCCTCCTGCCCCAGATGAGATGCACAGGCTGATCAGAAGCAAGGGTGGCTCAAAGTGTGGGTGATGAGCCAGCAGCATGGGCATCCTCTGGAAACTTGTTGGAAAAGAACCACTTGGGCTAGGAGGCTGAGCTTTCCCGCCACTAAGTGGCCCAGCACCGCCCCATCTTGGGGCCCTTTTACTCTCTCCAAAGGGCCACAAGGGGCAGTGATAGTGGTAGGCAAGGTCACCGTGCACACCACTGACATTCATTGCCAGCTTCAAACAATTGCTCCGTGTGCCTGAGGCAAAACCCCCAAAGATGTACCAGTGCGGCAAAGCAAGTGCTATTCTGCATAGGCAGCAAAGAGAAAAGAGAGTGGGGAGACTGACAGGCCATCGGAGCCAGGCCTGACCAAGTCCCCCAAGTCAGATGGGGTTGGCACTTCATATACAGAGTGACAGAGTGAGGCGTGGTTCGGTCCTTTCAGTGTGGTTGTTTGGTGCCACGGGATTGGTTTCAACGCCTAGTGACCCACGTACAACATAAGGAAACACCACCTGGTCCTGCACTATCCTCACCACTGTGCTCAGGTTAGACCCAGTGGTGTAGCCACTGTGACCATCCATCTTGTTGAGGTCCTTCCTCCTGTGTGCTGCCCTGGTGCTGTCCCAAACAGGGACTGTCCTTCACCAGGGACTGGTCTCTCCTGACAGCATGGCCTAAGTACATGAGACAAAGTCTTGTCAGAAGGCAAATAGAAACAGTAACTTCTGCAACCTTGTCAAATGCTTTGTGATAAAGACAGCCGGGAAGAGCCTTTTGTTCATCCATCAGGCCAGAATCGGGAAGGACACAGGATTGTCCACTTCTGTTTGTATATCTCGGTGTTGAAGGGCACCCCCTTAAACATGCCCCATCATTCTTTGTGTGTGCTCCTGCTTCATCCACCTGGCTTTCTCGTAAGCCATCTGCTCCTCCCCACCTTTCCTTATTAATAGGGAAACTGGATTCTATAAAGAGGAATGTGGCCTCAGGACTGGCAGAAGGCTTATGAACAACCTGCGGTATGCAGACACAACCCAGCTTGCTGAAAATGAGGAGGACTCGAAGCACTTGCTGATGAAGATCAAGGATGGCAGCCTTCAGTGTGGATGACGACTCAATGTAAAGAAAACCAGCATCTTTACAAGGGGACCAATAGGTACTACCATGGTAAACAGAGAAAAGAGTAAAATTGTCAAGGATTTCATCTTGCTTGGGTCCACGGTCAATGCTCATGGAAGCCACAGAGATCAAAGGGCACACTGCATTGGCTAAATCTGCACAAGAACTCTTTAAAGTGTTGAAAAGCAAGTCTTCAGATGTGTCTGTAGGAGAAACTAGTCCTGGGAAAAGGGCACCACACTTGGTAACCCTGAGCAAATAGCTTAACTTCTCTGTTCCTCAGGGGGCTGCCCTGAGGACGGTGGTAAGGTACAAAAGAGACCCCGATATCAAATATAACTTAAGGAGAGAATTTATTAGGTCTTACAAGAGACAAAGAGCTGGGCTGTGAGGGGGCATGAGCCCAAGGTCATAATGGTTGCCAAGGAGTCACAGCAGGAAAAAGAATTAACACAGAACAAAGGCAACTGTTCCAACTTCATCATTGGTGACAGTGACAGGTGGGTTACAGAAGTGTGTGCGGGACCATGCTTGGGACACATGGATTGCGTTAGCTAGAAATGCTTATACGATGTGGTCCGGTGTCTTCCCGACCAAGGCAGTCAGGCACGATTGGGGCATGATTCATGACAATGCCGCCCTCTGTATTGTCCCTAGGACGGTGACCTCCATCAGGGACTCACCCAGGCAAGCCCCTCTGGGAGACTGACCCTCCCTGAGAAAGTTAGAGAGGGAGGGAGGCAATCTATTCTCCACACACTCTGCCAGAGCGAGAGACGAACTACTTCCTTGGTTAGTGATTAGAAGGAATTTAAGGGACACCTCATCTTTGTGGGGACTCTGGGAATGGACTTGGGGCTATCACTCTGATGCACAGTCTTCTGCAAACTGGAGTGCTCATAATGTAAGCCTTACTACAGGACTGTTCTTCTTAGGGACCATAGAGTTGGCATCAACCCATAGCAACCCTATGCACAATAGAACGAAGCACTGCACGGTCCTGTGCCATCCTCACAATGCTTCCTATGCCTGAGCCCATTGAGACAGCCACTGTGTCCATCCATCTTGATGAGGGCCTTCCTTTTTTTTTTTTGGTGCCCTTCTACTTTATCAAACATGTTCTTCTACAGGAACTGGTCTCTCTTGACAATATGTCCCAAGTACGTAAGATGAAGTTTTGCCACTCTTGCCTCTAAGGAGCACGCTGGCCTTACTTCTTCTGATACAGAATGGTTTGTATCTGTAGCACTCGGTGGTACTCTCGCTGTTCTTCTCCATCACATTTCAAATGTCTTCTTGGGTCTTCCTTATTCCATGTCCAACTTTCACATGCATCTGATGCAATGGAGAATACCATGGCTTGTGTCAGGCTCACCTTAGACCTCAAAGTAACACCCTAGCTCTTTAAAACTCTCAAGAGGTCTTGTGCAACCAGATTTACCTAATGTAATATGTCTTTTGATCGCTGCTTCCAGGAGCATGGATTGTGGATCCAAGTAAGACGAACTCCATGACAACTTCAACCTTTTCTCTGCTTATCATGATGTTACTTATTGGTCCAGTTGTGAGGATTTTGGTCTTCCTTCATTGCACTGCTAGTCACTAGGTTGGCAGTTCAAGACCTCCAATCACCCCAAGGAAGAAGTAGAAAGATGAAGCTTTCTACTCTTGTAAATATTTACAGTCTCCGAAACCCCCAGGGGCCAATCTTCCCTGTCCTATCGGGTTGCTGTGAGTCGGAATCACCTCAATGGCAGCGAGTGTGGTGGTTCGCTGCTCCTGAGTCCGTTCCAGCTCGTGGTGAGATGCTGTATGCACCACCAGGAAAAGGGCCGAGTCCCGCTGACCACACTGATGATGGATTTGGAAAATGGTTCCTGGGAGATGGTAACTGGAAGCTTCTTTCCACTCTTCCCTTTCATACCTTTCATCCTTGTCTGGGAGGAGAAAGCCTCTTAGAATTTGGACAGCCCTGCTAGTTGCTCAGGAGGCCGCGAGGGGGGAAACCACTGCTAAGGTTCTCCCACTGTCTCTGGGCTGTGACTCCCTCAGACATTGCCTTGCTGGGATTTTCAGGGTCAGCAGCTGCAGCGGACCACCGAGTCAGAGAGATCAGTAAGCCACCTACCAAGGGACATCCCAGATCCTTTTCTGTGGGCTTGTTTCCTACACATCGAAAGAGTTGCAAAACCCTGGTGGCTCAAAAGGTCAGGCTCTCAGCTGCTCACCACAAGACACTAGAAAAAGACCTGACGATTTGCCCTGTGGAGAAGGTCACATCGGATCTGCATGACCCAGGAGCCATTGGATGGCACTAAGGACAACAGCCAAACCAAACCAAAAAAGTAACTGTGACCAGGCGTGGCCTGCAATACCTAAAATGAGGACTCGCTGACCCATGCAATATAGGGAGAGGTCAAAGAAAAGCACTAAACCAGGAGATCTGGGAGGGCAGGACTCCAGGGCCTCTCAGATGCCCTTCTCCAGAGAGAGGAGCCTGGGTGGTACCATTGTGAAAGCTCTCAGCTGATAACTGAAAGCTGACTGGGTTGAACCAGCCAGTTGCTCCCCAGATGGCAGATGTGGCCGCCTGCTTCCATCAAAATTCGGAAACGCACTCACCTCAAGTTGGTCCACACTCATAGAGACCCTGTAGGACAGAGTAGAATGGCCCCTTGTGGTGGTTATATAACCATTTGCCAATTTGAAAAGATTAAGAGTGAAGTCAATCAGCTGATAGCCAATGAGGCCTCTGTGTGGGCATGGCCTTCTCCTGAGGATTCTGGGAACTCCGGTATTCCTCCTTGGAGGCAGGAAACACACACTCTCTCTGCGCATCCCCTGGGAGACCTTGCAGCTGACAAAACACAGAGAGATGCTAGTGTCCTGAGCTGCACAAGCCTTGTGGAGACCCCTGCCGGTGCTGAGATGCTCACAATGGCACTGGATACACAAGACTTCCTATTCACAGACCTGTGATCTTCCTGCATTCGGCGTCATTGCATGTGTTTCTTGAGTCTGAAGAGGACTTTATAGATTGGTATCGGGCATATGGGCTAATATCAGACTTAATGGACTTGATCTGGACTGGGCTGGGATGTTTTCTCAATAATCAATTGCTCTTGTATATAAAGCTCTTTCTCATACACATGAGAGTATCTATGAATTTGTTTCTCTAGTCTACCCAGACTAACACACCCCGGTGGGTTTCCGAGGCTGTAAATCTTTACAAGAGTAGACGGCCTCGTCTTTCTCTTGCGGATCAGCTGGTGGTTTAGAACTGCTGATCTTGGGGTTAGCAGCCCAACAACTAACCCGCTATGCCACCAGATTCTTCTTGTGAGGTTGGAAACTCTATGTGCAGGGCAGTGCTACTCTGTCTGGGTGGGCCTCTGGGAGCTGGAGCCAAATGAGGGCAGTGGATTCTCTGGACAGAAACTGCTCAGAATGGCATCCTCCTCGCTGGGTCAGCTCAACCTCTTTGAGCCACCTGACTACCATTTGGGTTTCCCCCTGAAAATATGAGAAGAGTTTTCCCCCTGATTCCTTTGTGCCCTCTCTCTCCCCATTTTGGAGCTAGGTTTTGCTTGGCGGGGCCAAGGATCTCATATTTTCCTTCATCTCCCATGAGTCAGGTTCATCAAAGCCCCTGGAAGGTCCCACCATCTAGTCCCCAGCAGGGAAGCCTGCCAAGCCTGTGGGGGTTCCTGGTCCCTTAGCCCACTGACATCGGGGAAAGAGGGGCCGCCCCCTGCACGGTCCCCTTCTCAGGCCCTGTGGATCCCGCTGGCACAGCATGTGTCTGTGGCCTCTAGGGTTGGGGAGGACCAGGGGTCAGCGTGGTGACAACTTTGTCAGAGAGTGAGCCCTGTCTGCTCAGAGTTGGGCATGTGCATTGGGTGGCGAGGCCTGGCACTAGTTTCTTGGAGACACCAAGAAGAAGTTGCTTCCTTTTGGGGGGTGGGGGTGTCTTCGTGGAGTTCCAGAGGCCTCACTGTAGAAGCAGCCATCTTCACTCTCCTTATCACAGGGGGGCTGGGCTGTGGGCTAGGGGTCAGGGATAAGACCGGAAATTTGTGGGGGGAGGAAAAGCAAAGCAAATGCACGGCTGTCAAGTCAATTCGGACTGAGAGCAAGCCGGCAGGTCAGGGTAGAACTTCCCCATGGGATTCCCAGACTGTAACTCTTCACGGGAGGAGAAAGCCCTGTCTTTCTCCCGGAGAGTAGCTGCTGGTTTCAAATTGCTCACCTTGCAGATCGCAGCCCAACACGCAACCACTACGCCACCAGGGCTGGGAAATCTAAAAGGACGTCTATTTTATATTTCCGTTCTCTGAAGCCACAGAATAGAGATGGGGAAAAGTCATGGTCCTGCTTTGTTTCTGGTGGCACCATGAAGCACGTGAACTACGTAGGCACAGGCTGCTGTTCCGTATCTACCCAGAGGTACTCAGAAGAAAGGCCTGGTTATCTGCTTCCAAAAACCAGAGCCTTGAGAACTCTCCTCTGAGCACATGGGGCCGCTATGAGTAAGAGGCCACCCAATGGTAGCTAGCACCAACCTGTTGCTGACTGGCTGGGCAGTGGGGGAAAACTCACCAAGGCATGTTACTAGAAGTGTGAAAGGGTGCTTACTTCCCTCCTGCCTCTATGCCAACACAGACTGTCTTTGGGAGACATTTTATATTGCTTTACCTGTGTCAAAGCTTAGCAGCTTTTCCCACAGGAACACATCTGAAGATGCTATGGGGATCATAGGCTAGGACCAGTCAGCATCAACATTGCCAAGTCATTAAAATAAGCTTCTTTGTGCAAAGAGGCAGAGCCAGAGTGCTCCTTAGAGGCAAGGATGGCGAGACTTGGTCTCACATACTTTGGACATGTTGTCAGGAGAGACCAGTCCCTGGAGAAAGATATCAGGCTTGGTAATGTACAGCGGCAGCACACAAGAGGAAGCCCCTGGATAAGATGGATTGGCACAGTGGCTGCATCAATGGGGCCCAAACCAAAGAGCGATTGTGAGGATGGCAATTGTTTTGTTCTGTTGTCAATAAGGTTGCTAGGAGTTGGAAGTGACTCAATGACACCTAACAACAGCATACAAAGCCCAACGGAGCAGTGGTGGCATAGTGGATTATTCACTGGGCTGCTAATGCAGAGGTCCACAGTTCAAAACTACCAGCCACTCCAGGGGAGAAAGATGAGGCTTTCAACTTCTGTAAAGCGTCACAGCATCAGAAACCCACAGTGACAGTTCTACTCTGCCCTATAGCGTCCTGTGAGTCAGGCCACAATGAGTCTTGTTTTTGTGGTTATATAAATCCTTGACTTCTCATGTAGTTTGAGGCTGTGGAATTGATTTGACTCATAATTGGACTGCAGGAAAATGTATAATGTCCCCATGGAGTTTCCTAGACTGCAACCTTTTCAAGAAGAAGCTCTGGTGGCATAGTGGTCTATGCACAGAGCTGCTAACCACAAGGTCAGGAGTTTGAACTCACCATCTTCTCCTTGGGACAAAGATGAGTCTGAGTGCTGTCATAAAGATCAACAGCCTCCGACACCCTGAAAGGGGAAACTGTGGGTCAGAATGGATGCGGTGACAGTGAATGGTTTGTTACTGTGGTTGTTTGTGGCCCTCTTTCTGGGATCAGGTCACCAGGGCTTTTCTTTGGTGGTGTGGTAGCTACATACTGTCCTGTCAACTTTCGAAGGGGTAGAGTCTAGCCTGTCAATCAGGCCATAGTCAATGAGGCCTCCCTATGGGCATGACCTTCTCCTGAGGATTCTGGGAACTCCTGTCTTCCTCCAAGGAGGCAGGAGACACACTCTCTCTGCTTTGTCTTCCTGTTGACAAGCCACATGGAGCTACACTGATGGAGCCAGATCCCTGGAGCTGGAAGAATGACGTGGAGACTCACGCCAGTGCCGAGATGCTTCTACCACCACTGGATCCACAAGACTTTCCACCCACTGGCCTGTGATCTTCTTGCATTCGGCACTGGCATGTGTTGCATGCGTCCGAAGAGGAATTTATAGACTGGTGTCAGACATATGGGCTAATATCAGACTTATGGACACGATCTGGAATTTTCTCTTAATATAAAATTACTTTTTAGATATAAAGTTCTCTCTTATACACATATGAATGTCTCTGAGTTTCTCTAGTCAACCCAGACTAACACAGGGGAAGAGCAGAGTTCAAACCACTGTGCCACCCAGGCTCCTTGACCTTATCGTAAACCTGACTAGTGTTTTCCTTAAGGAGCTCTGGTGGCGTAGTGATGATGAGTTGGTCAGTAGTTCAAAGCCACCAGCCGCTCTGCAGGAGAAGGATGGGACTTTCTACTCCCATTAAGGGTGACAGTCTGGGAAACTCATAGGGGGCAGTTCTACCCTGTCCTGTAGTGTCACTACAAGTTGTAATCAACTCGATAGCAGTGAGTTTGATTTTTGGGGTTTGAATGCTTTTCCATATACACAAGGCTTCAGATGGTGGATGGTACAGGGGCATTGTAAGTATTGAACAGTGGGTCACTATTGCCAGTCTATATTGTGCTTACTGGGCCATCTCTCATCCCTGCCTGCATGTCCAAGCACACGCTGTCCTTGCTATGCTGGGAGACAGAGGGTTAAAGCAGCCAGCAGGGCAGGGACTCTGTCCTAGTGACTGGACGCTTCTTCCCTCTGTCCTCCTCCCCATCCCTCCAGCCTGTGGTGTGGGCCCTGAGTACGGAAATTTGTCCCATGTCCATTCTGCTCATGAATGTGGAAACGCTCTTCAATCTTCACGGCCATGAGTCCGCTTGGCCCAGGGTGAACGCAGGCATGCCATCAGCCCATAAAAACGTTGATCGCTTGCAAACCTTCAACTGGCCTTGCCCGTAACTATTGCTGATGACAGTTATGAGGGGAGCCCAGAAAGGTCACCCAGAGTGCTGTCTACGCCATGCCTGTAGCACCGGGTCCCTCTGCTCCCTCTCTGCCCTGATTCTCCCTTGCCTGACCACTGAAGCTATCCTGTCCAGTCTAGACATCACCATGTTAAGTGTTTGCCCAAACATTTCCCTTGCTTCCCTTTTCTTTCCTTTTGCACCTGCATCCAGTTTGGATGAAATCGCTGTATTGGCTGAACTGCCTAGATGCTAAGACCTTGGCTACAGGCCATGGGCCTGTTCCTCTCCCAGATAGTGGGGGATGGTTTGGGACAAGGGCAGGGAGTGGTCCTGGCTAAGGCCCCGTCAGACTCTGCAATGGGTGCTGCTATCATTGAGGGTACCACTATTTTAATTGTCAAGGTTGCAGATCATTCGCTTGAGCCCCTCCGGATGCCAAAGAGGAGCTCTGCTGATGTCCTGGTTAGCTCTTGGGCTGCTAACAGGTCTGCGGTTTAAAACTACCAGCAGCTCTGTGGGAGAAAGATGAGGCTTTCTTCTCTCGGCAAGAGTTACAGTCTTGGAAGCCCACAGGCGCGGTTCTACCCTGCTCTGTGGGGTCCCCATGAGATAGAATTGACTCAATGGCTCTGAGTTTGGTTTGGGTTTTGAGATACCGAGGCACCGACAGTCACTTGCAGACACCCAGGTGCATGAGAGGTGTCTCACAGCCTCACAACCCCTGAGGGCCAAGATCAACTGTGGCAGAAGAACTTCTCTCCACTTACTTCCCAAAAGCCACACATGAGCAGAAGGGGGGTCACTGTTCTTTGGAACTTGAGAAACAAACACTAAGCTTCCTGACAGTGCATCACATGTCTTTGAAAACTCCCATCTTGTCTCGGAAGATCATGCCAAAGTCTCCCCAGACTCCACAGAAAGAGAATGCTTCTTCAAATATGAAATTCACAGATGTCTCTGGCTCTTGAGTCAACAGAACTCCATATGCACACTGTACCTTTAATCCCCAAGAGAACTCAAACCTTAAGATGTACCAATTTATTGTCAAAGGTGGTTCCTCTGGAGTTTGGAAGAATTACTAAACTGGATATGAGAGTTAGGTTTGTGTCAAGGTGGGTGGGTCAATGGATCTTCCACGATATAATCTAACATCGTGTCCCCAACTCCACGATGGGCTCTTCTGTGAAGTAGCTAAGCACTTAGTAACCACTATGCCACCGGGGCTCCTCTGGTGAAGCCCTGTTGGTGCAGTGTGTTCAGCCTTGGGCTGCTAACCTCAAAGTCAACAGTTCAAAACCACCAGCCATTCTGTGAGAGAAAGATGAGACTTTCTACTGCCATAAAGATTTATAGTCTCAGAAATCCATAAGGTCGCTATGAGTCAGAATCAACTTGATGAGAGTGTTTGGTTTTGAGAAGGTCGCTCAGGGATTAGCTGTCTGAAATGGAGTTTACAGAGGAAGGACCAATCTCATCCTTTAGCCATAACTGTGGGTCTCCCTTCTCCATACACCCTTCCCCAGAATACCAGAGAATAGTGTTATCTACATAGCTCACGTATTCTTTCAGGCTTTCTGCAACCTTTTCAGTGAATGTAACAACAGTCTATGAAACGTCAATAAATGCATTGCCTACCCAAATACGTTTGAATAACGAGCAATGGAGGGCCAACTCTGACTTCCTTTGGCTACCCTATTGCCACAAAACTGGGGTCAGACAAGCCTCGATGGTCCATCTTCTTTACCTATTCTGACACCAACCGTTCCTCCCAGGCAGTTCAGAAAGCATCTGGTCACAGCCTTGATAAAATTGAGGGTGGTTTCATGCAGGGTGTGGGTGGCCTGCTCTTAGTATAAATTGACAGTGTGTGGAAGCTAATGGACTTCTAGGGTGTGGTTTGGATCCTGCAGCTGGTTCATTGACCTCTGATTCGAATGCCTGCTAATTCCTGGAGCCATCAGAAAACTGCTGACTTTGGGTTCCTTCAGCCAATCTCTGATTCATCCAACTTGGCATCCAGCAGTCTGGGGCCTTCCTAGTTTGTCTTCCTGCTTCCTGTTTGTCAACCCCTGCAGCTGGAGGAGTCGGAAAAAGCCTTCCACTTATATCTGACCCATGGATTTGGACCAGACTGGGCTTACCCAGACTACCCCTGTGTGAGCCATTTCTTAATATGAATCTCTTTCTATGTGCTTAAACATACAAGTGTCATGGGTTTTATTTCTCTAGAGAACCCAGCCGAACTCACTGGGTTAAGCCAAAGCTTCCTCATCTGCAAAATAAGGGGTATTACTACAGCTACTCATACACAGTAACTGGGCTTGCTAGGTACCACAATGGTTCAATCTGCAATCAACCAGAAGGATGGCATGGGACCAGGCAGCATTTTGTTCCACTGTGTCTGGGGTTACTCTTAAGTTGGAAATCCAATCAACAAGAGCTAATAACAGCAATATGAGAGCTATTGGGATTAACTGGGATAAAATGGGAATAAAACCAGTACAATGGGGTGTCCAATGGCTTGTAGTTCTGTGTGTAGTGTGGTTGTGTGTGTTGTGTTCAAAGCTCATTCTGCTTGCCAAGGAGGAACTCTCCTCCCTCACATTTTGGCTCAGCAGTAATCTAGGCCAGGCATAGATGCCTCCACATGCAGAGAATTCATCCCACCTTAACTTTCAACCAGATGCCACCTGCCATGTATAGGAAGTTATGTGATAGTTTATCTTTCTCTTGTAGAACTTCTTCCCTTGGTCTTGTGGTTGTTATGGTTAGGTGCCATCGGGTCAGTTCACACTCATAACCACTCCATGTGCAACAGAATGAAATACCTCCCAGTCCTGCACCATCCTCACAATCATGGCTATATTTAAGTCCATTGTTGTCGATGCTATGTCAATACATCGAGCCAAGGGTCTTCCTCCTTTGCCCTGCCCCTCTGATTTACCAATCATGACATCCTTTTCCAAGGACTGGTCTCTCCTGACAATATTAGCAAGGTGTGTTTCAGTTGTCCTCCTTGCTGTACTTTTCTGGTGGAATGGACAAATGTGGTAATTTTAAGCTGCTATGAATGTGCCCCAAACCTTGTTCCTTAAAGCACATAGTGCAAATTATGAAAAATTAGCTTCTCAGAAGCATATGCTCTATAGTGTTGAAGAAGAAAATCTAAACACGATAATTCTAAACTTACATTTCCCCAAAGACTTAAGATATAGGACACTGGAGAAGGCCATCTTAAGCCGCTGCAAGACCTAATGTAACAATATCCAGTTGGGATTTCCAACTCTGATGGGCATAGGAAGGAGCCCTGGTGGCCTAGTGGGTTTCAATTCAAGCTATCATTTGAACCCAGAAGCCACTCCATGAGGGGAAAGATGTGTTTATCTGCTCCCAGGAAGCTTTACAGTCTCATAAACCCAAAGGAGCAGTTCTACTCCGTCCCACGGGTCACTATGAGTCAGAATTGACACCATGGCCGTGTAGCCAGGCAAGCAGTGCATAGAAGGAAAAGTGTCATCGATTGCTAGGGCATTCACCACAAAGCTTGCTGAGTATCTAAAATATCACGTGGCACATGTAGACCCTTTTACCCCCTGGTATTCCGCAAAGGGCAATAAGAGGAAAGGTGTCCAAAGAGGGGAGACCCACGGTTATGGCTTCAGGAGGAGATTGGCAATACCCTTGCCAAGGAAGCTAAATAAAAATTGATACAATAACTAGCTTATCACTCTGAAAATTGGCCAACGCATACAACAATCTGAGAAGTATTTATGCTTAAATTTTGGGTAGCTACATAATGTGACTCCAACACTCATCTGTCATGTTGGCTTGCATGTTTCTGTGATGGTCAGAAGAAGGCTATGCCACTGCTATTTCAAATACCAGCAGGGTCACCCTGACTTCACAGGGGACAGCAGAGCTTCCAGACCAAGAAGAGACTACAAAGATGGAATAGGCTGTCCACTTCTGGGGGACTGGCCACTGCAAGCCTTATGAACACCCAGGGAACTATGTGAGGTACAAATGCCTGAAGATGAGCAACTCAAGTTGGACTGCATTCAGACTATAACAAGGGAGGAGCTGCAGTCTTAAGGTACCATTAGCCATAATTACATGGATATGGAGTAAGCCTTTCAGGACCTTAATTTTCTGATGGGGCATGTCTCAAAATGAGAAGAAACTGCAGAAAATATCCATTAATGGTCAGAATGTAGAGTGTACGGAGAATGAATTTAGGAAAATTGGATGTCATCAAAATGAAATGGAGTTTGTAAACTGAAATGCACCGTTATTCGCCATTTTAAGTCAGGCAGTAATGTGGTTCATTTTGACTGGAATGACAAATTCAAGGGGAATGGCCTGGTAGGCACTGCCAAAAAAGAACATTTCAAGATCTATCTTGAAGTATTGAAGTACAATGTTGTCTGTGATAGGATTATATCTATATGCCCACCACGAAGTCCAGTTAAAGCAAGTATTATTCAAATTACTGCTCATCACTAAAACAACTGATGATGAAATTGAAGAATTCTATCTGATTCTCAGTCTAAAAAATGGTTAAACATGCACTAAGATGTATTGATAATTACTGGTGATTGGAAAATGAAGTTAGAAGCAAAAAAGAATGATTCATAGTTAGAAAATACAGCTTCAGTGATAGAAATACAGCTGAAGATCACATGACCAATGAGTTCTTTATTACAAAAACCTTTTTTCAATAACATAAACAGCAACCATACACACGGACCTCACCAAATGGAATACACATAAATCAAACTCACTACATCTGTGGGAAGAGACAAGGAAGAAGTTCAATACCATCAGCCAAAACAAGGACAGGAGCTGCCTGTGGAATAGACCTTCTAATTACTCACATGGAAGTTCAGGTTGAAGTTAAAATGAAAACAAGCCCCTGAGGCCCAACCTATGACCTTGAGTATATCCCACCTGAATTCAGAGGACATCTCAAAAGCACATTTGATGCACTGAGCACTAATGACAAAAGACCTGACGTGTTGTGGGCTGACATCACAAACACCTTATGTGAAGAAAGTAACTGTTCGTTAAAAAGGCACAGAAAGATGCCAAAAATAATCTCATTGAATATAGATGAATAAAAATGATTTACAGTGAAAATCAGAGTCAGCAATAGATTGAAGAAAACCGAGTCTGAGAAACCTGTGGGACAACATTAAGTGGACTAGCATACAGGTGCTGAGAGCCACGAGAGGGGGAAACACACTGAGGCAGGAAAAAAATTTTTTTTTGATAGAAACCCTAAACAAACCGTAGTCACACTGTTGGAAAAATGTCAACAACAAAATCTTGAAAGCAGCCAAATCCATGGTGCCTCATCACATGCAGGTGAATATCAATTCAATATCAATGGCCGATTTTTAAAATTTAAAACAATACAAGTGCTGACAGTGAAAAACCACATAAAACCACATAAATAAATGTCAACAAGGAACTCTACATCCAGAGATACCACCTTTATAAATGAAGATGAAATAAAGAGATTGCCAGAAAAAGACAAAAAGAATTGATTGGTAGCAGATAAATTTCTTCGGGCTGAAAGAAAATGACACTAGACACAATAGGGAACAAAGGGAGTAGTAAAGATATGAGTCCATATGAAAACACATGTTAATATATTTTTCTCACTTGTCTGAATTTCACTAAGAGATATGAGATTGCATAAGGAAATTGTACTGTTGGTGTCAGAACAAGTAAAGAAGGATAGAGCATTGAGGCTTGTCTGACCCTTGTTCTCATGGCAATAGGGAAGCCAGAGAAGGTCAGATATGACTCTCCATTGTATTTTGCACCATCAAATCTAAGTTAGTATTAATCTAAAACATTTGTGACACAGTAAGAAGCATAATGTAAAAGCAGCTACCAAGAAAATAATTCAAAGTATAGCAGGGCGGATAATCAAAAGAGGAATTAAAATGGTAAGCTACAAATGACTGATTTAACAACCACAACTAAACCATAAGGAAAAACATAGGAACAGAAAGATAGGGTACGGAAGCCAAATACTAAGACAATGTTAACTGTAAATCTAATCGTATCCAAATTCTATTAGAGGTAAAAATGATCAGCAAGGCTAATGGTACTTACAATAGTAATGTTTTACATGTGCCCAAACTTACACTAAGCACATTAGATGTTTTTCTCTTTAACCTTCACAATATCCCTATGGCATGGGAACTTGTGATAGTTCAGGGTTTTTTTTTATTGCCATCCTAGCTCCCGTAGGGACATGTGGGAAGACTTTAACCCGTCAATTAGGTCACTGCTTGATTGGAGGGCGACAGAGATAAATGACTCTCCGAGGGAGGCCTCTTCCCCTCTCTCCCTAGTGATCAGATCAGTGTGCTGCTGCCTGAGTTAGCTGCTCTGCCTCAACCATGTGCTGCACTATCTGTGGGCCAAGCCAACCTGTGGATCGTGTCGCCATACCATGCGGCTCCATCGTGACCTGCTTCACTAAGCTGCTGCTGTGCTACTGGCCTCTGCTACTCTTCAACATCTCATCTTCCTGCTATTACCACCTGTTCCTGCTATTACCTTGATGTGTCTGCTGCCTGCGGGCCAACTCAAAAACCACTTCTCTGTCTGTTTCCATGACCTTGGACCAGAAGCCCACGTGAGTTGGAAAGACCTTCAGTATATTAACTATCCCATGAAAGTGAACTGGACTGAGCCCTCAGTGCTGCTGCATGGACTAATTAGCTGTTGTATTCCTTCTCACTATATGAACCTATCCATATATATATATGGATATATATATAACATGGATATATATATGTATGGATTATATATATATATAGAGAATATATATATATATAATCATAAATGTCCTGGTTTTGTTTCTCTAGAGAACCTTGCCTAACACAGAACTGCTCATTCCATTTTGCAAATGAGTAAACCAAGGAAAAGTGGGACTAAAGATGTTTCCCATGGACAGGAGAACAAGTTAGCTTCTTGGGATTCAAAAGATCTGTTGCAAAGAACCTAATTAAACGTATCCTAATAAAGACACCTATGAATTCACTCCTATTGATTGTAGTCTCCAGGACAAACCTTCAAGGCAGGTGACAAAGTTATCACCTATGCAGGTGAAGACACTGAGGCACAGGGACATCAGCTTGCTCAAGGCCATTCAATATGTGGTACTGTGAGGTTGCCAACTGAGGCCTGTACCTGCAGAGTCTGTGTCATAGCTGTTGCTTGCCAATAAGGCACACTGCTAGCCCCCTTTTCCCCACACCCAGCCCTCAGTTAACCTCTGAGAGACAATGGGCTAAAGAGGACATGCAGATAGATCTTAAAGGAAAGAGCGTGAGAGGTGTTCATGTTTTGCCTGCTTATCTTGGGGGTGGGGGAGGTGCTTTTATGTGAACTATACAATATTCAGGTCATTCACTCATTCATGGATTCATAAGCGTTCTCTCCGTGGAACAGAAGCTGGAAAAAGTAATTCCCATTTTAATGAGCATCTCACATCATCCCGACAATCACTTCATGAGTCAGTTGTCATAGTCATCATTTTTGTTGCTATGGAAGTAGAGGTTCTAGAAATGGTCAATGATCATACATTGAGTATATGGTGGGGTCAAGAACCAAGGCTAGGTTTACCTACCTCCAATGTCCCCTGGGGTTAGGAAGAGAGCTGGGGGGGGTGTGGGGTGGTGGCGGCGGGGGGCTGGCATTGAGGCTAGTCAACAGTAGGGTTCTAGAGGTAGACTTCAGCATCTTGATCCAAGGTGGGGCTGGTTAACCATGATCCAGGCGTGGGACCCATAGAAACCAAACCTGGTGTCTTCAGTTGAATTATTTATTTGAACATCAAATAGGTTGAGAAAATTGCTTACAGTTGCGTGAGCATCCCACTGGATTCTTTTATTTATTTTTTTAATAAGGTGCAAAAGAGGTTTACAAGTGTGTTTCATTTCAACAACGCAAAGCTGTAACAAAAACAGAATCACATCAATAAGAGTATATATCAGCAAAAGTGCTTCTGAATCCATCACACACGAGTTGGCCTCTGAGCCTTTCCCCATAAAACAAGAGCCCCACACTGAAGAATGTGCAGCGCATGAAAAAAGCATTGTTTATCAGCTGTGAGAGAACATCAACTGGCAAAATGTTATTTATGAATTCAAATCTTTACGACCAATGACCTCTCTGGATGCAGAGGGGTCTGTATGTCGGGCACTTGCTCCTGGGGTTGTATGTTGTCTACAGGGTCCACAGCTCTGTACAAACACATTGAAGATGGGTGTGGAACACGGTGGCATTTACACAGTTTTAAAAGTTCAGGCACATTTGGATGCAGAAAGAGAGAGAGAGAGAAAACAACAGAAAAAATGTCTTGGATCTCTCAAAGACAGTGCAAAATTGAAGTGCTGTCATAGAGGCAGCAATGACTTAGAAAACCATCATAAATGACTTCAAAAAAGGCCACATTTTAATTCAAGTGGAAAAGGACATGCCGACAGACACAGCACAGCCACTCCAATGAAAAGCTGGAGACTTGGGACCATCGTTGGGTGCCTTGGCTCCAGTTGAGAGTTAAGTTTTCTGGGCCTTCACCAAGTAACGGTGAAGTGAAGTCCAGATCAATGTCCCCAGCCTTTCTCCACAGAGAATGATGGGGGCTGTATAAGCATGACAAGGGAGCCCTCATCATGGTTAGTTCCATATCCCACCTCCCCAAGCAGATTGGCTGGCGAGTATTAGCCATATTGCTGGCCTCATGGCCCTTCCCAGTATCCACAGTCCACTCCGCGGGGGTGGGGGGTTGGGGGGTGGTGGTGGTGCAAGAGCAGGAAGGGATTTAGAATTGATTTCATTTGAGGGTTCCTGAAACTCGTGGCCTGAATCAATGACCAGGTAGGTCATTGTGTAAGATTCAATGTGAGCACACCTTAGTGTGATCAGAAGTAAATGGTCAGTAGGTCCGTGACTTGCTCAGCCCCGAAAGATGGCAGGGTATGGCCTGGTGAAATCTACTTGCCAGGGTGTCAAGGAAGTAGACTCAGAGACGGACCTTCATGGAGTGGGGAGCTGACACCCTCAGAGTACTTTGGGTCTGTTCTTTGCCTCTCTCCGGGGTGCATGAAAACAACACAAGACCATTACAGCACGTAGTGGATCCCGGTCTAAATAGCTCTTGCTCGAAACTTTAGAAATGGCTGTCAAACGGAGCTTGTGATTTGTGGCTTCTAACACAGAAGTCGGGACGTGGCACATGGAGTCTGCAAGCAAGCATGAGGGCTAGTGTTGATCTGTCTGGAAATCCGTTCAATGCTCTTACTGGGGTTCACAGTCTCCAAGTCCCTGAATCTACTCTCCCAGCCTTCCCCAAGCCCTTAGGTCTTTCAAATCGTCAGTTGCCTCAGAGTGGGGGAGGGAAAACAAAACAAAACAAAACAAAACAAAACTACACAAAACCCCCCACAACAAACCACAGGCAACAGTTCTCCAGTGTATGCCCTCCACCGGAGCGACCTCAGCTGCACTTGGCAGCTGCCCCCTAGTGGCTCTTTACATGAGAATAACAAGAGAGTGCTACAATGATTTGAGACCTCTGGGCTACCCTTCTAAGCAATTTGATCACCTCTGCCCATTTCAAATGCAGTAGTATCTTAACATGAATACAAACATGTTAGATGAATAATATGTAAACCCTCCACAGGATTATCGTTTGGATTTAGCTGGCAGTACATCATCTATAGTCCTAGAGTTGCTTTTTTTTTAAATTTGTTTTTATTTTTTAAAAAGAAAATCTAAGTATAAACATTAAAAAGAACCCACTGACCCATTAACTACTGTCCAAAAATATGACTACTGATATTTTGGTAAAAGCAAAATTAGCTGCCCTGAATAATTTTCCTTTTCAGGCATAATCTCAGCTATATAAGATTGTCTGTCATTCAATATCCAACAACAGGCATTTGGATTAATGCTATTTTGTCTACTGTGGATAGAAAAGTTAATATGAAAAGTGATCTCCATTTAAATGCACAATCACCAGGCCTTACGTATTAATGATGGCATACATGACAAGGTGCCTGGAAAAGCATATTAAAGAACTGCCATGTTTTGTTGTTGTTGTTGGCTTTGTATATTAACCCACTCAAATTAAATCCAGAAAAGAAGTACTACATTCAGTTGTCTGATAAGCAAGCAACGAAATGTCAAAACAAAATTATATATATATATATATATATATATTATACTATATAAGTAAGGTGCTTCTTCAAACCAACCAAACCCAACCAGCTGCCATCGAGTTGATCCTGACTCATAGAGACTCTGTACAAAACAACAATGAAAGAATCATATTCTCAATCAAATTCTTGATGCAGATACATACAATTGCCCCCTCCTCCCACAGATTGGGGTGCACAGATATGAAAATGCTTTGGGTGGTTTTTGCTTTTGACTCTTTTTTGGCCCAGTTCCTCTGTTCTTTGGTGGTCGCTTGCTGAAAATGGGAAATGAATGGAATCTAATATTTTGAAACAGCCATCCCCAGAGAGACCCTCGTAGCTCATCTGGACTGCTGGGTTTGGGAGTCAGACAACGAGGCCATTGGGGGTGACCACACTTTGAGTTCAGTGGAGAAAAAGTGATGCGCCACATTTGACTCCAGAGGAAGAAAAGGCCCAGAGAAGGGGTTCTGGGGCTGGGGGTGAGTCTTTCTTAGAAATCTAGCTCAAGAGTCAAAAGGTCTGGGGGGCTCCACCCTTGTCACACTGTCCTGGCCTATCACATGAAGGACATGCTTCTGGGCTCTAACATTCAAGGAAGGTGAGGGGCGATAGTATTGCTCCTAACCCTGACTGTCCCCCCAGGGTGTGGTGTTCCTATAGGGCTAAGCCAGGAATGGAGATGCCAGGGCAGCCTTGTGCCTGGGTGAACTCCACTCACAGTTAAATCCAGTTTCTACCCTGATCTCGTCCTCATTCCTTCATCCCTGTGACAATCAGGAGTTACCAGGCTGCTAAGCCCAGCAGGTCGGTGACTTGAAGCCACCGGTTGCTCTGTGGGAGAGAGATGGGTTCCCATGTAAGGATGGGAACCCCAGTAGTGTTCAGAGGAATCAGAATCGACTCGGTGGCAGTGGATTTGGTTTTGGTTTGGTTTAGTAGTTAGCCCCATATCCCCACCCACTTCACTCCCGGGCTAACATGCCACCAGGGCGCCTGCTCATTTCAACTGTCCTCGGTCATAGGTCAGTCGAGATATATGCACTTTCTCAGTTCCTTGCCCACCACGAACAGCCAGGCAGAGCACCTCTGCTGGCCACTGTGAGGGGGCCCCAGAACCTGTCTGGGAGCCAATTCTACAGTGTGTGTCCCAGGCTGGGGAAGAAGGCTTTCTTAAAGAAGAAGAAACTAGAAATTCAGCCTGGTATATGTTGGGGAGACCAACTTGCTGTTTTCTATAGAGCCCTGGGGTGCAAGAATTCACCCAAGCCCATGCTCAGGCCGAGGACTCTCAGAAGCCAAGGGAGAACTGTGCCTTCCCGTTGACTAGGCTGGCTTCTTCCATTGCCTCGTGCAGCTTGCATTCCTGCAGGAGAAGGAACCACCGCTATCGCCATGCAAGTGAGTACAAGCATCCAAGGCTCCACTTAACGAAAGGAAGTGTGACTACAGGAATACAAGAGGATGGACCCACTTTCTCCAAGTCAGCAACAAAAAAGAGAAAGAAAGAAAGAAAGCTGCTTCCAATCCTTTCCTGTGCGTGTGGGAGGGTGTCGCGGAGGCGAAAGGGCCACCTCGCCAGGTCTCCACAGGTGGCTTAAAAGCAGAATCTCTGGGAGCCCTGGCTTGCAGAACCAGTACCGCCGCGCACCGCAGGCATCCTCGGGCTTGGCGACCCAGCGAAGAGTGGGTGGCAGGAGAACTGTTCCACAGACTTTTCACCCCGGAACCCCTCGGTGGTCCCCAAGACGAGGCGCGCCACGAAGAACTGAAAAGCAAAGGAAGGGCCACGCGTGGCGGAGGACCACGGCGCTGGGCGGGTGAGGGGAGACAGACTTGGGCGCGCAGGGTGCAGTGGGGCGGGAGAAGGCTGCGGGGATTCTTGGAGGCGTCGTGGGTGCGGGTGGGGGCCCTCACAGAGTGCTGGGCATGCTCTCCGGCTCCCCGGTGATGTAATACGT
>NW_022107431.1:16260949-16271021 GCF_000313985.2 Echinops telfairi
CAAGAGCCACCTTTAGGTGACTGCCCTGGAACCGTGGCGTGCAGCACGGCACTCGTCTCAGAAGGCACAAGAGAGTGGCACTCGTCTCAGAAGGTACAAGAGAGTGGCACTCGACTGGTGGTGCCCACCTCCCACGGGGCCTGTGTCTCACGCTCCCTGTCCTCTCGACACCCCCTCCTGAAGCCCTACTGGGCACCCTAGACCAGCCTCAGTGGGCTTCCGAGGCGCGTAGTCTTCCTGCGAGCCAATCGCCCAGCGCACAGCGGATGGGGCTCAAGCCTCCACCCACTTTGCGCACTTAACCCTAGCACCACCTGGCTCTCCAGGGTCCTGCTTCCTCTCCGACCTCATCTGAACCGCACTTCTCACAGCCAGAAACTCTCCCCGGGATCCTCGCAGAGATCTCTCCCGCCAAAGGACCCACTGGGTACCCTGGACGCAATTGGCGGGTTTCTGAGGAGGCAACTCTTGACAAGAGTAGGAAACCCCGTCTTTCTAAAGAGGAGTGCCTAGTGGTTTCGAACTGGAGGCCTTGCAGATGGCAGCCCAACTGGTCACCCTATGTCATCACCACAGCTCCTAGTGACCTCTCCATTGATGTGTTAATATCACACACACACACACACACACACACACACACCAGCTAAGCCCAGAGGGGCAAGGGGTTGATTGCCACCATCTCCTCTCCTGTGGGAGTCCCTGGGTGGGGCCAATGGTTAAATGAGCCAGGTTGATATTTGAAAGGGGGTTAGTGGTTTTAATCTACCCAGAGACACCATGGAAGAAAAGCCTGGTGACCTACAACAACAACAACAACAACAACAAAATGGGTCATTGGAAACCCTACAGATCACCAGTCTTCTCTGGCACCCATGGGGCCATCATGACTCAGCCCGGCCTTGATGGCAACTGCTAGAATCTCTCTGTGGGCCTAGAGCTGTGTCCCCAAACCCAAACACCAAACCTGCATTGGTGGAGTCAATTCTGACTCCTACGGGCTGTGTAAAGTGTCAGAAGTAAGGGATGTGTGGACCCAGGTAAACACGAGGAGAGGGTGTGCCTCCTCTTAGAACTCTCCTCCTCTATCTGCCTCCACCAAACTTCACCCGGCCTCTCCCCAGTGCACCACCAGGAGAAGACACAATCTGCCTCTAACTGGACCAAGGGCATGTCCTTGAGATCTCTGTGGTTTCCTGGGGGCAGGGGCAGCATAAGCTGGAGACGTGCCAGGTGCTGAGCAAGCTACCCAACACAGCCACTCGAATTACGTCTCTGGGTGGTGCTTTTGGCTTTTTAGAGGTATTTATTTAAACTGCTGTTAATGTCCAACACCCTCTGGGTCTGCCACTGCTTCCTAGGACATCAGATGAATCACATTTTACACTCAGAGAAGATAGGGTGTTAGATTAGCTGTGTTGTAACATATGGCTGGAGCTGGGCTTAGCCAGAGGGGTGTGTGTGTGTGTGTGTGTGTGTGTGTGTGTGTGTGTGACAGAGATAGGGAGAGACAGAGAGACAGAGAACAAGCACTCAACAGAATAACAACTTCTCGGCAGGTTTCCACAATTCCAGCAGAAGCTGCAGGGTTCTTGAGTCTCAGGATGCAAATGCCCTGGGCAGTATCAACAAAACCAGCAAGAGCTGTGCATGAAGTGCAAACACACTAGGCATGATCTCAGTGGTTCTCAACCTGTGGGTCCCAACCCCTTTGGGGATTGAATGACCCTTTCATAGGGGTCGCCCGATTCCTAACAGTAGCAAAATTACAGTTATTTTGTATTTATAACAAAATTACAGTAGCAATGAAAATAATGTCACGGTTGGGGGTAACCACAACATGAGAAACTGTAGTAAAGGGTCGAGATATTAGGAAGGTTGAGAACCACCGCATTAACTAATTTGGCTTACTCATGTTGGCGAGTAGCTAATGGATTTGAAAATTCCTACCCACCTATAAAAACACCCATCTTCAAGGGGTAGTTTCTACACCAACCAAGGACATTCCATAGCTCTGGGTGAGCACTAGTGAGATTTCTTCAAGAGAAGATTATCTGCTCAGCCAGGAACGTTGGCAGAGGATCTGTTGAGCTTGTCCGTTCACTGCTACCCTGTCGGTGATAGCTGTCCAGAGAAAGACTGGGAAAGGATTGGGGCCACCTTCTGAGTGCAGTCACCTGTCTTCCCGGCCCAAGGCCAGACCTTTGTCTGTTTCTGGGGATTCTTGGGAAATCCCTATTCCCAGCTTTGTAAAGTGGAAACCATTACTGGTGCACCCCAAGTTCACAGGGCAGAGAAGCTTCAAGAGTTCATTCAGCCACACATTTTCCCCTGGATTTAGTAAGACCCTTCTTATAAGGGTCAGCTGTTCAAAAACACCAAGCACATTTTGTGAGGAAGATGGGGCCTTCCGCTCCCATAGACAGTTACAGTCTCGGAAACCAACCGAAGAAGTTCTACCATGTCCTATAGTAGCTATGAGTCCCCATCAGCTGATGGCAGGGAGTGAGCGATTGAGTGAGTGAGTGAGTAGAAAAACAAAAACAGAAACAAGAGAAGAGGCACCTACTTTCTCCAGAAGCTAATGATTTGCAAAGCTGTCTTCAAAAGGGTGCCTCTAGGGACTTGCAGGGACAAACTTGTCGCCAATTGAATGGTGGAAACTCCTGACCGAAAGGTCTCTTCCAGTGATGGTGAACACCCTGCCCAGATGGCTGGGCTTCCCTTCAATACCACGAAGAAAGGAATCTATCTCTCTCCATTCTGAGAAACCTGGGATAAGGCCAAGGTCAGACAGATGTCATCATGGCCACCTGCCCCTCTCCTGATGTCACTTCCCCTCATTCGTAAGGTCTGGAGCCTGCGTTTGAAAATCTCTTCCCTGCACAGCAGGATCTGTTCCTGGACATAGTGCCCATTAACCCCCTGACAACCATCCTGCATGGCTACTCAGAATGGATTGAATGCCACCTTCACCTTGGCATTGCAAATCTGAAACACAGGACTAAAGAAAGACCTGTTAATCATCTGTGATGTTTCCTCTGCAGGTGCCCTTCCTTGACCCTACAGGCAAAATTTATGGAGCACATACTATCTTCCAAGCACAGTGCTGGGTGGTGCCGAGTGCACAGAGAGCACCAGCCAGGTTGAGATGCCAACCTCAGAGTTTACACGCTCTTGGACTGAACCAAAAGCCAAACTCACTGCCATCGAGCCAATTGTGCCTCATAGCAACCCTGTAGGACAGAGTAGAACTGCCCCTGTGGGTTTCCAAGGCTGTAACTCTTTATGGGAGGTGACAGCCTCGTCTTTCTCCCAAGGAGCAGCTAGTGAGTTTAAACTGATAACCTTAAAGTTAGCAGCCTAAGTAGTAATCCACTATACCACCAGGGCTCCCTGGTTCATAGACAGCCATAAAATGGGTGAGAACCATAGGGAGGAGTAGAGTGTAACTCCCAACAAGGTTGTAGAGGCTCAGAGCGTGTTTCCTGCAAGCACCAAGCCCATTAGATTCTTGTTCAGAAACATTCACCCACACACTCCTCTGCCACGCACTCAGGACCTTTGGCTTCGAACTTCACTCTCTGACTTTTAGGCCAATGGAAGCATAGCGGTTATGACTCAGGCGAAGGATTAAAATGCTTTTGGCCCAGATGGGAGGGTTGTCTGTACTTCTGCCAGGGCTATGAGATTGGGCTGAAGCTCATCTGGCTGGGGACAAGGAAGGTAAGAGGCAGGTAGTGCAATGCTACCTGACCAACCTGCAGGCTTGTAGCTGGTGGTCAAATCTCCCAGCTATACCCAGATGTTTGAGCCCAGCCAAGAGGAACCAAGGGTCCCAGCCCACCTGCAGTCTGAGGGGAGGGCCTCCCTGGCTGAGTCAGAGAGCCACTCCTATATCTGCCTGGACCCTAGAGGGGCTCTTGGGCAGTTGGGAGGAACTGGATCCTGAGATTACTCTTTACAAGCAAAATGAAAGGATTGATATTTTTATCTCAAACCCCTGAGGAGTCAGTTAGAGATTTGAAGCAAGGAAATGAATGGCCTAATCAGATCTGACTTTAGAATGAACGGCATAGGAAGGGTCAAGATGGAAGGCATGAGAGTTTCAACCACTTTGAAAAGCTGGGAATAAGTGACTGCAATCGCTGTCTCCAGGGGCTCCCCCAACCTCCCGTGGAATAAGGAAGGGATCATACTGGGCGAGTGGGGTGGGTGGCGCCACGTTGAGGATGCATGCCAATTCCCTCGGTGCCCAGTAGTTCTTTGAGTGACCAGCACCGGGAGGGCAGTGGGGAACAGACAGGGCACCAGTGCACCAGGCCTCCGATAGGCTTCCTGACCTTGAAGAAAACGTACTAATATTCACCTTGAGCTATGAGTTGCTGGTGCAGAAACCCAGCAGGAAACAGTGGTGTCCTGCACTGCGACAATGGGTAAAAGGGGACCAAGGTGGATGGAGAGGGACTGAACAGACAGGGAGGACAGCCCACGAAGCAGCCCGCTGGGAGACCGGCAGGATGTCCACATGTGAGTAGGAGAGTATGAGATGGGGCAGGGGTGGGGACAGTGTCTTCTAAAGATGGGAGTGATGGGGTTTGGACCAAGCAAACCACCCAACAGTGCCCCATCCCACCTGCCCCCTGGACTCCTCACCCTCTCCCACTCCGCTAAGACTTCCAGCAGGTTCTATTTCAGACTGAGTGTCAGCCACCTGCCAGGGACCATGCAGAACCCTGCCTCTCCCTCTGTCCTCCCAGAGTGGGTATGCATCCTCGGAACCAGGCCCCAGGCCTCAGGTGTGATCAGAGTCAGGGCATCCTGCTTCCCATGACCACCTACTCTGGCACGGCCACTGTAGCAGGTGAAGTGCATGGGGGAGCTGCACTCTGAAACTGGGGGGAGGGGGCGCCTCACCTCATGTGCCTGATGTGGGAGAGGATGAGGAGCAGCTGAGCCAGGCGCCGGTGCTGCTGCTGCAGGCTCAGGCCGGCTTTGGCCATCAGGTGGATCAAGGTGTCTGTGATCTTGTCCAGCACACGATGGATGTGCTCCTTCTCATCCAGAGACTTCAAAGTGCTGGACAGGAAGGTGTACACCCCTGCAGGTGGAGAGAAAGGAGATGCTGAGTGAGGTCTTGGGGGCTGGGCATGGGGAGTGGAGACCCCACCCCCGCCACCACCAAAGCAGCGTCTCATGCTTCTGAAACCCCAGGGCTGTGTCACATTCCCACCACACCCCTTGATTGGGATGTCACCCTGAGTTGCTGGGAGACCAGCAGTATTTCACCTGTCAGTGGAGTCACTCTCGGTGGGCAAACTACAATGGCGTGTCCAAGACGGAGGCACATGAGGAAGAAAGGCCTGGTGATCTACACATGGAAGTAAACCCAAGGCAACCAAGCCAACCAAACCCACTGGCATCAAGCCCACCCCGACTCATCGCCACCCTGTGGAGTTTCTGAGGCTGTCAATCTTTACGTGAGCAGACATCTTTCTCCCCCGTAATGAGGCTGGTGGGATAGAACCGCCAACCTAGTGACTACTCATAGAGTGGATTCTGACTCATGGAGACCTTGCAGTTAGCAGCCCAATAAATCCCACAGCTTGGGACAGACTATCGCTGGGGACAGTGCTGAGGAAGATGAGTGCCGAGGCTGGAGGGTGTGCAGTGTAGAGTGACGTGTGTGAGGCAGGACCGGGCGGCCTTTCACTTTGTCGTCCTTGGTCGCAGAGCGACCAAGAATGCACCTGAGGTTCCAGAGAGCAGGGTGGCTTCCCCTCACTCACTGCCATGGAGCCCATGCGGACTCCTAGTGACTCTTGAACACAGGGTAAAATGGGCCCTGTGGTTGCTGAGACAAACTCTTTACAGGGGCAGCAAACCCCGACTTTCTCCCGGAGAGAGGCTGGCGGTTTCCTGCCCGTGGAATAACCACTCTGCCACCGGAGCTCCTGTGACGGCCCCTGGGTGCACCCATTTCCCAGGACTTGTCATCAAGGTTCAGGCAGTGGTGACCCCCAACCCCCATCCTGTTCGACGACAACCCTGTGTGCTGGGCACTGTGATCCCCTTTCTCTCACCGAGAAGTGGAGGCCACCCCCAAGCCCACCAACAGAGAGTCCACTCTGTTGCCATGAGCCTGCGGGATGCAGGAGGGCTGCCCCATTGCATGTCCAAGGCTGTGCATCGTCAGCGAAGCCTTGTCTTTCTCTGAGCCAGAGCCGCCAATCGCTTAACCCCTGCACCCCCTTTAACCCCTCCTTTTTGGTTCCTCAGCCGGCTGAGTCAACCGGGGTGGCAGGTCATCGTCACACCTGCTCTTCAGGAGACCTGTCCCCGCTGCTCTGGCCCTGGAGAGGGTGCTGAGAGATTTCCAGGAACGGGGAGTCATTTTTCCAGGCAGGATTGGATTTGCTGGAGGACAGTTCTCCTCTGTCCTACAGGCTTCAGGCCAGGCTTGGGCTCCACCACGTCTCAGCTCAGCATGAAGGTGTAAGGACAGGGTGGGAGACCGGTGGGCACTGCTCTTTCCACCTGGCTCTTCTTCCGGTACGACATCCTGCTCTCTGGACCACTGGCTGCTTGGCCAACTCAGAGCCACTCAGCTTGGGAGCCCAGGGATCACATTGGTCCGGAACCAGCCAATCAGAGCTACTCTCTGGGGCCGATTATGCAAGTGGTGAGAGCGAATTACTTTCCTCTGGGTTTGCTAAGGAGCAGCCCTGGTGGTGCAGTGATGAGCACTGGACTGATACCCAAATGATCTGTGGTTTAAACCCACCAGCCACTCCACAGGAGAAAGATAAGATGAGTGCGTCTGCGTCCGTAAAGATGATGGCCTTGGAAACCCCCTGGGACTGTCCTCTCCTCCTCGGTCCGACAGTGTCCCTCTGCCTCCTAATGGGCTCTGGGAGCAAGTTTGGCTGGGTCCTTCATTAGGGTTGGCGAACTCAGAAGATGAGGCATTGGGTCTCGCCAGTCATTGTCTTCGCCCATGACAGTCATGTTTGCAGGCAGAAGCCAGAGCGATAGAGAAAGAGGAAGAGAGGGGGAGAGAGGAGGTAAGAGAGAAAGGGAGAGACAAAAGGGAGAGAAACAGTGGGAATAAAAGAAAGACAGAGAGTAAGGGAGGGGCGGGCAAGAGGAAGAAACAAAGAGAGAATGAGAGCAGAACAACGGCAGAGAGAGAGAGAGAGAGAGAGAGAGAGAGCTCTCAGTAGCCACAAAGCCCCGGGTTCTGACACTGGACTTCTTCACTGGGCTCTTCAGCATTGACGGTACTCGTCCTAATCCATAATTCACCAGATGCCCTTTGTGCCTACAACCGTATGAGTGGACGTCCTGACCTTTGTGGTGGGAACAATTCTGCGCTTCGTCTGAGTTCAGCCAGGGGCCAGGGAAAGGTGAGTGATCAAAAGCGAGGGGCATTCCAAGGCTGAGGAGGGCACTGTGGCTCAATCATCCCTCAACTCCACACGCACTGACTACTTTGATTATCCTTTTAATTGAGTGACCACTCCAGACGTAAGTCCCACCCTGCCCACTCCCAATGTCCTGCTGTGAGCAGTTGGCAATTCCTGGCCCCCTTCCCCCACTGTGGACTATGAATATTCAGCAACCGTGCATAGGCCTTGAACATAGGGTCCAACCAGTCCTGCATACACACACTTCTTCTCCCCTGGCCCCCCTTCCTTCAAGGGAGAGGCTCCCCGGTCAGCAGGTGCTTGAACTGCTCACCTGGCAGTCTGCAGGCTGGCGAGGGAGGACCAGCCGACAGCGATGAAGGAGTTCACCAGGCACAGGGGTTGCCATTGCTCTGAGTGGAGACGTGGCTCAGGGTTAAAGCAAGCAGACCCAAGGACAACAATAAAACCCTCCTGGCCAAGAGTCTGCCCGCGTGTAGTTGGAAAGAAGAACGTTGCTTTCGGTACCCAGACGTGAGCCACTCCAAAGCAAAGAGAGCCCGGGAGGAGTAAGCATCAGGCCAGCAGTGGGGGAAGAAACCACCTGCTGGATGATTTCGCTGATGCACTGAGGTTGCGGGGTGGGGACTGGGGACGGAAAAGATGTGGCCACCAGCTAAATAGACCTGGGGTCAGTGGCTTGGGGTTGGCCTGGAGGTAACAGAGGGCGGGTGGGTGTGCATTAGTGGACTCAACTGAGCGCCTGGTGTGTGTGTGTGTGTGTGTGTGTGTGTGTGTCTCCCTGTCTCAACCCCCTGTCACACCATCACCCTTTCTCTCCTCCCATCTCCCAGAAGCCCTGAATCTGGCTGGAGAGGATGCGAGAGTCTTCCCAGGATGTGGAGCTGAGTGAGTCCCAACTTGGATGCTGAACTTTCTACTTATTTCCTCTTTTTTCCTTTATTTTTTTGGTTACCACCCAGGGTGCTGGCTTCATGCACCAAAGTTCCCTTCCTAGTTCACGGAAACCACAGAATCCAGGAACAAACAGCTTGGATGTCTCTGCCTAGGGAGGAGACACGCTCATAGCCCTTGGGCTTCTTGCTGGTTTACAGAAACCCCAAACTCAGGTTAGAGTTTCACAACATGCTTTTCAATGCAGGCTAGGGATTTGGCACGCAGACCTGGGGTGTACTGCTTTCTCTTGGAGTACTTGTGCCCCCACCCCCATGATATGTGCACAGGTGCACGTGCATGGATTCAGTGCCTGAATTCATGGATTCAGCATGCTTTTATTGAGAACCTACTATGTGCCTGGAGCTCCCAAGCTTTATTCTCCTCTAGGTGTCCCTGTTTCAGGAGCAGATACTGCCTATGGATGGGAGGTTTTCTCAGCAGGATGACCAGGAAGGAGGCAGGCCACTCTCTCCCCACAAGCCTGTTTTTCTAGTCCTCCCTTGGCTACGATACAATGTATCATCTCATCCTTGTCAGCAGGTACTCCCTAGCAGTGCAAATACATTTAAAAATAAAACGCAGGCCAAAAGCGGATGGCCGAAATGGCAGCCGCCATCCTTCTGGGCTCTGCTGGCAAAAGGGAGTCAGTGCTTACTGCCTGCTCCCTCCCTCGGAGGGGCTACTGCAGAGAAGACGACTGATCCAAATTCCCAGAATGCTTCTGGTGCTCTGGCAACCACTGTCCATGAGCAAGAGCTACCAGTTATTTCCGTACTGCAGGGGGTCTCCACCACCCTGGCCAGGGCAGACGGAGAGGGTCTTTAAACACAGTCTCACGGCCTGGCGGGCTTTGGCCACTATGAAGGGGGTTCTGAATCCCGGAGATGGAAAACGAAACAAGCTTCATGTTGGTGCCCGAGGCTCGAAGTATTGCTGACAGGTCTGAATATATTCAGCCCATCTGAGCCAGTGAAAGGAGAGTGGGGACTAGGCAGTGGGGCACCTCTGGAGATGGGCAGGGACCAGGGACAACCTCCCTGGCCTCACCCACAGAGGAGCTCCATCTCCATCTCGATCACTCCTTCTCATGCTTGCCTCCTCCCTCATTCCATTTGTATGCACTTCTGCCTCCCTCTTTCCGGTTCCTTCCCTGCCCCACAGGCCCTTCTCCAAAGACTGGAGGAATGTGGGCACATCCAACTGCACAGCCCACACATGCCTGTGGCCAAGCCATGGCATGCTCTGTCTCTGGCCTCCGCTAGGGGGCGGGGGCACATCTTACTGCTCCTACAAAGAGAAGCTGACCCAAGGTCCAAGGTATAGCCAGGGAACCAAATATCAATCAAGAATAGTTTTTTTTTCTTTGCCTAAAAGAAGACTGTGGCAGCAGTCTTGAGGGAGTCTGTCAGTCTAGGCCACGTTGGTCAGAAAGAAGCGGAATGACTCCATGGAAACCAGATAGCAAGGAGAATGTGTTCTGTCCACAAGTGCCCGTGGCTCAGGCCAGAAAGCTGCCACTCACAGGATGAGAAGGACTGCCCGTGCTCCAAGAGGTCAAGTGTGGGCATTGATGGATCAGTACCGGGCCAGCATCCCAGGTTCTCTGCTAGGAATTGCTTCCACCACCAAAGACCCTGTTTGCTCAGAACTGCCCTCCATGTTTGCCTTGGGCACCACAGCACCCATGAGGGCTGTTCTGATGGGGGCGGTGC
>NW_022107431.1:16272278-16273942 GCF_000313985.2 Echinops telfairi
TCTGCTGCAAAAGACCATCTGACGTGCTAAATCCAAAGATGTTCCTGTGAGGACTAAGGTGTGACTGAACCACGCCGTGGCATTTTCAAGGGCCTCCTGTGAAGCCACAAGCTAGGCGATGAAGGAGGAGGACCGAGAAGAGGCGATGCATTTGGTTTCTAGTGCGGGCAACGAATTTGAATAGACCATGACCTTGCAGGAAGAACACACAAAATCTGTGTTGGAAGAAGTACGGCCAAAATGTTCCAAGAAGGCACGATGGTGAGGGAGACTTCATTTTGGACACGGCATCAGAAAAACCCCAATCCTAAGAAGGACATCCTGGGCAGTAAAGTAAAGAGTCGGTGAAAAAGAGAAAGGCCTTCAAAGAGATGCCTTGACACAAGGGCTGTAACAGTGGCCTCGAACTTCGCACACATCGTGAGGCTAGCAGAGGGCAAGGCAGCATGCCATCCTTTGGAATTCGGGTGCACTAGGAGTGGAAACAGACTGAATAACACCTAACGATAGCCATAGCAGTTTTCTTGAAATTGGAGTCCCTGCATGGCATAAATAGTTAGTAAGTTCAACTGCTCCCCCAATGGTTAGAGGTTCACATCTACCCAGAGGTATCTCAGAAGGAAGGCGCAGCCATCTACTTCCAACAATGGGCCACTGCCCATCAGATGGAGCACAGCTCTTTTCTGACCCCACTTGACAACCACTGGTGATCAGCTATGTCCCTGGCAGGTCCCGCAGAACTAGATAACTATAAATAAACACTGCTTGTGATCAGTCTTCTAAAGCTTTTAGAAGGCTGCACAGAAAGTCTTGCATATATGCTGGTTACAGCGAAGGAAGCGTAAATAGAATGTATTTTCTGTAACATATTTTGAATAGCTTGTGTACTGCATGTAGTCTCTATATTCAATGTATGGACTTTCCAATTAGACATCGATTTGAAATTCTTTTAGTGCAGAATTACAGGTACTACTCAGGCAATAAGTAAGTAAGTAAATACGGAAAAATCATGTTGCAAATATGTATAGAGAGGGTATAAAGCTCTTCTTACTGAAGTTAGAACCAACTCTTCTAAAATTAACAACAAATGAAAACAGACTCAATGCCATCGTGTCAGTTCTGACTCACTGGGAAAGGAAATAAGAGCTAGCCTTGCTCCCTACAGGTAAAGCCAAAGCATGTGCAGCACAATAAGAAGTTGATCTTGTGAACAGTTGTTATGCTGTTAGTCATTGCCATCTGGTGAATTCTGGTTCAGGGCAACAGCATGCGGTAGAGACAGGAAATTTGCCACAGAATCTTCTTGAATGTAATTCTAACCTCCAAGAAGTGGGTTGTCTGGCCCTTTCTTCCATAGATGTATTTGAGGGCAACTTAAGTGTGCCACACCGTGGCTGCAACAGTGGGCTCAAACATCACCACTGGGGGGATGGCGAGGGATAGGCGGTGTTCCCTTCTGTCGTGCATGGGTTCACTATGCGTAGGAACTGACTGTCCAGCACCTAACACCAACAACAAGCACAAGGTGTAAAGTACATATTAAAATTGCTTTGGGTCCCTATTCTTTCTGTCTTGCTTTACGGCATATGTCTTTTACCTTTTTATAGAACATCATCTCTTCTCCCTGGCTTAACTAAATATACGATGGCCAACAGCCAGAATGC
>NW_022107431.1:16275141-16282498 GCF_000313985.2 Echinops telfairi
ATAAAACTGAAGGGTATTACATTCACAAGGACACTAGAAAGCCCAGCTGATTTGCAAACTGATCTTCCTTTTTTTTAATCACTTCAACAGTTACTAGTAAATAAATTTAGTTTATTTCTGTCTTCTTATCATTTATAAATAAGTTTGTTAGTTTTCTTATTCTGGGCTTCATCCTAACTTGGCTTTTTTCATAAGTCTGTACTTCTGTACAGAATGGCTTTTGATCCTCTTTTTATACGCAAACATTCATTAAAAACATGTGTCAACACTTTTCTACTTAACAAAACAATGCTTTCTACAATCATCAAACCTGAGCATGCACATTAAAATAGAGATCATTTCTTTTTAAATTAACCTACGCCTGACTAGTTACGCATGCCCGAAGGGTGAAGAACCTGTGCCTAGAGCAATCCTTATGCAAACGTTTACAGTTACGCAAGTGTTGGCAAGAGCATACACCCATCCATTGCAACATCTCTTCTGGGTGGTCGCAACTCTAGCGTGGTGACAGTGAAGATGAGTGTTCTTGCCAGAATCCAACAGAAGATGGTGGCCGTCCTCTACCCACACTTCTCCGATACAATGGTTGACCTTCCTCCCATCCAGATGTGGGATCTTTTCCCAGAAGCTGGGTGAACCAACAGTCAGGGCCAGAGGTAGCACCGTGTAGCTTCTAAGTGCATGGAGAAAGGACAGTGCAGCTTCTGCCTTGTCAACTGAGACCCTTGCTCTTGACTCCTTCGATAGTCGCCCTTTGGCAAGTCCAGTGCACCGTCCTGTGAGGCAGCCAGACTACATGAAGAGCCACAAAGCAGTCGTTGTTCTACTCGACAGATCCAAGGAGATGGTGGATTCAACTTTCCATCTGGTGCACCATTTCAAGTCACAGTGTTTAAATGCCCCCTGTCTCACATTATGATTTCCTCTACCTTCCACTGCCTTGACCCAGCCCTTGACCATGGTCAGTATGGTCAGGGCCTCGAATCACCCTATCAGATACAGTGAACAGTTTTCATAGTAGGCCTGTAGCCCTAAACTCCGCCCACCCTCCGACCAAAGCTTAAGGGTCTCCTTTAATTAATGTTATGGATTCAATTGTGTCCCTCATAAAAGAGCTCAAGGCACCCGGTGGCATAATGGGTTACACATTGGGCTACTCAACACCAATTGAGCACTTCAAGCCCACCAGTCACTCCAGGGGAGAAAGGCGAGACTTTCTGTGTCCGACCCTCAGAAATCCAAAGGAGGTAGCTCTCCCCTGTCCAACAGGGTTGCTATAGAGTTGGAATCAATGCAATCACAGTGGGAACCCCCGTTTTTATAAACACGACCTGGTTTGGGGCAATGGGGTTTATTTCAGTAGTGACTGTTATCAGTGAATAACATACCAAAGCAGGGTGGGTTCAAACCCTATTTGATTAAACTCCCCAAACCCACTGCCAGAGAATAGACCCCTGCTCATACTGACTCCACACAGGGGCCCCGAGGTTGTGAGTTTTTTGTTTGTTTGTTTAATGAACTTGTTTGTTACTAAAGACTCCAAATCCATTTCAGTTTTCCTTTTCCTCATTTTTTAAAGCCACTCAGACAATATTTAGGTTCTAGGGATAAGAAATCTAGAGTGATGTTTGTAAAAAGAAATGCACTGCACCTATTTATACAGTCCACCTCAAGAGATGGAATCAACAAGATCCCGTCAAGCCCTCCAAATATGTGGTTCTCCTTCTCTCCCCCACCCCCCTCCTCAATGTTCTCTTGCTCCCTCTCCCTGTCCCACCCCTTTCGCTGGCTTCCTGGTGGTCATTAAAGTCATGGCTTTTGGTGTATCAACCACGTTCCTTTTTCTTTGTTTTCCCTTATAGTAACGGTGTCACGCAGCCGTGGTGAGGTGGTAACTCTTTACAGGGACAGAGTCTCGTTCTCCCGAGGAGCGGCCGGTGGGCTTGTGTGATAAAAAGAGGAGACATTCACAGACAGCGCTACACAAAGGGGGCGGGAGGGGCAGGGCCCACATCCAGGAGAGCTGGTCCACAGCAAGGGAGTGCCCAGGCCTGGCGGCAGCGACAACAAACAGGACAGAGGCCTGAAAGGGGTCCTTTCCCAAAGACCACCGAGAACTCCCCACCGTTGAGCCGGTGCCCTCCGTCCTATACCAGGTAGAACTGTCCCTAAGCCTTTCCAAGACTGTAACTCGCTATGGGAGGAGAAAGCTCCATCTTTCTCCCTCGAAGTGGCTGGTGGTTTTGAACTGCTGATCTTGTGGGTTGAAGCCTAACTTGTCACCATTATGTCACCAGGGCTCCTAAAGATCACAGAAGGGGTCCACATGCCCGACACCCCAGTTTGGACTTCTCACCTCATAAACAGGTCCACAATACCTGTCTGTTCTTTAAAACCATCTCTTTCATTTGGTGGCATTTTGGTATTTTAGAGCAGCCCGGGGCAGGGAAGACAAATTCCCAAACATCTGCACTCAGGGAGCAGAAAGCCCTGTCTTTCCCCCGTTGTTTTTTGTTTGTTTGTTTGTTTGTTTGTTTGTTTCCTTTTGGAGGCTGCTCCCCAGAGAACGAAATGCTCAGAAACACAGTTGAATCGCCTTTCAGAGATTTGCCTAAAGGCAAGTTTTTATGTGAACAACGGTCTGTGCTATTTCACTTTATTTTGTTTTGATTAAAACCCGCTGGATCTAATAGCAGAATGTGTTTTCCTCTTTGCTTTGGCTAAGCCGACGACAGGCGGAGCCAAGTGTGTGGCCCGCTCCTCGGAGCTGTGCACCCGGTGAACTATGCTGACCCCTGGTGTGCTGCTCGGTTCCCGTTCATTTCCCCGGATACAAACTGTAGCTGTCGGCTTAGCCCCTATGCACAGCGTGGCATGGAGCGCGCCTCTTCAAATCCTCTGTGGAACGGGCATGATGGGAAATAATAATAATAATAATAATAATGAAGCAGAAGCCAAATTAGCCAGCAGTGTCAGGATATATATAAATGTTGATAAAAGATCAGGCAACTCGAGTCTGTCTTAGCTCTCAACAGGGGGTGGGGGTAAGGTAGACCATCTAAAACTTAAAAATTGGCCAAAAAGCACAGGCCCTCGTTGCTCAATGGTCCTTGAGCTGATTTTGACTTGTGGAGACCCCACGGACTTCAGAGTGTAACTGTCCCCCAGGGGGGGTTGTTTGTTTGTATGATGTTTTGTTGAGTTTGGGTGGAAGTTTACACAGCTAGTCAGTTGTCCAGGCGGCAGTTTGTACATGCCTTGTTCAGGGGTACTAGTTACCCAGTACCACATGTCCATCTTCACCTTCATTGTTTCTGTTTATTCCGTGTCCAGCACTCTGGTTTCCCTGCCCCTTGTCTTCTCACCTCTGTTTTAGAGTAACCACTGACTTCTGGTCTCATACATGCCCTTCATTATTGGTTATACTCTGCCGTTTGGCCAAAAGGGATTCTCAGGGGATAGGCTCCCAGGTGAAGGCTTCAGGGTGCCTCGGGGCGACAGTCTCAGGGATGCTTTCTACTGATCTGATGAGTTATTAGGTAGCTTTTTTTTTAAGCATTGTGTTATGCTCTACATCTTTCTAACCTTCTATCTTAGGACGTTGGACAAGAATGATCGAAGAAGAATCAATGCTTTTGGATTGTGGTGTTGGCAAAGACTACTGTAGGTCCCAGGGGCTAACAAAAGCAGTCTTGGAGGAAGTGCAGCCAGAATGCTTCTTAGAGGCCAGGATGGAAGGATCCCATCTCACGTATGTTGGACACGGAACCAGGAGAGACCAGTCCCAGAAGAAGGACCTCATCTGTGGCAAAGGAGAGGGGCAGCAAAACAGAAGAAGGCTCTAGACAAGGAGCACTGACACAGCAGCTTCAGCCATGAGCCACCATGAAGATGGCACAGGACAGGGTGGGGTTGCGTTCCGTTCTACAGCTCTACCAACTTCAGGACACTTAACAACAAGGACGTCATCCAGGACCACAGAGTGTGACCCTGGTCAGGTGGCCAGTGATGAGAGCCTGGCACCATCCAGTTCTTCTGGTCTCAAAGTAGACAAGGCCCTGGTCTTGTTCTCTTGATTTCTTTTTCAGAGTATACTGTACAAAGGAGTACTCTGAGAGGTGGCATCCAACAGATTTTCAAGAGATGTATCCTACAATATTGCTAAGTTCTTCCATTACTTTTAGAAGTGTGCATAATGTTTAAAGTCTTTTATAGTCAGAATTGGGCCCTGATGGTGTAGTGATGATGCGTTGGGCTACAACCCACAAGGCCAGCAGTTCGAAATCACCAGACACTCCTTGGGAGAAAGTCCGAGTTTTCTACTCCTGTAAACAGTTACAGTCTGGAAGCCCCATAGGGGCCGTTCTAACCTATCCTATGGGGTCACTGTGAGTCAGCATTGACTCAATGGCAAGGAGAGAGAATCAGGTTATCTGCAAATATGCAGAAGTAGTTTTACTTCTTCCTTTCTGGTTTGGATACCAGTGATTTATCTCTTTTTTTTTTGTCTTATTGCTTTGACTAAGACTTCCAGGACAATATTGGGTAACCAAAATCAAAATAAGTAAACAAAGCCAAACTCACTGCCATTGAGTAGTAGGCTAATGTGTGTTCGTGTATAGTTCCCATTCTCCAAGGGGAGGCTCTCGGCATTGTCTGTTGACTATAATATCAGCTGTTGGTTTTGCATATAGGCCCTTTCCCTTCTGATGCACATTCTTCTTCCCAGAAGCCAGCCTCTCTGACAATTTGCTCAGCATAAAGAATGATTAAGTATGGTGAGAGGATACAACCCCACTGTACACCTTTCCTGATTTTAAACCATGCAGTCTTCCCTTGTGCTCTTTGCACAACTGCCTCTTGATGCATGTACAAGTTGCTCATGAGCACGAATAAGTGTTCTGGAATTCCTATTCTTCTCAAGGTTATACACAGCTTGTTATGATTCACACAGTCGAATGCCTTGGCATAGTCCATAGAATACAAGTAAACATGGTTCTGCTATTCTCTGCTTGGAACCAAGATCCATCTAATATCAGCAATGATATTCCTTGTGCCACGTCCTCTTCTGAACCCGGCCTCCTCTGGCAGCTCCCTGTCGATGTACTGCTGCAACTGTTGTTGGGTGATCTTCAGTAAAGTTTTACTTGCATGTGATCTCCATATTATTGTACTATAGCTTGAGCATGCTGTTGAAAAGGGTACAAAAATGGACCGAAGTCTGGATCTTTTCAGTAGGTTGGCCAAGTGGTTGTCTTCCTCATTTCCTGGCAAAGACGACTGAGTGCTTCCAGGGGTTCTTCAGCTTTCTGAAACATTTCAACTGGCATTCGATCAAATTCAAGAGTCTTGCTTTTAAATAATGATTCCTTGTGGGGGTGGGGTGCCAAGCGATTGAGGACCCTGACCCAGCTAAGTTGACCTGTCACAATAATATCCGTTCCTCTTCTGCTTCTGAAGAGATCGAGTGGGAGTGGTTCCACTCTTCTTTGAGCATTTGGTAAATTCTCCAGTGCAGCCATCTCACCCTAGCCTTTTGCTGTTGTTATTGTTGGCAGCTTTTGTTTTGTTGTTTTTTGACTGCTGTTTTGAGGATACCTTTGAGTTCTTTGTAAGGGTTCTGTATAAATGCTCAATCTCAATCTATTTTATCTTATATCAGTACAGCTACCCCTTTTCTCTTTAGTTGACTGGTTACAAAAAAACACTTTTCTCCAACCTTCTGTTTTCAGTCTGTTTAAGAGGTGTCCCTGGCAGAAAGCAAAAGGATGGATCATTTTCCTCTCTACAGTCTGTCCATCTCTGCCTTTTGCGTAGAACAGTTAGACCATTTGCATTCAAGGTTATTATTGAAAATTAATTTCTATCTCACTAATTGTTCTATTTGGTTTTTGAGTGTTTCCTATCTTTAGAAAATTATTCTGATTTTTTCCATTTTTATTTACATTTTACTTCTTTGCGGTGAACCCTTTTTGCTTCCTTCCTTGTTTTCTTCAGAATGTTTTCTTGGTGGTGACCACATATATTATGTTACACAATTTACATTTGCAAAAACATTTAACACATGATAAACCGTTGACATATAACTATACCATAGTACATCTATTCATAATCTGTTCCTCCTTCCCCCATGTCTGTTGGTTGTCTCCATTAACATCAGTACTCCCTACATTTGATAAGATTCCTTTGTACTTACTTTTTACAAATGATGTTGGATTTTGCAGAAACTAATTTTTGAGTTTATTCTCTAAAATCATAAAAGCTCTTTTGATTGCCTATGCTGATGCATTTGTTGGAGAATTTCTCTCTTTTATTATTTTTTTTATTTTTACCATGTCTAAATAAGAGTGGAGGAGGCCTGGTGGCATATTGGCAAAGGGTTGGGCTGCTAACCACAAGGTTTGTGGTTCAAAACCACCAGATGCTCTTTAGGAAAAAACTTGGGCTTTCTACTCCGGTAAAAATTTACAATCTTATCCTCACAAGCATGATGTTGGGGCAGGAGGCAGATAAAAGGGAACAGAGAAAAGATCTAGGAAACTAAGCTATGGATAGAGGTATAAGCATAAGTTTATTCATATATAGATACATTAATTCATAAAAATAGAGGTATTGGCCTATGTACATATGTTTATAAGGTAATACACTGAGGTAGTGGGCAGACTTTGGGCTTCTGTCCATGCCCTCACTCAATGCAAGAACACTTTGCTCTAAAAACCTGACATGCTGTGATGCTCACCTTCCCATTACAATCACTGAAGACTAAATGGGTGCATAAGCAAATGGGGTGAAGAAAGCTGATGGTGCCCAGCTATCAAAAGATATAGTGTCTGTGGTTTTAAAGGCTTGAAGTTAAACATCCAGGCATCTAGCAGAGAAGCAACAGGCCCACATGGAAGAAGCACACCAGCCTGTGTGATCATGAGGTGTGGACAGGATCAGGTAACAGGCATCAGAAGACCCCAAAACAAACAAACAAAAAATTCATATTGTTGAGAATGAGGGGGCTAGGAACATATAGACCCCAAACGCATCTGTAAACACTGAGACATCCCTGCACAGAAAAGTTACAAGGAAGAAGTGAGTCAACCAGATCTCAGTAAAGCACAAATGAAACACAACATTCCTCTGGTTCCTGGAGGCTTCCTTGCCCCCCACTATCATGACCCCAGTCTGCCTTCACTGTGGGCTAGACTGGAGCCTATGCACAGTACAGATATGAGATAAGAGCTCATGACAGGAATAGCAATGGGAGTAGCAATACAAGCAGGGTGGAGGAAGGTGGGGAGAGGGAGAGGGAACAGATCACAATGATTGAAACATACCCCACCTCCCCCACAACCCCACCAGGGGGATG
>NW_022107431.1:16282934-16292919 GCF_000313985.2 Echinops telfairi
AAAAAAAATTTTTAATTTACAATCTTAGAAATCCACAGGGACAGTACTACCCTGTCCTATAGGGTCATTATGAGTTGGCATTAACTCCATGGCAGTGAGTTTGATTTGATTTATAAATAAGAGTTTTTCTTTCAAGATGTTGCCTTTCCATCTGGAGTACTCTCTTGAGTGATGCTTCAAAGCTGCTCTGGTAATGGCAAATCCCCAGAGCTGCTGCTGGGTTAGGAATGTCCTGACTTTCCCTTGTTTTTGACAGCGACACCAGGTATAGAATCTGCCATTGGTAATTGTTTTCAGTTGGCATTTTATATATGTTGTACCATTATCTCCTGGCCTCTAGAGTCTCTGGGTAGAAGTCTGCATTGATTCTTCTGGTTCATATACTATATTGCAGTTTTCTCTTATTGCTTCCAGAATTCTCTATCTTTGGTTTTCAAGGCTTTTATGGCATGGAATTAATTTCTTGTGTTTCTTCTAATGGGGTTTGTCTAACTTCCTATCTAATTGTCTCTTGAGAAGAGAAAGACTATATTCACTCACTCACTGCCATTGATCTGATTCTGAGACACAGTGACCCTATAGGACAGGGTAGAACTGCCCCTGTGGTTTCTCAGACTGTAACTCTTTACAGGAGTAGAAAGTCTCATCTTTCTCCCAAGGAACAGCTAGTGGTTTTGAACTGCTGACTTGTGGTTAACACCGCCACAGCGCCGACCAAGACTATATTAAGTTGTATTAGAAAGAGAGAGAGAAAATGTCAGAATAATGGGCTTGGAAAGGGCCTTATGATCACGTGTCATTGTCAGCTGCTGTTCTGACAGCCTGACTCCTGGTAACCCCATGCACAGCTGAATGAAACACTGACCGGGCCTGTACCCTCCCCAAGATTGGACTGAACCAATCCACACCAGGTGCTTTGGTTCATTTTCACTGATAGCTTTCCAGGACTTTCCTTCTAGGCACCGTAGGCCCCCACTACAGACAGGTGTGCTGCTCACAAGGAGCACTGCAGAGACTTGAACCTGGGTCTCCCACATATAAGGCCAGAATTCTGCCACTGCCCTCTGGCTTTGTGCTTTTTCAACCATGTTGAGCTTTAAAGCCTCCTGGGGGGTGGGGGCAGCGAAGCCTCATGGACCCCTCACTTAAACAGAGGAAAGTCAGTTTCCTAGGCTAAAGTAGGAGCATGGGGGCCTGGAGCCCAATCCCCTGGCCCCTCAGTGTGTGCCCTCATCTCTGGGGACCTTGGGGCAGCACAGGTGGTCTCCCCCTGCTGATCTAGTCCCTTGCTTTGGATCCTGGGGCGCAGACACAGCCCAGCAGCCACTCACAGATGCAGGCTGGGGAGGGACTTGGGGAGGAGATTGAAGCTGGAGTTGCCGGAGGTGGAGGTCACACAGCTGGTAAACAAGTGGCAGCGCTGGAGTCAGAGCCCAAACATCCCCCACTCCTGGCCGGGTGCTCAAGAGCAGCACCAAGAATTTCCTAAGTTCAAGGCTTGTGAGAAAATGGAGCCGCCTGCCAGGGGACGCTCCTCAGCGACATCTGAGTAAACTAGTAAGTTTCCTGGAATGAGTTCGGAGCAATTCAGCTTTTCAAAACAAGGCGCAGGGCGGTGCGGAGCCACAAAAGCAGGGGAAGTGAACATGCCTTTGCTCAGTCTCTTTAATTAAGCACTTTGCACCCAAACAGGAACAATGCTGCCTCTTGTGTGCTGAAACTATGATTTTGGAAGCGATTATTTTTCTTGGTGGCTTTTTATTATTTTCCACAGTCTTTGCCCTGGACGGGTACCACATACATGATTTCATAACAGGAACATGCTGTGAAAGCCACAGAAACAAAGCCCCCTTTATTCCAATTGTGTCAGAGCCTTGTCAATGCCTGGCTAGTGAAAGGGACCCACGATCGGTGAGTGGACCCTCCGAGGAATAGGGCGTGGAGCCGAGGAGGGAGTTGCATTCCTTCTATGATTATCATAATATTTCAATGCACTAAGGCTCTTCTCGGTACTGAAGCACAACCTGGCTTGTCATTTTGGCGGGCAGTTACTAATGTTTCTGAGAAAAATGTTCTTCACTAGGAGCACCCCTGATGTATCGACAATGACCTGAGCCCCATATCTAAAGGGAGACGGTCCTTTGCAAAGAATGAAAATCCCTCACCCCCAGACCGAGCCATGGGGGAGGGGTGGGGTTAAGAAATCAGAGCATTAAGGTTTTACTAGAAAATACCAAGTGTTTGGCTGACATCAAAGAAAGGCTGCCTTGTCCCTGCTCAGAGTCACCTTGGCTGTTACCCAGAGGGAGCTCTGGTGACCGAGGCGGGTGATGAGTTGGGTGGCACCAGGTTGGCCAACCTCCAGCCGCTCCATAGGGAGAAAGATGAGGCTGTCTGCCCTTGTGAAGATTCACCATCTCAGAAACACCTGTGGGAAGTTGAACTCTGACCTTTAGGGTCGCTGTGAGTCAGAATCGACACAACTACAGTGAGGCTTTGGGGGCTTAGACCCAGGAAAATGAATCTGAGTGGCACAGGCAGTTAGAGCAGGGTTGTTAACCAAAAGGTCTGCAGTCTGTTCTGCCCAGCACCTCTGTGGGAGAAGCATCTGGCAATCAGCCCCCACAAAGCTTGTTGCTGAGAAAATCCTACAGGGCCGTTCCACACGGTGACCCATGCAGTTGGCCCGCTGTGGAGGCAGACTGGCTCGTAGCGAACAACATACCAGGAATAAAGGGCAGGTGTTCCACCTGGATTGTGCACTCAGGGTTTAATGCATCATGCGGTGGATGTCAGTCATGCAGAAGTTGACGGCCCAGCTGCCCATCACAGTCCCTCCTTTCCATCGTCAGAGCTGCCTGCCTGCTGGGTGCTGGAGCAGGAGTTCTGAGGGCCTACTTTCAGTCCTTGGGGACTAGACTGTCCTTGATTCTAGGGCTTCAGGGATTATTAGACAGAGCACCATGAGCCAGCATCTTATGACCACCAGAAAAAGGGCACCCAAGAGTGGTAGGAGGTCAACATTAAGCTGCTTCTTCCAAGTTCATGGCAATCACACAAAGCCCCAGAACTCCAAGCAGAGGGAGCTACAGGGCTTCTTACTGGGTCATCTTACTTGTATTTAAAGAGGCATACACTTGTGTCTATTCCCCCTCTTCTCATTCTTCTTGCAAACACCACTTTGGGGTGGGGGATCAGCTGCAGAAGATAAGACGTCAACTACCAACCCTTGCGCATCTTGACTGTTCGGAGTAAGAGCAGTTCTCCTGTATAGGGGCTCTGCTGGTCATCGACCTGGAACCCCAGAGAGCCAGCAGCTGTCTAGACGTGAGTGTCTACATCTACTTCAGCTATCACTGTTAGGTGCCATCAAGTCGATCTCCATCACATCGAGCCCGGGAGACAGAGTAGAGCTGCCCCGGAGGGAGGGGTTTCTAGCCTGGGTGACCTGGTAGTTATGGGTTGGGCTGCTCACCCTGAGGTGAGCCTCTGGAAACCACCAGCGGCTTCTCAGGATCCAGACAATGCTCCCTACTGCCGTCAAGAGTGGTCTCAGAAACCCACAGGGGCAGGCCTCCTCTGCCCTATAGGGTTGCCACGAGTCTGCATGGACTGGATGGGGATGAGTTCGGTTTGGTTTGAAATCTTCGCAGGAGCCACACACCAGGGTTTTCCTCCACAGAACCACCAGGCGAGGTCTGAATGCCAAACGGAGTTAGCTGCCCGGCACTCAATGATTGCACCTTCGGGGGTCCACAGCGGAGGGGGCTTCAGAACGTTCATGGAAAAATGGAAGGAAAAGATGATGGGATTTTCCCACACACTTTTGGAAGGCCCCTTTTCCAGAAGTCTCTAAGAGAAGATTTGTCTTGCAAAGGGGCAAACTTGGGATGTCTCCAATATGACCTGTGAGGAAAAGCCTAAGGATGGGTACTTTCTGGACTGCTGGGGGAGGGGAGCCTCGCGCTCTGTGTCTCTCTGGAAGGTTGCACTCGGCCCTATTCCCCACATTAGAATTAGAAGGTGCCAAACATGTGAGCATTGTAAGCCAAAGCACTATTTATACTATCAAAAAGAGAAATCAATGAACTACTTAACCACACCAGATTCATTACGGGGGTGTGGGGGTGGGGTGTGGGGGGGTGTGGGGGTGCTATATCCTCAGGAAAGATGATGCCACCATTTAAATCTCATTTTTAAAGAAAATAGCCATTGATTTTTGCACCAGCTTGGATGCACACATATCAGTGACCATGCAGTTGGAGCATGATTGGGAAACCTTGGGGTCCATTAGACACAGGTCACCATAAGAGTAATTTCAATGGTGCTTAATCACAACAAGCACATATACATACCCCTAATTAAAACATACAGATATCCATATGAATACATATGAATAATGTGATAAATGTAAATACGGTTATAATAAATGTGATATATGTGAATACAGAATAACTGTGAATACAGAAAGAAAATGGTACAGCATACAAATTAAGAATGCTGTCTCAGCAGACATTGCTGTAGTAAAAAACACAAAACAAACTCACTGCCACCCAGTCAATTCTGACATAGTAACCCTAGCCGGCATAGTAGCACTGCCCCGGAACGTTTCTGAGATTGTAACTCTTTGTGGAAGTAGATATTCTCATCCTTCTTCTTGGGAGAAGCTGGTGGTTAGCATAACCCACCGGGGCTCTTGGTTGTTCTCAAAGCTAACCTATTTTACAATAATCATCTGGGCAGGTAGAATAAGCTAACCTATATTACAACAGTCCTCTGGGTAGGTAGTACTGTAAGGTTCATTTGATGGATGAGGAATGGACATACAGAGGGTTTAAGGAATATTTCAGAAGAAGCTGTTGGAACTAAGGAGTAACAGAGAGGGAATTGGAACTCGGCCCCAGAATCGATGTTCTGACCCCTCTATTATGTGGCAAAGGGGATATATCAGAACATCAACTATGCTTAATTTGGGGAGGTCTATTTTTGGGTGGTATCCATTTCTTGATTACATGTTTTGAAATTTCAAATTCTCTAAATTAATTTTATTTAGAGCTTTGGTTTTGATTTTTACTTTATCATCAGCCCATGAGGTCTGGAGGTGGGAATGCCTACTGATCGCTACTACAAATTATTATTACCATCGGGTCACCTTGGCAGATATATTCAAGCCCATTCTGGACCAATGGAGTCAAGATCTATGGGTGTGGGTCCTCTTGTGAGCATTTCCCCCCCAAGGACTCCCCAGATGATTTCACTGTGTAGTCCATATCAAGACTGGTCTAGACTGTCCATCTCACTCACTATTGCTATCTCAGCAAGCACATCTTTTCATTGGTGCTTATGATTAACTTTATGAAGGTAGCAGTTATATTTTAGGCATCTCAGATAAAGAACAGAAGCAAACAGAATACATAAACAATGTGTTCCTGCCAAAGCCAACTGAGTTCATGGCCTGCTCCACAAGCAGAAGCTGTGTGACAGTTCTGAACCAAGAGAAGCAAGCGGAGGGCGCGTGGAGTTGTGGCATGAGGGCTTGGCGTCAGACACATGACCACAGGTCTGGACCCCGAGCAAATAGCGAAGCAATTTCTGTAACGCATGATTCGTAATTTGCGAATTTGTTTTGGTTTTATACTGATGAAAGACCTATAAACAAACAGACTGTTAGTATTGGTTGTCCACTGAAGTACTAAGCCTGGCTTATGTTAAAACAGTCTTGCAGTAATAAGAACATTTTAAAACAGCAGTGGAGCAAGTCCACACGGGGTAGTAGGAATATGATTCAAGGAGCCTGGGAGGCGAACACATCCTGTAGCGTGGTCTAGTGAGCTGGAATCCACCTGACGGTGCACAGCAACTCACTGAAAGATCCGTGGTTTAAATCTACCCAGCAAAGACCTGGACGAGGGCCTGGCTGAATGTTTCCATAAAGGAAGACTCAACAAAGATAGCCCTACTTTGATAAGTGGGCAGACTCTACAGCAGCCAGGAACAACAACAACCCGAAATATTGTTCAAATGCATCAGTCGTGGTAGGGGAGTCGACAGTATCCAAAACCATGGGCCTATGTCACCTCTGAACCCTAGCAAAGGCGGAACAAAATGATCTTTGCGTCTCGGCCGGGTCAAAGGCCTTAGGGAGAAACTTCCAGAGCCCCGCGGCACAGTGGTGAAGCACTGAGCTGGTCACCAAAAGGTTAGAAGCTGGAACTCAGCAGCAGTTCTGTGGCAAAAAGGGCTAGCGGTCTGCTCCCACAAGGATGGCACTGTAGAAAGCCTCATGGAACACGGACACCCTGTCCTATAGGATTGCTGCAAGTCAGAAAAGGCTCCACAGGATTGAGTTTGTTCATTTCTTTGGTTTAAGTTAAGAAGAGCATCATAACTTATTCCACAGACAGAGAAACCAGGGCTTTACATGTAGAGAAGTGGACATAACATTCATGTGCATCACTAAACATGGACCATTTTTTGGCTACCAGTCATTGAAAAGACTATCAGTCACAATGACTCTGTGAGCTAGGTATCTGTTACCTGTAGACGCGAGGCTCCAGAAGACAGCTTAACAAACACCATTCCTCACACTGCAAATAAGTGGCAGCATGGCTTCTCCTAGGTCAGCAGTTCTCAACCTGTGGGTCGAGACCCCTGTGGAGGGCGAATGACCCTTTCACAGGGGTCACCTAAGACCATCGGAAAACATATTTCAGATGGTCTTAGGAACCGAGACACCGCTCCTCTCTCTGCCTCCAGGTGGTCCGCCCACATGCAGACATGCCCACATATGAGTACCCGGCGTGAAGACTGTTATCCATGTTGCACCATGCTTCAAGAAAAATTTACATTTATTTGTAATTAGAAATAAATATTTCACAATATATAATTGCATATGGTTTTTGTGAATAATCGCTATGCCTTAATTATGTTCAATTTGTAACTAGGAAAACCCTGCATATCAGATATTTACATTACAATTCATAACAGTATCAAAATGACAGTTATGAGTAGCAACAAAAATAATTTTATGGCTGGGTCACCACAACATGAGGAGCTGTATTAAAGGCTTATGGCATGAGGAAGGTTGAGAACCGCTGGCCTAGATGTTAGGTCTCTGGTGATGACAACTCCACATTACGCTCTCAGGAAATTAACTGAGCGCAACAGGCCTCCTTAGGGCCACCCGGAAGTTAACAGTGGGGAAAGGCCCGTTTTTCAGTCTGCTGCCTTCAGACTCAGTCAGTCTCAGCGAGAAGGAGCGGATGAACCATTTCATGACTACATTTCAAATTAACGACTGTGGGCAAGCTCCCTGCAGAGGATGCTTGGCGTTATGAAGACCCCAAGAAGCAATACAATGCCATCTTTTCCGCCAATGAGCATGCCTGTCAACATGCCCTTTGGTATTTCCAAGACTGGGTCCTTCAGAAACCTTCACTGTTGATTGGACATTCAGTGTGTGCAATCACTATGTTAAATAATTTTTTTCTCCTCTAAATATAGGGACTCTTGGAGTTGCCTTATATTTTGAACTTAGAAATATAAACGCTCGAAGAAATCACCTAATAATACAGAACAGGAGCAAACACTCCAGCTCTGGAGAGAGATGAATTATTCTTTGTGATGAAAAGTTATTATAATTAATCATGAAATAAATGTATCAGACAAGAGTGGCCTTGAGTGAACACACTTAAGAAGTAAATGAGATTTCATTAGCCTCAGCATTGCACGTGGCATCTGGACAGCCAGATGACAAGACACACCAGATTAACAAAGAAGAATCTGATGACAGCCAACCAGCACATTGTGCTTATATTGACTACCCACACTTGCCTTACAGTGAACTAGGTAATAGGGCTCTTCTAGCCCTAGTCTTTGTGACTCCCACCCAACAACTGGGTGTCTTTTCACATTTCCTGATAGTTCTGGGTAAGAGAAGGTGGGGAAGGATGCTGCCAAGATTCAGTTGTGTGTGATTGAGAAAGGGTCAATTGTGATTATCAATGCTTGGAACTCTAATGTTAATTTTGCCATTCTACTGTGTAGAAAATGAGTCATTTCAGATGCAGAAATAGGTGTGGATTCCACTATCAGCAAGGGATAAGGGCCAACAAAGAGGCATGTCCCTTGGACATCAAGACCCATGCATATTGAACCCCTTTGTCTCAAGAGACAGCTATGGCTCCAGAGGAGTGATGGAGGAGTGGCAGAGGCATGGTAGCAGCAGAAACATGAGACAGAGTAAGCGATGGAATAGTGGTCCCCCAACCCAATGGCCAAATACAGTGGTGTACATTTAGTTAGGAGGCTGGTCTATGGAGTTGGGTGCCTCCAGGCACTTAATTAGGGGAGCTAGGTTTGTTGGCTCATGGGCTAGAGCTGAGGGCCTTTGGGCTAAGACATGGCAGAGAAGCATGCCCTTTAGGCATTTATTGGCAGCCCTAGCAGAGCATTGTAACTCCTGAGCAGGATAGACGACAGAGACCAAAGACGAGAGAGGCCTGCATGTGGTCCTACCTAAAAAGAGGTGGTCTTTTCGAATAATTGTATCCCGAGCTATGGGAAACTGAGGACTGGGAGAAGAGTGTATGCAGACAAATTCTCTCTGCTCATATTTAAGGAGTCCAGGAGGCCAAGAGTCTGGTGAAGGGAGGCCTTCACGCTTGGGAGCTGGAGATGAATCCCAGTCACATTCTCCTAACTAAAAGTTATTCCCCACAGTCTGGCCCCATACTGATGCCAATTTTTAAGATGCTTCTTGCAAGTGCATGGTTGTTTACTATACACTTAAAGGTTATCTGCCATTGAGATCAATCTGACCCTATTGTCTGCCCCACCCTAAGTGCGGCCCACTCCCATCTGAAGCTGATCCCAGATTATTCCCCTGGAGAAGAGCTCAGGGACACCTAAGGTCAAGCCAGCTCAGGGAGAACCAAGGTTGAGCTGCCAACTTAGTCCTAGGACCTGCCCATCCTGTTACGAATGTGCCTTCCTGTCACTTGTATGCCCCTAGTACATCCGCTTCCTATTACATGTATGCCTGTAGTACATACCCTTCCTGTTACGTACATATATGCCATGGCTTAAATGCTTGGTGATTATATGAGCCTGTTGGAGAATACATTAGCTCTCTCTATGGTTCTAGACTCCATATAAAAGGTGAGCCCTTGCATGCCTTCTCTGTTGTCTTTTATTTCTTTCATTTTAATTACACGACTGCTCCTTAAGACCCTATCGGTTGAGGAGGCTGGTCCCCCACACTGAGCACTAGTAATCTATTACATTCCCTAATACACCCCATAATTGCGAGTATGTTTTATGAGTTCTCTTCAGACACTGCAATGAATTATTGAACCCAGCTGAGTAACGAGTGATGTAGGAGAGGGGATTTGTGCAAGCATCGGCAAGGGTGGAAGCATGATTGACCTCAGCCTCGTAGAAATCAGTCTTGGGCAGCTGATGTTGATAATGGTGATTCTCCTCCCCCCACCCCTTGTGTAGCTTGAACAGGTTGAACGACACTCATAGCATTCTTTTTTCCGATGCTTCTGTGTGATATTCCATACATCCCCATTTTTTTGCTGACCGACTACCAGGAATTGTAGGGAATAGAAGGAATTCTCTTAAGTTGTCTCCCCAAAATATATACCAGACTTAGCTGCTTGAAAATGACTGTTCTTTAGGCAAGCGAAAGTAGGTCAGAGGTTATTCTCCTTAACATCGGCCATCTGTGGCTAGACTATTAGTCTGACTCACTCTGAATAAGACCCACTCCCTTCTGATAAGGATAATGGTGGTCTGTTCACTTGCAGGAGATACCAGAGAGGGCAAACCCGTCCAAGGGTGACCAAGGTTAGTTAGCCATTATCAGCTGTCTAGATCAAGCAGACACCACTGTCTATTCCACAACCAATGTGGGCACACCCCTAGGTGATTCCTCTCCTATTGATTGTATTGCCTATGTTAATATCCCTCCTGGTGACTC
>NW_022107431.1:16293461-16294428 GCF_000313985.2 Echinops telfairi
GTGGGGCTGGCACCTCACCCCCCAGAGACAATTTTATTTAATACTACAAGGAATCATATTCCAAAGATGCTGCCATAGGGTCCCATGTACCTTAACTCTTCCATTTGGATTTTTCTAGGGTCCCATGTACCTTAAATCTTCCATTTGGATTTTTAAGACCCTAGAGTTTCTTGGTTCTCCGATTTTCTGTGTTACCACATCAAATGAAAGAGACCGGATGCCTGGCCATCTGTGCTGCACGAGCATGTAATCAAACCTACAATGAATGCTGCTCTAGCAAAAGACGTTTCCAGAGCAACGCGTGGGCCTGCCAATGGTGGCACAGGTATCCAGCAGGCACAGGGAAGACTTCTGGGGCACTGAGGATCATCGTGGGTCCAAGACAAACAAAAGGCACACTAATAGCAAGAAAGGAAAGGAGCGTTCAAATGAAGATCTGCTGAGTCCACACGGAGCTGGTTGGACTGTTTCTAGGGAATGAAGCATGTCAGGCTCTTTGGAATTACTAGGGAACATAAAGTATTAGGTCCATTAAAGAGTTTAGGAAAGAAGTAGCAATACTATTATATTGAACTTGAAGGCCAACTCTGGTGCCTTCTAGCCTTGGGTCTGTAATTCTGCCCCAATGCTTTGGGCTGGGCCTCAATCTTACAAGACCAAAATCAAAAACAAACTTTCTGCCATCGAGTCGATTTTGACTCCTAGCCACCCTACCGGACAGGGTAGAACTGCAACTCTTTATGGGAATGGAAAGCCCCATCTTTCTCCTGCGGAGCGGCTGGTGGTTTTGAACTGCTGACCTTGCAGTTAGCTGCCCAACTTGTAACCACTACATCACCAGGGCTCCCTTTCAAGCTTCCAAAGGGATTAATTATTCCACTGTGCAAATGGGGCATATTAAATACACACAATAGGATTCAGCCCCACCTTGTGGAGAATGGGTCCATTGCTATGCAAACGGGTGAAC
>NW_022107431.1:16295920-16297181 GCF_000313985.2 Echinops telfairi
TATTCAAAAAGACTCCCCAACCCAACCATTGCCATCTAGTCAATTCCAACTCAAGGTGGTCTAGTGGGTACACATTGGGCTGATAACCTTGAGGTCAGCAGTTTGAAACCACCAGCTGCTCTGTGGGAGAAAGATGAGGCTTTCTACTCCTGTCAAGCGTTACAGTCTGGGAAACCTTCAGGGGCAGTTTACCCTGTTTTATAGGATCATCATGAGTTTTCATTCAAGCCTTCCAATTCTAAGGCTCAAATTACAATCAATGATTTTCAATGAGATAAATCTTGCTTTCAAAGATTTCTAAGCGTAACTAAACCACACAACTGATAACAGCAGAGGGTAACAAGTTACTGTCTCTATTTATTTTATATATTCTGAGGACTTGAGTTTCCTTTTTTTCCTGGATGGGAACCTTTGAACTGAAATAATAAATATACCAAGAAAAGGCGTAGACCATTCAAGTTAGAGGGTTTCCTCCAGGATAATGGTAGCTCTCATGGGTTGAGACTGTATGCGGTTCCATGAGCTACACTGAACAACTTACATCCCCTTCCCCTGTCTCCACCAGGAACCCAAACAGAGGATAGAATGTTTTTCTCTAACAGCTTAAAGTGATCTAAATCTGGAGTGCACCTGAAAGCCCGACACAGTCCAGAGTGGGCACGCATCGTGAGACAAGGCTATCGCATCTGGTCAAGCCAAACACGAGGAACCCCTGTCATGAGCTAGTTGTACACCGTGATTACAACAGCAGACTCAAGCACACCAGGGATCGTTTCAATGGTGCAGGGCCAGGCAACCCTTAGTAATACGTAAGGCCACAGGAGTCAGAGTCCCCCTCCCCGAGGGCAACTGAGAACAACAGGGGCAACTTAGGAAAAGTGGGGGACTTTGCCCAGTCCACTGAATAAACATGTACTCAATCCATGAGTGCTGACCCCACCCCATCGCCACCAGGCTAGAGATTGTGAATTCCAACCCCCCCCCCAAAATAACGCTAGATCGTGTAGAGGGGAATGAGGACATCCATGCATGAAGAACTAAGGGACAATTCAGGTGCCCGTGGGAAGCTGTGCCATTTATTTCTGTGCCTTTGGGGCCAAGGTCACAGCAGCAACTCAGTAAGTGTTTGCTGAATAAGTGAATGAATGTGAGAAAATCATTCAACCAAGGGCTAAAGTGTGCAGTGGGCACTCTTTTTTTTGTTTGTTTTGTTTTGTTTTTTATTTTTAACATTTTATTAGGGGCTCATACAACTGTTATC
>NW_022107431.1:16297541-16298567 GCF_000313985.2 Echinops telfairi
TTTAGGAACTAGAGGAAGGTTGTATTTCTCATCATTGTTACATCGCACCCTGACTGGCTCATCTCCTCCCCGAGACCGCAGTGGGCACTCTTAAGAAGGAACACAGTCCAGCGCAGGAAAGCTCTTGTGGTCAAGACTTCCTCCATTGGTAGGGCTTTCCTGAATAAGGTGGGGAAGCATGAAAGCTGTTTGAGTTACCATAAAAAAGAACTAAAGTCACCCTGGGAAAAGGTGGTGCAGCTCTGAGCAATGAGGTGGATGGCTTTGCAGAAAACCCCGACCTCCATTTGTAGGAGAAAAATGTTGCTCATCATGACCAACCAAGGATGATGCATGGCTCTTTTTTGATGAAAGAGACTCCCCAAGACTTTGTGTTTCAGGACCTCATTCCTTTTGCCTCTCTGTCCCAGAACAACACGAACCACTAGGAGCTGTGCTCACCAGTGGATCTGTTTTTCCAAAACGCAGCTTGCTTTAGTGGTCAAATTTGGTTTGCTGTTTTCAGGGTTCAGAGGGAGCTTCTGCTCTGTTACTGAGCTCATTGGACCAGCAGTGCCGTCCTTGATCAAAAAGACAAGCCGTGGACACCCGTACTGAAAGCAAAGGAAAACTTCGTACTGAAAGCAAAGGAAAACTTCGCAAGGAAAGAGACAAAAATCACACAATCACTGTAAACCAAGTCAGTTTTCAAAGCTTTGCATTTCCAACATAATGGCCCAACGTCTCAGGAGCAAGGAAGCTCACAAGACAAACCACGTACCATTTCTCTAGTCTTTTTCATGCATCTCCCTGCACTGTCATGACCCCAGTTCTGCCTTACAAATCCCGCTACACTGGTACAGGTAAGAGCTCTTGACACACAGAATCCCCGAACAGTAATGGGAGTAGCAATACCATGAGCGGGGAGAAAGGGAGAACCATATGCAATAAAAGACCCCTAAACACCCCACCCCCCGCCCCACCGAGGGGGACGAATAACAGAAACATGAATGGAGGGAGACATCGAACAGTGTAAGATATCAACAT
>NW_022107431.1:16299104-16305613 GCF_000313985.2 Echinops telfairi
CTGACCGACTGACGCTGACCTCGAGTGTCCCAATGTAGAGCCGCTCTGACGGGGGTTCTTGACTGAAGCAAACCACTCGGCGTTTCTTCCATGGAAACACAGGGTGGGTTTGAACCCATGGCTTTGTGCTGTGACCAGCTGAACACAAACCTCTGCACTACCCAGAGATCTCGTACAGACACGAAGAACCAAAATGGTCAAGAGAGAAATGCTTCTTATGAAAAGTTTGAAGACCAAAGTGTTGCCTTTCCCCATATACTATTAAAATGAAAACAAACACCTCGTCTCCCTAGGGAAAGGAGGAACATAGGAAATGGGCATATAGAATGAAAGGAAATCAGTTTTTATGATCAGATTCAGAAGAGCCGTCTCTGTTGATGATACAGAGAGAGCCCCAGGGTTGCAGTGGCTACAAGTTGGGCTGCGATCCTCAAGGTCAGCAGTTTGAAACCACCGGCTGCTCCATGGTATAAAGGTGGGGCTTTCTACTCCCCTAAGAGGTAACAGTCTCCGAAACCCACAGGGCCAGTTCTACCCTGTCCTATAGCGTCACTTTGAGTTGGCATCGGCCTGACAGCAGGGAGTTTGTTTGGGGTTTGGTTGATTATACAGCCTTGGCTCATTTCACTACCTGTTTGGGGTGTGTTTTCTTGGTTAAAATGGGAACAAAGTCTTAATACTTTTGAGGGCTGGTGTCCCTGAAGTTGACACACTTCCCGCAGTGAGCCCATGAGCCCGTGCCAGCCTTTGCCAAAGAAGGAGCAGGTTCAGGACCAGGCAGCGTTCAGCCGGATGGCACTGCTCCCAGGACCTGCATCCCACAAAGAGCCATTGTGGGATGGGGACCCTCCAACGTCCAGGACAAGTGGCTCAAATGAAAATCACAAGGCGTGTGAGTGGGACTAGAAACTTGAATGGTACAATAATCACTCTCTTCGTGCCGAGGGGGTGGCTTTCCCTGTAACTTCATTCTGCAATTCAGTCCCCGCCTCGTGTAATAATAATACAGATGCCCACTGGTCATTTGATAAGTGAGAGTGATTGCTGAGAGCCCCGTGGAGTGATTCAGGTGACTGGCATGGGGGAGTAGCAGGAGAAGGGGGGAATTATTTGTTTTCAAACTGGAGCTGTCACTCCTGGGCCCACTCGTCATAAGAGAGAGACATCCTAGCAACAAGCAGCAGAGGCTGGTCCTCTGGCAAGACTGTGCATGTCACCACCACAAACGTAGCCCCACGGCTGAGAAGATGGAGCCTGATGGAGTGGATTGGGTCAGACATGGAAGTAGACCTGGCCCTTCCCACTAGTGGTGATTTTCATGAGTGGGGCTGGGGCCGACGTGGGGGTAGGCTAGGGACAAGGGGTCCAGGCGAAAGACATCTGCCGTGCAGTTGACAAGCAATGGGTGAGCTTCGAGTTTCACGGGCCGCAGAGCCAGTGTTGAGTTCCAAAGCCTGAAGTGGCTGGGAGGAGTCGGGGCACTAATTCGGGCTGCACCATAGTTTCCATCTGAGTGACCTGGAGTGACTCCCCAGGCAGCTGCCAAGCCCACGGCAAATGTAACAGATGCTGCTCTGAGTTCAGCTTTCTGAAACGAAAGCAGCAGGGGCAAGTTGAAGGAGGACTCCATGGACCAGAGGGAAAATGCCTCCTCGGCGGGACCAGCGTGCGGCGTTCTGCGGTCTTCAGGTTGAAGAACAAATGTTCTTTCACTTGGCCTTTTTATTTATAGTTTAATCTCTGAGTCAACAGTATGTTTCCGCTCGTCCATTGTGACAAGACTCCTGGCTGATCTGTCTCAAATATGCTCCCTCCTTTATGAGCGGGAGCTTGGTGGTGGTCATTTTTTTACGGGGTTGCTTGATCTACCTACTTTCTAATGCATCAATAGATACATTATATACATGCCCTATTTTAATTTCTCAAAATCTCCAAGATCTATGAAAGAAGGCAAATATGCCAAGAGGTGGAGGGCATGGCAGGGTGGGGGCGGGGAACCATTTGATTCAATGTCTACTTTAAAACTCATAGGTTGACTAACACAGTAATGTTGGTTTTTCCTTCATCATTTATCTATAACAATACAAATTCCCACCTTGATTCAACTGTAACTCCTGGTGACCCTGCAGCACAGAGTAGAACTGCCCTTTTGGGTTTCTGAGACTTTAAACCACAGATCTCCAAGTTTATTTGGCCTACCTGCCCCCTTTTCATGCAAAAAAAAAAATTACTCAGCAGCCCCCTGACAATGAAAACTTTGGTACTATGGCCCCTAATCCAAGATAACACTTGGTACTATAGCCCCTAATCCCTAATCTAACACGTAACTGTTTACGTGGTGGGATGCACTCTGAAAGGTCAGCAGTTTTAAACCACCAGCCACTCCATGGGAGAAAGACGGGCTTTCTACTATGGCTGACAGTTACAGTGTCGGAAACTCAGAATGGCACCTCTACCCTGTCCTATAGGACCCCATGAGCAGGCATCGACTCAAGGGCAGTGTTTGTTTTCTTGGTTTTAGGTCGTTCCTGCGTCCCTCTCTAGTGGGCAGATGGACCCGCTTTGGGAACACTCAGTCACTGCCATGGAGTTGATTCTGACTTATAGAGGGCTTTTAGGATGAAGTAGAATTGCCCCTGTGGGTTTCCAAGACTGTACATTCTTACTAGAGAAGAAAATCTCATCTTTCTCCCACAGAGCAGCTGGTGGGTGTGAACCCCTGGTTTTGTGATTAGCAGCTTGATGTGTAGCCCATGACACCACCTGGGCTCCTTTTCTCTACGGACACACTATTTTAAACGTGGGGCAGTGAATTGTCTTCATGTAGGACATGTTTGCGGGTTTGGTAGGTAAAGCGTACATGGCAAAGAAACATAGATAACCAATATCTCTTCCAGCAGCCCAGAGCGAAGCATTCCTGTGTCATCGACTCACCAGAATTCAGCAAAATGATGGACTTGAGGCACACAAACTCCTCCCCCTGGAGGTTCATCATTCGGAACTGAGAGGACGTCGCCAACAGCATGTCGAAGATCTCCACCATTCCCTCCACACATCTCCCTTGGTTTCTGTGAACCCAAAGCAGGAAGAGAAACGCCATTACAAAGGGGCTTTGTTCAGAGATCATCCGACAAGCAACCACAAAATGCATTGCCTGGGACAGAGGGAGCTGCAACATTATGTGATGGAATCCTTTCCCATAGATTTCCTACTCCATAAACTAGCTGAGGAAAGGAAATGAGGGCTATATTTGAAGATGAGCAGCTTCTCAAACTGGATCTGTGATTTGTTTGTGTTTTTCCCCCTTTCTAGCTTTTTTATCCTCAGAGGCTATTCAAGTTTACAACCAACTTGCTCACTGTGTGTGTACAGTTCAGACGAGAGAAGTTCATTCAGTATGCATGCCTCTCTGCGGAAGCCTGTAGGAGCTCCCTGTTCTGCTTGCAGTGGTCAAGCACTGTAGTCTCCGTTGTGCCCAATTTAAATCTTTCTCTGGGCGAAAGAAGGAGCCCTGGCGGCCAGGTGGTGAAACACTCAGCCGATAACGAAAAGGTTGGAAACCATCAGCAACTCCTTGGGAGAGAGGTGGCAGTCACCTCTGTAAAGATTACACTCACGGTCCTGGAATCGATTCCAACATGCAGTGGCCTGAGCTCTGGGGGTGTCTCCAGGTCAGCAGGTCAAAACCACCAGGCACTCCACGGGAGAAAGATGAGGCTTTCTACTCCTGCGAAGAGTTAAAGTCTCAGAAACCCACAGGGAAGTTCTACTCGGTCTTCGAGGGTTGTTATGTGTTAAAATTGACGGAAGCTTGAAGCTATCCATTTTTATTGGTGCAGATGGTCTCATCTTTCTCCCAAGGAGCAGCTTATGGGTTTGAACTGCTGACCTTGCGGTTAACAGTCCAAGGATTACCTGATGAGGTCACCAGGGTTCCTTTTATAAAGGCTACAACCTTAGACACACTATGGGGTGATGCTCCTCAGTCCGATTCTTCTCACTGCCACCGAGTCAATTCTGACTCAGCGCAATCCAATAGGACAGGGTAGAGGCCCTCCTGTGGGCTCCTGAGCCCTAGAGGATTGCTATCCGTTGTGACCAACTTGATGACCGTGGCTTTTTAAGGAAAGGAAGGATCTCTGGTAGAGCCGCAGGTGTTTTGCTTCTAATGAAAAGGTTGGGAGTTAGAACCCACGCAGTGGTTCTGTGGGTGCAAGCCCAGGCTCTCTGCTTGGATCAAGACTGTGGCCTTGGAAACACAACGGGGCAGCCTCTACTGGCTCACAAGGGATCACTGTGAGTTGAAAAGGACTTAGCAGCACCTCACAACAATCAGAAGATGTCCCGCTTTGGGCGGGACAGTCCCGATTTTTGGAGTTTTTAAAAAGTCCTGATTTTTGGAAAGAATGCACGACAAGCTAGGGAACGGTCTATTTGGTCCATAGAGACCAGATTTTTCATCAAGAACCCCCCTTCCCCACCCCCCGGTCAATGGTATCCCACTTTAAATCTGGTCACCTTAGACAACCACTGAAACCCCAAATCCCCATTGCCATCAAGTGGACTCAGAGCAATAGTGACCCTATCGACCAGCGGTTCTCAGTCTGTGGGTGGAGACCCCTTTGGGGGTTGAACGCCCCTGTCACAGGGATGCTCTCTTCATCACAGTAGCAAAATGACAGTGATGAAGTAGCAATGGAAATAAGGTTATGGCTTGGGAGTCACCACCACGTGAGGAACTGTACGAAAGGGTCGCAGCCTTAGGAAGGTTGAGAACCACTGCTATAGACCCCTGCCACTGACCCTATAAACAAAAAACAGGGCGCCCACAGCCAGGAAATTCCAACTTATAGCAACCCTATACAGGGTTTCTGTGGCTACAAATCTTCACAGGAGCCTCTTTTTTGTCCAGAGGTGCTTGGTGGGTTTGAACTGCTGATTTGGGGTTAACTCCACGCATAACCACCATGCCATCAAGAATCCAGTGACCCTAGGTGACAGAGTAAAGTTACTCCATGGGGTTTCTTCTTTCTCCCATGGCATGGCTGGTGGGTTTGACAAGAAGTACAATTCTCAAGAAAAGGAGCCAGCCTCCATGGGCCCAGAATCACAGCACGAGAATTTTCTCGTTTGGCACTTTTTTTTTAAAATTAACATGTTGATGCTTAGATGCTAATGCAACATTCTAAAGCAAGGTGCTCAGAACCTGCCAGGCCCAAAGGATAGATAAAGAAAAGAGATTTCTTTATTCTGGGTGATCTAATGCACAGATGGACAACAGGACACACAGTTGCAGACCGCCCCACTACCACCAAGTCAATGCCCGCTCAGACCAATCCTATAACAGATACCGGTCATCCATGCCTAGACTTTCAGCACATGTCTAGGTCCCTCACGTCTCAGCTCCTAGTTCTCCTCATCTTAATGCTATGACTTTGTGATAGGTAGGGGTCAATTGGGCTGGGCCAGGATTCCCAGTAGTTTGTCGGTGAAGGCCTATGAGGTAATCCCCATGATGTTACCTAACACAATGTAGTGAGCTCTGCTGTGAGCAGCTCATCAGCGTAAAAAAGATTAGTATGAAGTGCAACTCCCTTACTCTGTCACAGCCCTTGACATGCAATTGAACGGACGTTTCCTGGGGATATGACCTAATTCTTATGTAAGGTGAGAATGCTGTGTGGATGCTTTCTTGATTTATTTTTTGCATCAACCTCCAGTTCTTTGGACTTGAGTCAATGGCCTACCATAATGCCGGCCGACCCCAGGAACCATCAGTGACCTGACATCTGACCTGCCAACATTTGATTCGTTCCCCTCTCTAGTCACAAGCCTGATCCCTGACCTTGTATTCATCTGCCTCTGAAGCCCACTCTTCCTGCCACCCTGGAATAATCAGCCCCGGAAGCTATGCTAGGCAGCATGGTGCTCCTGCTTTACATCTGACCCACAGACTGGACTTACTCACGTCTACAGAATCAGTTGAAAGGGCTGTTTCCAAATATTTCTCTCAGTCCATCTATTTCTCACCCTCTCCTGGTTCTGGGCTTAGCTGAACTAAACCTTTAACATTCTCCACGCTTGCGCACCACACAGGACCCCTTTCGCTTGTCAACCATGCTCTGTGGGCTGGTTGGAGAAGGAACTTGGGAAGGGCATGTCACTCTGAGGAGGCTGTGAGTCACCAGATGCCTCCCAGGAAATCCTCTTGGACTCCAGCCCAAGATGTCTGGGGGACATCTGTATGTGCTGCCACTATTCACTAATCTATTAACAAAATATTCCTTGTTCATGGCTTCTTAGGATGCCTGTGATGAGATTCATGGATGCACAGGGGGCCGGGTAGCAGTTGCTTCTCTTGTTGGGGGATGTTTGCTTACTATCAAAATGGATGCATAGTTCAAAGAGTTTTTTTTTTTTTTCTTTTAAAAAAATCATTTTATTTGGGGCTCATACAACTGTTATCCCAATCCATACACACATCAATTGTGTAAAGCGCATTTGTACAT
>NW_022107431.1:16305747-16310067 GCF_000313985.2 Echinops telfairi
TCTCCCTTCATCCACTTTTTGATTGTCTGTCCCCCAGGGAGGAGGTCACACACACATCACAGAAGGTCTCTCCCTCCCAGCCTTTCTTACTTAAGAACATAGCCTAAGGCTTTCTCTCCAGCAGTCCTTGGGGGTTACAGTCATTAAGAATGTTCTTGCCCCATTTGCTTTACAGTAAAGCCATTGATGTGGGTGTGGTGCATGACTCAGAATAAGGAACCAAGTGAGGAGTCTTGCAGCACTCAGTGGAGATCACACAATGGGATGTTACCTTCTCAGTATCTCCCTTCACCATGAATGCTGGTATCCCAGAACTAGCCTACCTGAAACATGGCTACCCTAGTTGCATAACCATTCCTGTGTGGAAACTCCATCTGTTCGTCTTAGAAAGGCCATAGAAAAGATCGCTGGGTTTACTTTGCTCCCTGGGTTGCATTTCTCTAGATGAGTTTGACCAATAAAGCTGCATTCTCTCTAGGGGAAAAAAAGTCCACCATGTGAACTGCAGAGCAGTGTGGAGAGATGGACAACAGTTTCACAGCCTAACATAATGCAGATTCTGTGTTTCCCTAAGTTCTCAGAAGACCACTGCTTTATTTTGGGGGTCAGGGAGTTGCAACATTCACTGTAGAATAGGCTCTAGAGATAAGCACAAAGTCAAGCAACAGAGAAAGAACAGAGTTTGTAAAGGTGTCTTCCCCTGGATTGTGAGCAGCCTGTTGTCCCCTGTCCTGACTCTGCTGCCCAGGGAGATTCTTTCAGCAATACAGAGTCCACCAAGGGACACAGGCATGCAGGTGCGTACACATAAAATATAATCTTGAGTCAACGCAGTCCACCTGGAAACATACCAGCCTGTGTGATCCAAGGATTGTAAATAATAAACTCCCGATCTGAAAGAAGGAATGGTACCAGAGCTTAAATTCTGAACACATGGCTTGCAGAAGGCTATGGATGACAGAAGTCCAAGATCTATTTGCCAGAGCCCTATGTGGATTAAGCCTCTGATGAATGTTGTCTGATCATAGTTGAAGGATATGAATAGCATTGCTATTGGACAGAGAGTATTGGAAAGTTGATGACTGCAGATGTAGTTGGTTAAAATACAGTATCTTATCATTTGACCTCCCATTTGACCCATTTTAAAATTGCTCAGTTTTGAATATTTTCTGCTTTTTTTCATTGAGGTTTCTCTATGTTTTGTCTAGTCATTGTTTTTTGTTTTGTTTTATTTGTCAGTTTCTTGTTTGTGTCTTGTATAATTTTCTGCATATGAAACCCAAGATAGATGGATTTATAGAGGCAGTAACTGGATTGATAAATGTCTAGGGCCATGGCAGAGAGGAGGGAGGGAAATCGGAAGCTAACAACAATGAGTATGAGAAGAAAATGTTATGAAATTAATAAAATTGAATGACTAAATTCTATGATATGTTAAGTGTAGGCTAATAAAACATTAAAAAAAAAACATACTCTCTACAGCTCCTGATCCTTTTTCCTCTCACCTGGCCCTCCCGCTTCTTGAACACTGATAATTAAGTGCCCTTTATTCATGAAAGTAATTAGCCCTTTGCCACATGCCATGGCCACATGCTACATGCCACATGGCTTGAACTGTGTCCTTCAACAAGATTTGCTGACCGTCCTAATACCTGGGCCAATGAAGGTGACCTTGTTTGGAAACAGAGTCTTGAGTGTTATCAATTGGAGTAGTATGATGGGGTAGTTATATACTCTATTGTCAATTTAAGAGGATTAAGAATGGAGGGGTGGAGTTTGGCCTGTCAACCAGGCCACAGCGTGATGACCTCATTTGGAGGCACTAAGGTGATAAATAGCTCACTGGAGGCAAGATGCAGATTGACTCCTGGGGAGACATTGCAGCTGACAAGACACATGGAACTACAGTAGTGCCCTGAGCAGGAGGAGCTACATGGAGGCCTCTGCCAGCTTACGATGCTTACGATGCCACTGGTTCCACAAGATTTCCCACCCAGTGGCCTGTTATTTTCCTGTATTCTGTATCGTTGCATGTGTTTCACGAGTCTGAAGAGGACTTTATAGATTGGTATCAGACATGTGGTTTAATATCAGACTTATGGACTTGATATGGACTAGGCTGGGATGTTTTCTCAATATTCAATTGCTCTTGTATATAAAGCTCTTTATTATACACATAGGAGTCTCCCTGGATTTATTTCTCTAGTCAACTTGGACTAACACATATGAGGACCTATAAGAGTAGGGTCGATGCTAATCCCATCCTAGTGATGTCTTATAAAAAATATGGGGACATAAAAACACACAAGGGGAAGACCTTATGTGAAAATGTATCTACAAGCCAAGGAAGACCATGGATTGCTGGCAGCCACCAGGACCTAAGGGAGAAGTTCTTCTCTCAGACCCCTTTGGGAAGTCAGCATGGTTGTTGCCCTGATTTGGACTTCTAGCCTACAGAATGGTGAGAAGATAGGTTTCTGCTAAAAACCACTGGATGGTTTTGTTTTTTTTTAAGGCAGCCCTAGAAGATATGTGTTTTTAATGGACTCCTTTGCATTTTGCTTCTGACATTTTCTCCTAGAAAACCATCTACATTTTGTGTCATCAAATTTATGAACGTTTAATTTCTGGCTTTTCTGGGTCTTGTTTGGAAATGTCATCACCAACCCCAAACCCACTGGTCTCAAATAGATTCCAAATCATAGTGATTTCATGTGGGGTTCCCGAGGCTGAAAATCTTTATGGGAACAAACAGTCTCATTTTACTTGTATGGAGTGGCTGATGGCTTGGAACCACTGACCTTATGCTTAGAGTCCAATGATTAACCTATAGTGCCACTATCACCATTTAGTAGCATGCAAAAACTGTCTTACATGTCCTGATAGTACTGTTCCATATTTTCATATTTAAAACTCTCATACCCAGGGATTTATTTATATGTAACTAGTTTATTGAGATATAATTCACATATCACACAATTCATCCGATTAAAGTATACAATCCAATGGGTTTTAATATATTCAGAGCTGTGTGATCCTTTGGAATTTACTCTGAGGTAAAGTGAGAGAGAAAGAGTGAGTGAGAGAAAGAGAGAGAGAGAGAGAGGAGAGAGAGAGATTCAGCTAATATTTTTTTGCAGGTGCCTAGTTAGTTTTCTTAGCAACATGTCTGGAACGAACCGTCTTGTCACACTGCCCTGAACGGTGCTAGATCTGCGATACCCTTTGACTTCTCACTGCTGTCCTCGAAGTTCATATCATTGATTCCTGCTTTCTTTCCAAGGACCCAAGTAACCAGACTCACGGTCATCGAGCCAATACTGACTCATGGCAACCCCCAGTGGGTTTCCAAGACTGTAACTGTACACAAGAGTAGAAAGTCAGCCTTTCTTCCGTGCAGCTGCTGGTGGTTTTGAACTGATGGCCAGGGAGATCACAGCCCAACTCATAATCACTACATCACCAGGGGAAATAAAATAAACCAAACCTACTGCCATCCAATTGATCCAGTTGGTTCCTCGTTGTGGCCCTTATAGGACCAGCGGAACTGTCCTTGTAGATTTGTGAGGCTGTAACTCTATAAGGGAGCAGAAAGCCTTTTCTCCTAGAAAGTTTTCTCCTAGAAAGCTTCATGTAGGTTCAAAAACCTGGTTGTGCAGTTAGTAGCCCAACATGTAACTACTATGCTACCAGGGTACCTCAAAAATGGAATCAGTAGTCCCAAAATGCCAATGCCTACCACCAACCAGACGAAAGAATCCCAACAGCAAGAGGTGCGATCCGCTGTCTCTGTTCCTTGCTTACTGTTATTCCTTCCATAAGATTTGTGCCTGTCAGACGCTGTTGAACTTGTTTTGATTCACAGCGACCAAACATGGTCTGCTCCCGCACCACCCTCACAGTGGTTATGTTTGAGCCCCTGACACAGCCACTGCGTCAGTTCATCTTGTCTGCCGTGCTGCCATGCTGCTGTCTACCAAGCATGGTATCCTCTCCAGGGACTGCATTGCAAGATTTAGTCCCTGACTTTTATTTTCCAGGTCTCGTGTGGACATTCAGATACAGGTAAGAAAGTCTGAGGTGTTAATAAAGACATCCAGAATGAGCCACGGCAGACAAGGAGGAAGACAGATGTGATACACTGGGTGAGATAGTTAAGGTTGATTGTGCCCATCTGGCTGATAAACACATGTGGAGTTAATTGAAGGGCGGAGAGATAAATGGCTCCGTGAGCCTCGCCTTTCGAGTTCTCAGGTCTCTTGCTCTCTGATGGTCGGACCAGGGTGCAGCTGCCTTAGCCAGTTCCTTGCTTCAACTGGC